>NC_135544.1:66680894-66980894 GCF_045843805.1 Urocitellus parryii | reverse complement strand
ACACTTTCAGTCCAAGGTGGGAACTTGACTGAGGACACAGAGGAACAGAAGGATCCCTCTGCCCAGGACAACATGGCACAGGCATGGTTGCTGTCAGGCCCATGTCACTGGGAGTTAGACTGTAACCCTGCAGATCCCAGGCAGTATGGAAGAAAGGCAGTCTTACTAAGGAAGGGTAGAGGAAATATTTAAAAATAAGTAGAAAGAAGACACAAAAGAACACCAAGGAAACAAGATTGGAATTCAAAGGTTCCATCATGTCTCCAGGCCTGTCGTCTCTAAGGCAGCCTTTCTTCCAGGCCTGTTACAACCTCTGGTTAAGAGCCAGATGATCAATAATCCAAGAAAAGTTTTAATGGGAAAAAGACCAAATTATAGTTTTCCACCAGTGTACTTTTGATATGAAAGTTCATTTTTTAAAACCTTATAAATCCATTCAATCTTGCCAGCAGGACAACACACAAACGCCTTTGGCTGCTTTCTATATCCATTCAGGTACCATCCAGTATTTTTCTTTTTTTTCATCCTGAAATGACCAGTCATTAGGACAAATGACACATACCTGTCATCCCAGCTAGAAGGGTAGGACAAAAATCACTCTTCTTCCTTTAACAAAGTATATGCCCTTCATATCTCACACCTTCCCGCATCAAGAACGTACCTTGCTAGGCATAGCGACACACACCTGTCACCCCAGCTACACAGGAGGCTGAGGCAGGAGGATGCCAAGTTCAGAGATAGCCTGGGCAGCTTACCAACACCCTACCTCAAAATAAAAACGGGTTGGGAGTACAACTCAGGAGGAAGAGTGCCTCTGGATTCAATTTCTAGTACTATAAAAAAGAAATAAAAAAATACCTTGCTTTTCTTGCAAACTGTTCATTCAGACCCCCTTCTCTTGCTGTTTTTAGTTGTTTTATTTACATGCATTGATTATAATTTTCACCCATAAGGAATCTCTTTTTTTGCAGAGAAAATGCAGAATTTTCTCATTTTCAGCTATTTAGATGGTTGAGGGCTGGCTGATATATGTCAGCATTCTGTAAGTAGACTAGCAAATTTTCTTTTAAATTTTTTTTTAGTTGTAGATGGACACAATATCTTTATTTTTATTTGTCTATTTTCATGTGGTGCTGAGGATGTAACCCAGGGCCTCACATATGCAAGGCAAGCACTCTACCACTGAGCTATAACCCCAGCTAGGAAATTTTATTAAGGCCATCTCAGACTCTTTTGAGATACATGATGTTTCATAGTACAAATTCTCAACATGGCTAAAAGGGCATGCTTATTAACAGACCCATAGATAGTAAGGTTCTCTAGACGTATAAATGTTATAAGCCAGAAGTATATAAATTTGACAAGATAGCCATTAGCTCAAGATATTTCTCTATCGGATATTTTAATCTTATTTGCAAAAAAAAAACCTCAAGCACTGTACTTAATTATAATAACTCAAAAGCCACACCTGTCTTTATTAAGCCGACAAAATTGAACTAATCTTACCAAAGAGTGACAAGTCATGTGAACTCAAAAAGTACTTGGGTTGTTAGTATTTCTGGGGATTTGGAATTTTTAATTAACTTAAGTGCTCATTTATGTCTAAGTCAAACTTAATAAAACCTTAAGGAATTTCAGAAATTAATTTGGTAATACCACCAGAGGCAAGAAAATAGCACATATGTGCCATGTACATTATTAGACAAGTATGAACGTGAGACACACAGAAGTGGATCTCGGGTGTTGTTCTCAAGTCTTGGCCGTGTCTCGGGCAGACGGTGTTCTTTCTGGTGGTGGCTCCACTTCATGTTTTCTGACAGGTGGAGCAGGGGGCTGTTTCAACGCCAAGGGAGGAGCCTTTGGGATTCTCTTTGCCCTGATGTGTGACCTTACGGAGGACATCGGAGGAGAGAAGATGTCCCTGGTTCACAGCCCCGTTTTTCTCTTCAGCCTCCGAAGGTGGCTTTTGGTGACCCCTGAGTCCTTTGAGACTCCCAGTGGGGGCAGGGCCTAGGCCCACAGGACAGAAGGCTGGAATGGGAGGGGAAGGATGGGACAGGCCAAGGGAGTGTTTACTTTTTAGTTGGACACAATATTTTTTATTTATTTATTTTTATGTGGTGCTGAGGTTTGAACCCAGGGCCTCGCATGTGTTCGGCAAGTGCTCTGCCACTGAGCCACAACCCCAGCCCTCTAAGGAGGCTTTGACCTCAGCCAAACCACACGGACAAGGAGGTGTCCATCAGGGTCCGACAGAGATACAGAGAGCCAGGAGGAGACTTCCAGCCCTGGAGAATAATCCCACTCAGAGAAGAGCCGGGGAGGCCTATGCCCAGGAGGTACCCTTCAGAGGGACCCCATCCCAACCTCCAGAGTGTACCTAGAACCAAATCTACCCCTTCCAGCTTCAAGGGACGTTGGTCCAGAGCATCTGGCCCAGGAGTCAGACTCACCCACAGAACCCCAAGGACTGAACAAGGAGGTTCAAAGGTGCATGCTTAGGTCCTGGGTGAGCGGCTTGGGAGCCCAGGATGGCTACCCCACCTGGCACCATCACTGTGAAAAAATCTATTCAGTGACCGTCAGTAAAGACTATCAGGCAGACTGTTGGAGTGATAATATCTGAATAGGTACAGAGACCACTGCATGGGGGTCTTACAATGGGGGAAAGAGTAGATTCAACTCTAAATGCAGGGTGGGCAAGTGAGAATGTATGCCTGGAGCAGGTCGAGTTGGTGGATGGAAATTCACTTAGCAAAAAATCCAGGAGAGGGGGACTCAGGCAAACTGACCTATTGGAGCTGAAGGCAGGCCTGGGTGACCAGATATTCCATGGCGGGGTTTGGGGGGTCTGTTGAGTGTGGAGGGGAGGGTCCTGGCTAACCTGGTGAAGCAGACAACATGCCCATGGGCAAGGCCCAGTGGAAAGAGCCCAGGGGGGTCTGACAGGTTGTTGAGGAGAAAATCTGTGTCACCGGTCTTTATTTAAATAATCTTATTTACACGCTTTTCACTTGTGTAAATGCAGACCCATAAACCGAGCATGTTTAAAGGCTGTGATCTGCAGCCACAGAGCAGCAGAGGTAGGACCTGGGCTCCAGTGCCAGCAGACAGGCTACAGGCTTCATCCTCGGTAGCACTGGGGAAACTATATCATGTTTCTGTGCTTTGGTCTTCCCTATGTGAAGCAGTAACTTTTACCTCACAGAGAGCTGCGAGGATCTCCAGGTGGTCCTTATGCACAGTGGTGCTCAATGCACCTGAGCTGTGATTCTAACCTAAAGGACTTGCAGTACCTGAGAGGCAACAGCCACACCCACATGGGAAGAGCAGTTCTGAGCCACAGGGGGAGGATAGAGCTGAGGTAGGTCCTGCAGGGCAGGTGTGAGAGCCAGCCTGCACAGAGTGGGGAGATAACTGGGTGCACTCCACAAAGCAGGTGAGATCGCTGGCATCCAAGCAGAGCAGGTGAGGTGGTGGGGTCCTTATCATAGGTGCACCTCTTCTTCTCCACCCACTGGGACCCTCACCACCACTGCTCACCAGGGCAGTTCTGCATTCCTTCATTCAAAAGGGGCCAGGCCAAAGAGGCTGAGTTAGGGCAGTCCCTTCCTTTCCAGCCAGGAGGCTCCCGGAGGCCCAGCTTGGCTAGCACAGAACCTGTGGCTTCTCCACTTGACTGTCAGTGCCCAGACAGGAAATCAGGCCAGAAGTCTGCAAAACAGGCCCTGCTGGGAGCTGTCCACGGACCTGGAAACCCAGGGCCGCCTGAGCTGAGGGGTCCTACAGCCCCCTTCCTACTCACCTGGAGGGAGGGCATTCCTGGGCAGAGGGTCTATGTAAGAACTCACCCGAAACAGGTGTGAATCACAGACAGTGTGCAAAGCCCTGAGCACCCAGGTCTTCTGTTCACTGGGTTTCACGCCATACATACCCCTCACTGTATACACACCCCAAGCCCAACACACACCACATACAACACACATCTCACACAGACCTACACACACACCTGTATAAACACCCCCTACACCCAGCCACACACACAACACGTACCAGTGATAGAGCTCACTACCCCACTCTCCTGTCAGTCAGGTGCATGTGGGGAACACACAGACCTGACTTTCAGCACACGTGGGATTTGGAGAAGAAGGAGATTTCTCTGACCCAGGAGAAATTCATTTCAGCATGGAATTCCTTTTTTTTTTTTTTTTAAGATGTCAAGAGTACATTTCTTTTTTTAAAGAACAACAGCAGGATATAGGATCACAGCCTTTGGCAGAGGAAGCCCCAACCGTCCTCTTTCTCTGCAGCAAAGCCAGTGACCAGGGAAGGAAGTCAGATGTGATCCAATTCTCCAGAAAAAAAACTGTTGGACAATTAGGGAAGTTCAGGTGTGGGTTATCATGGTAGCAAACAGTCATTTCTGGTTCTCCACACTCGTTTGCAGACAGCACTTTGAAGTTCAGTTTGTCTGTATTTTCCTTTTTAAAACCGATGACATAATTACAGGATTTTTCCCTGACACATATTTCTTGCACCATTTCATTCTATTTAATAGCAACATATGCAATATTGGTATTAAAATAGTCTTTGTGGTGGTGCACACCTGTAAGACCTGGGAGGCAGACACAGAAGGATCACCAGCTCACAGCCAGCCTCAGCAACAGCGAGGCACTAAGCAACTCAGTGAGACCCTTTCTCTAAATAAAATATAAAATAAGGGTGGGGATGTGGCTCAGTGTTCAAGGGCCCCTGAGTTCAATCCCTGGTACCCTCCCCCAAAAATATTTTAAAATATATTTATTGTGCTTTTCTGTTTACAAAAGTGATGCAATGATAACAGGCAACTTTGTACCTAATGAAAAGCACAAAGTGATTACACGTTTACCAACTTAGAATAATTTAGTAATCCAGCTGGTAAACTTGATACTTCAACAAGAAAAGCAGAAAGGAAATGCTAAAAAGGTCCTCCCTCACACCCTCAGCAAATAGTTCATGGCTCCAACACAATCATGGGTGGGATTCATGGCCACAAAATTCATGCATAAGACATCATGGTAGGTAGGAGCTCAGATACCAGTTCAGATGTCGTGCATCACGTCAGTATGACTCAGTGCAGGGGCCATCATCACAGCCACCACCCTGTCCACACAGTGAAACAGTCACTGTTGCTCTGCTCTCCGGAAGAAAAGGGTTCTTGCAGAGTGGACAACACCCCTTCACTTGTCCTGCTGAGTGAGTCTCCAGAGGGCTGCAGGTGAGAACAGGAGTCCCCTGGTGGGGCTCTAGGGCCTGAGGTCAGGGCCGAGTGCCCAGCCCTGGAAAGCCAGGGGAAGTACCTTGGTGTTAACAGTGCCACGCTGTCCCCATGTGGCCAGGCAGCCACCCTAGGTAGGGTCTGGATGCCAGGCCTCCCTCCTGAGCCTTATTAGAGAATCCAGGTGTGTATGTCCACATGAGAAAACACAATTGAGTCATTTAAATTCTGTTTACGAGAAGAATTTTCCCAAAATTTAAAGGAAAAGAAAACTAACATTTTACACATATAAAAAAGTTACATGTGCTCATTTTTTAAAAAATCTGGGGGAAAAAACACTGAAATAAAGTGAAATTAGTATTATCCCCTACCTCTCAGCAGGTGGAAGACAACAGTCTCCCTGCAGTGACCCCACCCTGATCCCAGGACTGTGAATGTGGAGGGATACAGCACAGGAGACTGACCCGACCCAGGGAGACCTGGAGGGAGTGGGCACGCTGCTGAGGCTTGGTGCTTGTCTCTGAGGCCAATCCAATAATGAGAACATGGTTTGAGAAAAAGGAAAAAGAAGGTCTGTTGCTTTGCTAGCAAAGGAGAAACAGAGAGGACTCCTGTACCGACTGGACTGTGATTCCGCTCGTCCACAGGAACCAGGGGCTTTTTTAGAGGTGATTCAGTGAAAATGAGTTAGGGAGAGGATCATGGAGAAGAGGGTTAGAAAAAAGAAAAAAGAATGTAAGTTTCAAAGCCACAAGGGATATAGTCAAAGCATCGAGTGAACCCCTGTGGCCACCATCCCAGAGTATTGGGGTAGGAGCATCGCTGCAGTCAGTGGAAAGGGAGCTGGGTATGGTGTACACAACTCTTGATTCCCGCTTCTCAGGAGGCTGAGGCAGGAGGAGGCAAGTTCGTTCAAGGCCAGCCTTGGCAACTGAGTGAAACCCGTATCAAAAGTTTAGAAATTTTTAAAAGGGCAGGGGCTGTAGTTCTGTGGTAGTGCATTCCTGAATTCAATCCTTAGTACAGAAGAAAAAAAAATAGAGAGTTGAAAGTTTGGGGGCTGAAGAGAGAACCAGAGACATGCAGGCCCCAGAGCTAGAAAGGACGGAATTCTCCCTGGAGCTTCCAGAAGGAGCTGCCTGGCCACACCCTGGCTCCGAGACCTGTGCGGTGACCAGGAGGGACATCAGCACAGACACCCCACAGAGTTTTCTTGTCAGTGCATGAGCACTTGCTGTCGACTCTGTCTTGCCCCTAAAGAACACTATGCTCTCGATTCAAGCCTTTTACCCAGCCTTTGTTCACGTAAGTCCACATGATAAAGGTTTCCCCATGACAGTGAAAGTTCTCAGCAAGTCTGTGTGTCTTTGTAGGAATGTCCCGATCACTCTCTGGACTCGGTAACAGTCTCTGGAGAGGGACCCTCTCCCCAGCGCCGTGGTCTGAACGTCTTGCCCAGCTGGCTGGGAGTTCCTGGAGCAGAGCCCCACCTGTTTGATGCCTGTGCTTAGACTCTTGCTCCACAGTGTCCTGGCAGAGGTGGTGACAGATCAACTCAGATCATTCCCAAGGTGACTCATCTTACCATGTCCCAAGGTCTCGTGAAGGGTCCCTGTCCACTGACAATGAGATTCTCTTGGGAAGTTCAGGGCCTGGAGCTGACATGTATATCAGTGGCCTGTGCCTGGGCTGGATGCCTCTGTGTTCCTGACCCCAAGAATGTGGCGTGATGGCCACGCATGGCTGCTACTGATAGGAAGCTCCTCAGGTAGGACCCGTCTTCTGAAATCATATCTCCATGGAATGAACTTGGCCCCTGGGTGAACAGGAGCCAGTCAAGTGACAAGGGACACAGAGATCAGAGTGGTGGGAAGTGGGCCCGTTGTGCTGACCCCCACATGCTCTCTTCCAAGAAGAAATTCACCTGCTGCCCCACCTGGCTTAAGTGGGGCAGACCACCTGTTACCTGCAGGAGAAGTGCAGCCCCCAATAATGTCAATCGGGGAACCCAAGGGGACTTTCCAGAGAGCAGTTTCCAAAACCCGGGGAAATAAGAATGAGTCCTCCTAACCATAAAATCTGTAATAATTTATGCTTAAGAATCCAATTAGAGCTGGGTGCAGTGGTACACACTTGTCATTCCAGTGGCTCAGGGGGCTGAGGCAGGAGGATGGCGAGTTCAAAGCAGCCTCAGCAAAAGCAAGGCGCTAAGCACCTCAGTGAGACCCTGTCTCTAAATAAAATACAAAATAGGGCTGGGGATGTGGCTCAGTGGTCAGTGCACCTGAGTTCAATCCTTGGTACTCCCCCTGCCACATACACACACACACACACACACACACCCAGTTAGAACTGGTCAGCATGGGCCAAAGTGACCTAGAGTTGTCATGGCAGTGGGGACTTGACAGTCTGATGTCATCCTGTTGTCAGTCAAAAGGGAGACCTGAGTAGGATTCACTGGACACTTCCCACTTTCTCCTTTGAGAGTGTCCCCTTTCCCTTTAACTATGTGGACGTGTTTGAAATCTTTGACTTGATCACAAGAATCAGGGTTTGAAGGGGTCCTTTGTGCTGCCTCGGTGTCTTGGAAGTTCCCAGCTGTAACATTAGGAGCCGAGGAAAATGTGTCACGCCCAAGATAAGATACATCAGACAAAGGTAAGGCAGGTTCAGCGGCAGGACTGCCTCTCAGCGGGCAGGAGCTGAGTAATTTGGTAGCAGGTTGTGCATCACTTAACAGAGCAGCTCAAAATAAGGAGGATTTTGCTGGTTGGCCGTGTTCTGCTGGGCCAGTGTGGTACTTTTTCTCAGAGCTGCATGGAGTGCTTAGGAAAGTAGACACCAGTCACATCAATCTATCCCTAGAAATTGTGGTTTAGAGATGCCAAGAATATGTATTTTGGAAGAATAACTAACGATGCATCAGCACCAAGTGCCTAAGGACATCCAGCACGCAGACAGCAGCAGAGTGGGGATTTGCTTCCTGCTGCAAAGCCCAAGTGGGAAGGTACAGAGGCCGTCATTCAAGGGAGCTACTGTTGGGTCAGTCTGACGTGGCTAAAGGAACAAAGCACCAGGCAGCCCTCGAGCACAAAAGAACCACCCATCAGGCGCCAACAGACAAGCAGTGACGGTCCCTCTTAGCCACCTGTCAATCAGCGGGGTCTCAGCAAGATGCTCCCACAACCAACCCCAGGAGGACAAGGGACTCTAAAAACCTCCGTTTCCTGTCCCAAGCCCTCCCTTCCTGCCCTAAACCCAATAAAATTCCCATCTGGCTGAGCCTGGGTGTGCCTCCCCCCCCCCCAATCTGATGGACTGGAGGTCTCACCTGGTGCGAATCTCAATAAAGCCTTGTTCAGCTGCCTCCTGGTGATCCCTGGTGCCTGACCTGACAACTGCTATGTGGCTGTGCTGGGGAGACTCACCCAGGCAAGGGTGAGGGCTTTGCAGTGACTACCACAGTTGGTCCTGGTGGATGATGTGGCCTGGGGGTCATGGGGTCACTGCTGTGCAGCCCTGCTCAGGACTGGATGCAGGCCAGTTATTCCTCCCCGTAAGAATGTGGTCTGGGACTCACCAGACCCACCCAGGAGGAACCTAGGGGGAGGGGAGGAATGGTCGGAAATGCCCCCACACCTTCCCCACAGCTCAGCACCAGCTTGAAGCTACACAGTGAGGGCACAGGAGGAGCCTCCGGCCTGGAGAGCACCCTGCAGATCTCTTGCTGTCTGCACCCTCCCCCAAGAACTGGTTGACAGGAACTCACACCTCCTGAGCCTCCTGGGGAGAGGCTGGACTCCAATCCTCCTCAGGAAGCGGAGCCTGGGACTCCCAGGCCTGGGCACACTCCTTGATGCTCCACAGCCGCCGGTTCTAACAGATCGCAGCCCCGCAGGAAAGGTGTGGAATCAGGTTTTTTTGCAGTTTATGCCATTGTTGTAAATATTTCCCTTGTGAGTACAATATCTACCCACAGATTTATAAAACCGCCCCATCTGGTCTGACTTCAAAAGGGCTCCCTTCCCCCAGCCTAAAGGGACACATGCCAGGGATTCTTAGCAGAGGGCTGGGGAGGGGCAGGTGAGGAAGGACCGTCCTCAGCTGGGGGACGGGTGGCTTTCCTTCCCTCTGATGTCGCAGTGTGTGTCCTTGTCCTGGAGATACACCTGATTTACTTGTAACCTAATCCTCTTCTGAATGAAAATGAACACCAACAAACAAAAATCACAGTGATATTTTCACACAGACAGCAACTTGGATTTTTTAATTCACAAAATGAGCCCTTGTTATTCCCACCCTGAGCAACCTCCGGATGGCAGGGCTGTCTGTTTGGTCTTTGGGAAGTTAGAGAATCACTTTAAGTTGATCACTAGAAGTGAAGCAGGTGTGCACACCAGGCAGGAGGGTCACAGCACCGGGCCAGACTGGGAAACAGGGTCGGGTATAGCTCAGAGGGATAGTGCTTGCCTAGCGTTGAGAGACACCCTGCTCGATCCCTAGTACTGGGTGGGGAGGAAACCAGAGGGAAACATGAATCCCTGAAAGTCTACACAGCAAAACAAGTTCTGCCCTAGAAGACAGCAGGAGGCAGGCCTCCAAGGAGGTGCTGTGCGTGGGCTCTCTCTTGTGCAGTGAGGAGGCCCACGGGATAGGTAGAGGAGAGACCCAGCTGGAAGCCGGTAGGATTTTATTGCATAGTTACCGTGTGTATGTACTCGGTAGAAGCTAAGCAGATTATAGGCAGCCACCAATACCATTGCGGCCAACTGTCCTTGCGGCCACCAATCGAGGAGCAGGCCATGGAGCCAGTGCTGGGACCCCAACTTGTGGCCTCATGCTCAGGGCGCTGTGCCTACAGGGTAAGCCGTCCTGCCGCTCACATGCCTAGCACAAGGGGAGTGGCCTGCCACTCAGATGCCCTTCCTGTGTGCCTATATGTATGAAGATTTGAATTTGGTGTCAACACACCTTATACACAGAGATATGAAAAATCGTGGTATATAGGTGTACTAAGAATTGTAATGCCATTAGATTGGATAGAGAGAAAGGATGGGAGAGGAGGGGAAGAGTAGGGGGACAGGAAGGGCAGCAGAATAGAACAGACAACATGATTGATGTATGTACATTCCATGCATCTATTACATGTCAAAATACATTCTGCTGTCATGTATGACTAAAAAAATAAATAAAAATAAATCGTATGGTAAAGAAAAAAAAAGAATTGTAATACAAAAAAGGAGTATGTGTATAATGACATAATTTGGCGTGAACATACTTTATATACAGAGTTATGAACACTTGTGCTGTAAATGGGGAATAATGAATGAAATGCATTCCACTATTGTCATGTATGTAAAAAAAATAAATAAATAAAATGCAAGTTACACAGAAAAAAAATTCCTTCTATTTCACATAAACCTTTTGTTTATGATTCCTGGCAGGACACAAATTAATTGGGTCAAAGATGAATGTGTATAGATAGAAACATTAAAATAAAATCATTAGGAATATGCTAAAATAAAAAAAAAAAAGAAGAAGAGACTTGGCACAGTGAGCATGCGATGCCTGTACTCCACTGCCCACCTGGGCCCTGCGTGAGCCACTGCCCACCTGGGCCTGCACCATCCACTGCCCACCTGGGCCTGCACCATCCACTGCCCACCTGGGCCTGCACCATCCACTGCCCACCTGGGCCCTGCGTGAGCCACTGCCCACCTGGGCCTGCACCATCCACTGCCCACCTGGGCCTGCACCATCCACTGCCCACCTGGGCCTGCACCATCCACTGCCCACCTGGGCCCTGCGTGAGCCACTGCCCACCTGGGCCTGCACCATCCACTGCCCACCTGGGCCTGCACCATCCACTGCCCACCTGGGCCCTGCGTGAGCCACTGCCCACCTGGGCCTGCACCATCCACTGCCCACCTGGGCCTGCACCATCCACTGCCCACCTGGGCCTGCACCATCCACTGCCCACCTGGGCCCTGCGTGAGCCACTGCCCACCTGGGCCTGCACCATCCACTGCCCACCTGGGCCTGCACCATCCACTGCCCACCTGGGCCCTGCGTGAGCCACTGCCCACCTGGGCCTGCACCATCCACTGCCCACCTGGGCCTGCACCATCCACTGCCCACTGGGCCTGCACCATCCACTGCCCACCTGGGCCTGTACCATCCACTGCCCACCTGGGCCTGCACCATCCACTGCCCACCTGGGCCCTGCGTGATCCACTGCCTTCATTCTCAGTTTGGAAACTTTTATCTCAGTGGGGAGACTTTGCCTCTAAAACATCGATCCTGATCTACGTCACTCCTAAGGTGAGATGGGAAGATCTCCTCCCTGATGCGTCTGTGTTATGAAGCACCACTTCACTCTACGGTCATCTCATCCTCCTCTGGCCATACCTGGCACAAAGTGTGATGGACATGTTTGCTCTCCTTTTCACCCTGGGCAAGTCCCCTTGCTGCAGAGGGGAACACCTGCCTCTTGAGGTCCCTGGGTGTCAGTTTGAAGTAAGGGTCAGTGGCTAAGCTCATCTTTTCCATCAGGTGGCCAGGCGAGAGCCCCGGCAGGGCTGTGCGGCTGTCCTGCAGTCGGCTGCTGCCCTTTCAGCATTTGCCTTCCCGCCCGTGAACAGGAGTCTAAATGGCCCTGGGAACCACTCCATAAGGTCAGTGCAAAGATGAGGCACGGAGGGAGCAGCTGGTTTCTCGGAAGTGGTTTACAACTACGGAGGCGTGATACCAACTAGCCAAGTGGGCGCTATGTTCTGTGCTGTTTTCCTGCAGCCAGTGTTAAGGTTTTTTAAAATTCTATTTTATTTTTGTGGTACTGGTGGAACCTGGGCATCTCGCAGCAAGTGCTCTACCACTGAGCTACAGCCTGGCCCTTTTGTATTTTGAGGCAGGGTCTCACTAAGTTGCCTAGACTGGTCACAAACTTGCAATCCTCTTAACTCAGCCTCACAAGTTGCTGGGCTTACAGGCATGAGCCACGGTACGGGGCGGGCAGTATTCCTAAACCCATTGACTCGTTTTCTTCCAGGACACTAATGAGATTCCCTAATGCTGTTTATATCGAGGGAACATGGGCCACCTGTTAAAATTCTTTGCAGAATGGAACCCTCCTGCGGCCAGCTGACATCTCTGTAAGAGGAAGAGACAATTTCATATCCCCATTTTAACCTATTACTAAAAAGTGCTGGCTACAGATACACCTCAGAATCCAGCTGCATTATTTTGGAAAAAACCTTCTCCAAGTTAGACACCATGCACAAGGGATTAGAAGTGGCCCATCCTGAAAGAAGGTGCATCAGGAGGCTGCGGCCTTGTCACACAGAGCCATGCCGTACAGTGGAGTTCGTGATGCATCCATCAACAAGTATCAGTTAGAGTGTCCTGGGCCCCAGGTGGCCGAGGTT
Source organism: Urocitellus parryii (assembly GCF_045843805.1). Lineage (NCBI taxonomy): Eukaryota > Metazoa > Chordata > Mammalia > Rodentia > Sciuridae > Urocitellus > Urocitellus parryii. The sequence goes on along the minus strand of NC_135544.1, from coordinate 66,968,213 downwards.
TCTGCACTTAGTTGTGGATTCCTGAGGGTGGAATGAGCAAGACCCACACAGATGGGAAGGTCCAGAGGCTGTCATTCGAGAGAGCCGCCACCTGGATGAACTGAGAGACCCACGGAGGCCCAGTCGGGGCTTCGAAGTGGGAAGGGCAGATGGCTCTGGTGGAGGTTGTGGTCGGAGGCTGTGAAGTCGCTGGAGGAACCTCGGTGTGACTTGGCAGAGTGTGTTTGGCTTTCTCTGGTTGGTTCTAAGTTGGAAGCAGGGACAGAGGTCGGGGGCTTGATCCTAGCCCAGGTTCTCATGGGACTCCTGCTCGCGGCTGCAGAGCCCCGGATTCCTGCAGGTAACAGGGATCCCGTCCAGGACGCTGGCTGGTTGGGCTTCCAGGGAACAGGTCTCTCACCTCCTCCTGCCTCAACTCTTCGACACAGGGCACAGAGAAGGACAAGGACCCAGAGCCTTGTCCATCCCCAGCCCCTGACAAGAGATCCACCCGACTCTGCATGGTTCTCCAGTTTTCCACAAACCTGAGCATAAGACACACAGGTGTGGTCGTGCCACCAGTCCCTTGCTCCCTGATGAAGTCTCTCTGTCACATAAAGATATAAAGCTGTCTGCTTCTCTTGTTGGTCTGTCTTTTGCTACAAGGTGGGCAAGGAAAGCCTTCTTCTCTGTACCATTCCATCTTCCTCTGTGCTACTTCCACTATATTAATTAATTCTGAACATCCTTAGGGGTGATAAAATGGACTGAATAATCAGAAACCGTCATCATTCAAGTACAATTGTCTAAACATCCAGAAGAGACTGAAACGACTTTTTCGGCTTAAAAATGATATCCTGTGGCTTCCACATCTCCTGTCTGTGTGTTAAAGGCACATTCCCCCATAGTCTCTCCTGGCTTTATTGATGATTATTCTTCCCGTATTTCCACACCCCGTACCCCACAGGTGTCCCCAGAGCAAGGTTCAGGGCCAAGGAGCTGCAGGGAGGTAGCATGGTGACAGGTCAGCCTCGGGGACAGTGGCCTGTGATTGTGTCCGCTGCCTTGGACCCAAGGCACTCCCCAGGCTTGGATGACCAGCACTTGGCAGCCGTGTGCCTCTGTGTGGGTGCTGCTGGGGCTCAGAACAGAACACCCTGAGACCTGACTGCAGGCACAGACACACACCGCAGAGTGTTGCTTTCTGGTGCACTGACGACCCCAGGGCAGGGTCCGTGTCAGGGGGCTCTGGAAAGTTGCCCTGTGGGAGGCCATTTCCACCTGCCAAGCCATCTCCGTCTGGAAGGCATCTCGCTGTCCTTGGCTCTTCCCTCCCCGGGGCTCCCTCCTCTTCTGTGCTTCAGCCAAAGATGATTTCGTAGATGTGAGCTGTTCTCTGGGTTCTCTTCCTTGTGAGCATATTGGTCTACTTCTGTTGTTTTCAGGGAGTCCCAGTTAAGAACTGCAAAAGGCCAGGCGTGGTGACACATGGCTGTGATCTCAGAGACTTGGGAGGCCGAGGCAGGAGAACTGCAAGTTTGAGGCCAGCTTAGAAAGGCCCTGAGCCACTCAGTAAGACCTTGTCTCTAAATAAAATATAAAAGAGGGCTGGGAAGGTGTTTCAGTGGTTAAGGACCCTTCATCCAATCCCCAGTACTCCCCCCAAGAAAAAGCAAGCAAGCAAGAAACCCACTAAAGAAGAGAAAATCATTCCTCTCGTGGTTCATGTGTTTCTGTACCTACCTTCCCACACATCAGTGTGTGTCAGTGCGTCAGCAAGTACACGTCTGTCAGTGGGCTGTGTGGCTGTAATCAGTACGTGTCGGTGTGCACCCATGTACACGTGTGACTGTGTGTGCACATATGTGTATGCACCGCTGTGGCACGCTGCAGCCACCTCGTGGAGGCAGGATGTGGGCCCAGCTGTCCCCACTGTGGCTGAGCGGCCTCGCCGTGATGCGTGTGGAAGCTCATGTTGGAGCAGCACGGTGGGTGGACAGGGGCTCTGTGCAACAGAGAGTCCAGACGGCCTTGCGCCCGCCCTAGTTTACTGTGAATTTTATTATTTACATTTCCAACACGGGATGCCTGACCTGAAGAGGTTCTCCTCTGGGAAACAGCTCATTGCGGAGAGCCAGCTGACCCGAGCAGGACAGGACCACCAGAAGGCCTTTCCCGGGGACCAGGCCAAGCCCTGTGTCCGGCCCACTCCCCATCTGCTCCTTCCAGGCTCCCAGGGACCTCCAGCACAGCCCATCTCACCTGTAAATATCAATTAAGATGTAAATAAAACACAAAAATAAAGATCAGGAACAAAGATCTGAAACTAATGCAGAGTGATCCAGAATTCAGGATGGTTCTGTAAGAGTGTCTGTGGGGATAGTGCATCTCAGTAGTTTTAAAAAATTATGTCAGAGTTACTGCAAGTATATTTTTAAACCTTCTTTAAAATGAGATAGAAGAGTATTTTCTTGCCACTGTTTCTAGTATGAAGCACATTCTCATATTTGCTAGGTATTATACATGGCCAATACCAGCACAATTTATAGGATAATATCATACTAGCAATGGTGCATGTAGATAAAAGAAACAAAATAGGATATAAAAATTAGAGAAGGGGAGATTAAATTATCTACAAGTGCTAAAATTGTGTGTCTAAACTTCTGAAGAAGTGCAGGACTATTCACTGTGGAAAGATGAGTTTTTCAACAAATGCTTCTGAGACAACTAGAAATCCACCTGGAGATGAAGGAGCTTAGGCCATTCCCTCCTGTCATACATAAAAATCAGCCCAAACAGAAGAGCAGAACCCACAAAACTCTCAGACAAAAACAGGAGTAGATCTTCACAGTCTTGTTTGTCGATGGTTTCTTAGATATGACACCAGAAACACAAGCAAAAACCAAAAAGAGGGGTTGGGGATGTGGCTCAAGCAGTAGCGCACTCGCCTGGCATGCGCGTGGTGCTGGGTTCGATCCTCAGCACCACATACAAATAAATAAAGATGCTGTGTCTGCCAAAAACTAAAAACAATAAATATTTTTTAAAAAAGATGGGCAACTGATCTTCATCAAACTAATACATTGTGCATCAAAGGGTACAAAGAGGAAAGTGAAAGACAACCTCAGAATGGGAGAGAATATTCACATATTCCACATCTGATAAGGGTCTAGTACCTGGAAACCATAAAAACTCTTACAGCAACAGCAGCAACAGCAGCAACAACAGCAACCCAGTTAAAAAGGGGCAAAGTATTGAGATACATTTTCCCAAAGATCTACAAATGGCCTACTAGCACATGAAAAGATGCTCAACATCATTAGATATCAGAAAATGCAAAACCACAGTGGGAGACCCCTTTACACCACCAGGACAGTTATGCCCCCCCCCCACGATGTGCTTTTTTAAAAGGGGGACAGCGAGTGTTGGCTGGCTGTGGGGAACTGGAGCCTGCCTACCTTGCTGGTGGACTGTGAACTGGGGGCCTGCTGTGGAAAACAGTAGGGGTCACTCTTAAGTTGAAGCTAAGATTGACATTGAACCCTGTACGTCTACTTTGGAGCGCATGCCCCAGAAAACTGAAAACACAGGTTCCAAGAGAAACCACACGGATGTGGTGTTCTGGGCCTAGACCTGCCCCGAGCTGGGGCAGCGTGGCATCCGTTCTCACAGGCACCAGGCATGAGCTTGCGAGACGGGTCGGTGCAGGGGAAAGTGGGTGTGAGAGCAGCAAGCCCTGATCTGAATTCCCCGCATCACTCTGTGGGGCAGGAACAGCAGTTTTTAGGCTGGGCCTAACCCGAGTTACTCCATTTTGAGTCCAGGTACTGGGCAGATGGTGGTGGTCTACAGGTACAAACAAGGATGGAGTCATTCTGCCTCGGCCCTGTACTCAGAATGGAGCCACCTACAGCAACAACCGCTATGACACAGAGTGGTGCCGCTTGGGCCCAGCCTGAAGGCCGTGTCTGATAGATCAGAGGTGACTCGGGCAGGGATGGTCACCGTCAGGGGGAGAGTGGGCCCTCAGAGAGCAGACGGAAGGCCCCTCCTGCCCTCTAGTTTTCTAGGAGGGTCCCACTCGGGTCACCTCTTGACTTTTGACTGACAGGAGGTTGACGTCCGACTTCCAAGTCACCGCTCTGGGTCGCTGTAGCCCAGGCTGACTGGTTCCAGTTGGAACCGGTTCTTACAGATGTCACAGTTACAGGGAACTTCCTTCTCTCTTTGAGTTCTGGCATCTGGTCTGTTTAAGGGTCACAAAGCCCCCCACTGCCCTCACTGTCCCCCACTGTGGTTTTTTTTCCAACATTTTGGCATTTCAGTCTTGCATGTCCTAAGCCAGACAAAGCCGCGTGTAAATTGCTTTTTTTCTCTTTCTTTCTTAAAAGAGAGAATCAGCACTTGTGAGAATCAGCACAGTGAGTGGGCCCAGTTTGTAAATTATTCCCTTAATCAACTGCTGACATCTGTCTGTTCCCTGTCAATAGAAGCATTATTTTCAGCACCAAATGTTGGAAACAACCTAATGTCCACCAACTGACAAAAGAAGAAACAAAATATGGTCTCTCCATAGAATCAAGGGACATTATCACACAAAAAGGAGGAAATGATGTGGACACAGGACCACGGGGGCTGGCCTTGGACGCTGGGTGAGAGAGGCCACGGACTGCGCAGCTCCACTTGTGCGGGACGCCTACGGGGCAGATCCACCGAGAGCTGGCTGACCTGGCCAGGAGCCGGGGAGGGCACAGGTGTGACTGGGGGTGGGGACAGGGCTGTCTCTGGGGAGATGGAATGTTCTGGAGTCACCTCTGCCGTGAGACATTGTGAATGCACTAGATGCTAGGGGAATTTCACACACACACAAAGGCCCTGCAGAATCAGGGAGCTGATAAAAGAGATCTGGTGGGATCCACAGAAAAGCGGCCTCCAACACCGGGAGAGTCTGGTGGGGCAGTGTGCTGCAAAATAAAGACAAGCGCACATTTTCAGGTACGGAAACAAAGAGGCGGAGGGAAAAGTCACATTTATAAAAGCAAGAGTCTCTGGATGAGCTGTAGCTCTCCTCCTCGTCTCACCTCCCTGCTCCTGTCCCCCCGCGGCCACCCAGTGGGAGGCGGCTGCAGGTTCCGTGGGGTCTGCCCAGAGGTTCTGGAAACAAGGAAGTCTCCTTTCCTTATTTCTGTAGTTCACGGAGGGAACCTAGGGTCCTGTCCACGCGAGGCCAGCCCCAGCCCTAAGCAGCATTGGAGGATGGCCCCATGACATTTGCCCGGTACTGCCCTGGTGATGCGTTATATGGCAAGTGGGCTCCATCGGATGGTGGGATGAAGCAGAGAGCTTTTTGGGTGTGGTGAAAGGGAAATCAGAGTCAAAGATGGCAAAGGACTCAGCTCTTGATGCTGCTTTGGAGACGGGGGCCGTGGAGAGTGACTCAGGGAGAGAAGCCCCAGGGGACAGTTGGTGAGGAACAAGGACGTTAGTTCTGCTGCCAAGACTGAACTCAACCATCAACCACAGGTGCCAGGCACCACAGAGAACCCTGCACCTGCTGGAAGGACCCCTGACCACTCACCTGCCACATACCTTCCTCTCCTCTGGCCAAAGTCCCCGTGGATGATGCTGGAAGAGAAAGCCTCCTCCAAACTTTCTGCCAGTCCATTCCCAAAGCATGATTTATGATGTTACCAAGTGGAGAGAAGATAAACCACGAGGCGGTGTTCAAAGTCTCTAGGACTCACTCTAAGAGAGACCGCGCTTCCTGTGCGTCCACGTCTGCTCTGGATGCCAGAGGCCTGGCCTCTGCACACGCTCACTGTGAACTGTGCGGCCAGGCACGTCTTACACGAGTCTGCTTCTCTGCTCTCTGTGTGGGACTGACTTGTGCACAGGCCCCTGGAACTCACGGTTATGTGAGTTGGTGTGTTCCAGGGAGTGAGAGAGCCTGTGTCTCTGCAGTGAGCCAGACATGTGAGGTCACAGATTTCAGGGAGAAGGTGCAATGAGCAGAAGCCATTGGGGTCAGACTGAGATGAAATGTGAAAGCCCTAGGGGTCTACAATTTACCAGAGAAGAAAGCACAGAGCAGAAACAGACAGGCACAGAGAGGGGCCAGTCGGGTCACAACGCCAGAGGCACCCTTCCTGAAGTGTCTCAGAACCTCAGAGGATGGGGCTGGGGTTGGAGCTCAGTGGTTGAGCCCTTGACTAGCCTGTGTGAGGCATGGGTTTGACCCTCAGTACTTTATTTATCTAAAAATAAGTAAATAAAATAAAGGTATTGTGTCCATCTACAACTAAAATAATAACAACAAGAAAATCTCAGAGGAGCTGGGCCAGATGGCACACTCCTATAATCCAGTGGCTTGGGAGGCTGAGGCAGGAGGATTGCAAGTTGGAGGCCAGTCCCAGCAAAAGTGAGGCACTAAGCAACTCAGTGAGACCCTGTCTCTAAATAAAATACAAAATAAGGCTGAGGAAGTCTCCGTTAAGGGATCAACAATATAAAACAATGCTCCATAAGGAAAGTAACCACAAAAGTGTGGGCGGAATCCCAGAAAACCAAAGGCCCAATGTTCTCTCTCATATGTGGATGCTACTCACAATGGGGCGGGGCACTAGGAAAGAAGAGGTTACCTTAGATCAGGTAGAGGGCAGCGAAGGGGGGGCGGGGGGTGTGGGGACAGGAAAGACAGTAGAAGGAGCAGACATGGTCAGGTATGTAGACATGTGCTTCATGACAACGAGATTCTGCAACATGTGCACTCAGAAAAATGAGAGATCACATCCCATCTCCGAAGGGTGTATCCAAGTGCAGAAATGCATTCTACTGTCAAGATGACTAATTAAAATGACTTAAAAAATTAAAAGAACAGGAGAGCAGCGCCCGGTGTGGCACGGCCAGGGGCAAGGTCCCCACAGACAGACAACCGCTGGGACAATGCCGCGAGCCTCCAGTGTCCCCTGGACACCCCCAGTCAGACCTCCTCACACACAAAGCCCGTCAGGGAAGTCAGCGTCACCAGGAGCAGGGCCCCCAGCCCTGGCCCCGCCAGCCACCAGCCGCAGCCCTGGCCAACGCCGGGACCGAGGAAAGACCGCCAGCTCCGCTGCTGAGCCCCCGGATCCTCACGCGGCCTTGAGGTGGCTGCCAACGACGGGGCGGTGTCCAGGGTCACCCGTGGAAAGGCGGTCCTTCCTCCTGGACGGAACGGCCTCCTGTCTGAAGTTGGTCGGGCACGATCACGGGTTTCTTTCTGGCTCTATTCTGATCCTCCACAAAAGCCACGTCCTGACTCTGCAGGGCACAGGATGAGTCTGCCGAGGGGACGGAACGGTTCCTTCCACCTCGCGGTTTCTTCCACCTCGCGGTTTTCAAAATTGTCTTTAGCTGTTCCAGTTCCTTTACTTTCCATATAAATTTTAGAATGATCTGGTCTATATCTCAAAAAACAGCTGGGATTTTGATAGGGATTTTGCTCCACTGTGTCTCAGTTTGAGACCCTCGCGCCTCGGTGAGTCTTGCACAGCTTCACTCAGGCCTCTCCCTCCATGGGACCTCCCTTCAGGGCAGCGATCTCAGCACCCTAGGACCTTGGGTGGCACGTTACTCTCAAACTCACTTTTTTAGTGATCATAAATGGTATCCTACTTTTAGTTTGGGTGTCTATGTTCACATCTGGTGTATAGAAATGCAGTGAATCTTTGTGTTTATGATGGTTATTGAAGTGTAATTGCTTTTTATTACTGACTTGTATTTGCTGATATTCTGTTAAGAATCTTTGCATCTATTTTCATGAGGGATATAAGCCCAGAGTTTTCTTTCTGTATACTGTCTCTTTGTATCAGGGTAATACTAACTTTATAAAATGAATTATGAGGGGCTGGGGTTGTGGCTCAGTGGTAGAGCACTCACCTCACACGTCCAAGACCCTGGGTTCGATCCTTAGCACCACATAGAAATAAAATAAAGTTAAAAAAATGAATTATGAAGTAATCTCTTTCCTATTTTCTGAAAGAGATGGCATGGAATTGGTGTTAATTCTACAAAAACTCAGGGCTGGGGTTGTGGCTCAGCGGTAGAGCGGTTGCCTAGCATGTGCGAGATGCTGGGTTCGATCCTCAGCGCCACACAAGAACATAAAATAAAGGTATTATGTCCCACTACAACTAAAAAAAGAATCCTACAAAAACTGGGTCGAATTCTCCAGTGAGGCCCTCTGAGCCTGAGATTTCCCGTTAGGATTTCAGTGTGCCTGACTGAGGTGGGGCTGTTGGGATCGCTCATTCCAGATGAGGAGAGTTGTGCGAGTCTGTGCGTTCAGAGCGCCATCCACTTCATCGGAGGCGGATCTCGGTGTGAAGTCGCTGGAGAGCACTTGTCTTTCTGGGGTCTGCGGGGTCGGATGACGTCCTCAGCCTCACCTCTGGTGCTGTGACCTGTCTTCCCTCTGTCCCCTGGGGTCCATTGTCCTCCTGCAGACGGTGAGAGCATCCCGTGGCTGCGGCTGGTTTTCCTGGGAGGTTTGGCTGGAGTAGGGCTGCGGTTGTCTCTAAGTCACCTCTTTCTAGGCTGCCCTGGGGGCAGTCGGCTGAAAGGGGCAGGCTTTAGGGGCTGTCGCTGGCCACTCCTCCGTGTGCAGCCCTGGCTTCTTCAGTTCCCAGGGCCATGGGGGGCTGAGAGCCTCACCGTCCCTCCTTCTTCTCGTGCGTGACCAAGAAGGGTGATGCGTACTACATTCCTTCACAGACGATGAGTAGGGTTTTAATTGAACTTCGTGTGAGGAATTTGGAAAGTATCTGGTTATCGTCCCATGAGAGGAAGTCCTAGGAAATCTCTTTTGGGGACAGAATCAGAGCTGGTTCTGTGATGCCAGATTCGTGGGACCCCAATGGACCTCCAGGAGCCGAATCCGATGCAAGCACCCAGAGTCTTTATTCAAGCTCGAGCCTGGACTCACAACTCTTCCTGACGCAGCGGTCCCAGGGAGTGAGTCCTGCTCCTTTGTTCAGTGAGATTTTATAGGTTTTGGGGGATACTCTATGCATCACAACATCACACAGCAAATCATTCCCTACCGCGGGAAAGTCAAACAACAACTCTTAACATTGATTAGCACGTTCACTGGTGGGAACAAGTTGGGGAGGGGTGATAGGTTAGTACAAGAGGGGGATTTGTTTGAACTGACTGGTTTAGGCCATGAGGGGTGTTCATACTGAACTACATGGTTTCCCAACACGTTATCCACCACCATAAACTACTGGGGGTCACCTGGCATCCCAGGTATCTCCCTGTCTCATGCTGATTGGTGGCTGCTAGGGGGCTGCTCTGGGTCCTCACCTGGCCTGACTGAGTCAGGGACACCTGGCACCACAGACCTCTCCTGTTATTTACAGACACACAACTCAGCAGGTGGGTATGTGCCTGGGAATGCTCTGTGGTCAGTTTTTCCAAGGACGAGGGTCACGCCCCCTTCCTGAGGACAGGCCTTGAGGTAGAAGCTGCTGTTATTTATTTATTTTTAAAAATGGAGTCACATGAGTTTCTCAGTTCTTCTTCAGTAAAGGGGCCTTAAAATAAAGAAATAATGCTGAGAATGACAAAGATTGTTCAGGAACTACAAACGTTTCATTTTTGTTTATTTGTGTATTGTAATCTTTTTCTCAGATTGAATCTGCCCTAGGAAAAAACCTAATGAACATTTCTGTCTTTTCTTCAGGGTTCTCTAACTTTTCAGTTTAAACTCATGAGATGAAGAATTTGCTGGCACAAACATCCTGATTGGCAAATAAGAATGGTCCTGACACAAGGCAGTACCCTGGAGGTCAAGTCAGACCCAAAGTCACAAATACTCCCTGAAGTCCACTGCACGTCCAGCACATGTCTCCTGTTATTAAAGGACACTAGATATTGTTGGCCAATTCAAATCTATTCCACTCAAGCCTCTCCTCACTTCTATCAGTTTATCAAGTTAGATCGTTGTTATTTCATCCTATTCACGGGGTGATGTCTAGCAAGCTAGCTGAAGTCTGGGTCCAACGTCCAAACCCTGAGGCTGGGTTAAGACTAACTAACCCCTTTTGTTTTGACATGAAGGAGTTCAGAATTTGTAATCTCAACACTTCTCACTTTGGCATATTACTTACTTTGAGCTGAAATGAATGGAGAATCAATCAACATAAAACAAACTCTTTACCTGCTCTCAACTACCTGAAATAAAGTGTGTGATTCCCCACCCCACCCCCTCTTGTTCTAGTGCTGGAGGATGGAACCTAGGGCTCATGCCAGCTAGACAAGCCATGTCCCCTGAGATACCCCACTCGCCCCCAAGTTTTCCCTTTGGTAAAGAACATTTATGTCAAAAGGACATTTCGTTGGGAAGAGAGTTGGTCCCAGACCACCTTCATCAATTGGAAGACCACCTGCACAAGGAGGCCACCTCCCTTCACTGACTATGCCTCCCCAGAATCACCCTAGAACCCCCAGCTCGCCTCCTGTCTAGCTCCCGATCGAACGGAAGCCCTGTCCTCTGGCTTCTCTGAATGGGCTCCCATTCCCATTTACCCAGCAGGCCTCCTCCTGTTGATCTGTCCTCTGTTAATTGAATTAACGGGCCAGCCAAGAGCCTAGGACGGCCCAGGAAGCAGCTTTCTCTCCCCTAAAGACCCTACATTTCCATGTGATCCGATTCTAGCTGCTCCGTGACTTGCTAAGGCTGTGTGGCTGTCAGACGCTGCTCCTTCGGTAGGACCACAGCTGAAGGGAGATCCAGGCGGTGTGCGCAGACTGCTTGCCAGGCTGCAGGGCGCCAGGACTCCAGGGATCACCCCACCTAGAGTAGCAGCAACCTTTGACCTCTCCTCTGGGTGGGTTCTCTATACAATTAAGTTCCACTTAAACACAAGTTTAAGTGGCTAGCTTAAAAAAGGTTCTGTGGTTTCACTTAAACATAAGTTCTCAGATCCTCTGAAAGCCACAGAACCAGTCAACCTCCTCATTACTTGAGGCTCCCAAAAAGGAAGCCCCGGAGCAAGTGGTTTGGTGGAGCCAGGCCCTTCCTGGATGGGCCCCAGTGGTTTCCAGCCCCAGGATCCAGGCAGGCCACGTGGATGGTGCACAGGCGCCTCCTCCAGCTGTGACCCCACTCCACGCCGCCGTCTGCGTCGGCCTGAGGCTGTTCTGAAATGGGACTGCTTGAGACCAACCCCCCTACACTGCCAGGCCACCAGAGCCACCCGAGGCCTCGACCCCCTCAGCAGGGTCACCCAGCTTCCAAGGCACCAACCCGACAGAGCGTTTGGAGGGCTGAGAGGCATCCGCTCTGCCTGCCTGTCACGCCTCCTGGAGAAGATGGAGTCGCTGAGGGGAACCAAAAGAGTAACCAACCCCAAACCCAAACCCCCAAGACAAGGCTTGACTAGCACCCTCCCATCCCACCCCCAAATTAAAAACAACAAACCACTTACCCACAGAGTTCTGACTCCTCGAGAATGCACGGGATGCTGCTTCTGCAGGGGACCCACCAGCAGGCAGAATGACTGGGCAGGTCTCTAGCCCACCGCCTGGCTCCTGGAATGTAGGGGCCAAAGGGATCCTCCCTGCACATTTCACCTTGGGTCTTCGTGTGTGCCAGAGCCTAGCAATCACAGCACACTTTCCATCATCCTGTGAAGGTGACTTCTGCGTTTAACCAGCCAGAGACTCGCGACTTGGTCCAACATCTGTTCTTGTTTCAGCGTCATCTCAGGGAATGTGTCCTGGGTTCCCTGTCAAAACAGAAGACGTGGCCTTTGGACATTCTAAGACTGTGGCAACTTTGAAATTCTCTTCTAGTGTCCTTGGAGTATGATTACACTTGAGAGACTGTATCTTATTAAATAAAATGAAACAAATCACTTTTATGTGTTTTTTTAATGATTAAAGAATAATAATTTTATTTCAGAAAAATAAGAAAATTCAGTAAAATATAAAGGAGAAAATCAGAATAATCCATTATCAAAAGTAACCATTATTAACATATATTTTCCAATATTTATACACATAAGTGAGATGAGACTGTGTATGCAATGGTTTTGAATATTTCACTAAACATGATAGACTCTATTGTTTAGAGCGGTTTAGGTTTATAGAGTAAGTGAGCAGAGGTCAGAGTTGCCCCGTGCCTCCCCCCACTCTTGGTTTCCTGTTGTTAATGTCTCCTAGGTGTGGTCCTTTTGTTGCAATCTGTGAGTCGATATTGATACCTCCTTATGACTAAAGTCCTGGTTTAGTTGAGGGTCCCCTCTTGCTCGTGTGCGTTCTGTGGGTTTGGACAAAGGTAAAATAACATGAACCCACCAGAACCGTATCAGAGTAGTATCTGGGCTCTGCCTACTCACCCCTCTCTACCTACAAACCCTGGAAACCACTGATCTCCTTACTGTCTCCTGAGTTTTGCCTTTGCCAAAATGACGCAATAGCCTCTTCAGATTGGCTTCTTCCACATAGTGACATGCACTTCAGTTTCCTCCATGCATTTTCATGCCCATTAATTAATTTCTTTTTAGCACCGTGTGGATGTATCAGTGTATCCATTCACCGACGGAAGGACATCTTGGTGGTTTTGGAGTTCTGGCAATTATGAGTAAAGCTTCTATAAATATACACATACAGATGTTGCATGAATGTAGTTTTTAATTCATCTGGACAGTTTGGTAAGGTGTGGTTAGCTTTCTATAAAACACCGGGTTGTCTTCCAGGTGGCTGTGCCATTTCATTCACCAGCACTGAGTGTTCCTGCTGCTCGGCATCCTCGTCCGCATTTGGTGCTGTAAGGGTCCTGGATTGGGGCCATTTTGGTGTTGCGGTGCTTTATTTCTGTCTCAATCTGCAATTCCCTGATGGTATGAGGTACAGCATCTTTCACATGCTTATTTACCTCCTGTAGGTTTTCTTTGGTCAGGTGCTTGTCCATTCCTACTGTTGACTTCTAAGAGAGTTCTTCCTATATTTTGCCTACAAATCTATAACAGACAGACTTTTTCAAAGGTTTTCTCCCAGCCTGTGGCTTACCTTTCATTCTTTTAACAGTGTCTTTCACAGAGAAGAAGTTTTTTATTTTAACGAGGCCCTGCTTAGCAATTGTTCTTTTGGTGGACAGTGACTTGCATCTAGAAAACCTGATCATCATGCCCCAGGCCACCTACACATTCTCCATGCAACTTCCTGGGGGCTTCATAGTTTTGTATTTCATGCCTAAGTCTATCACCATTTTTAGCTAATTTGTGAAGGGTGTAAAGTCTGTGTCTCTCTCTCTCTCTCTCTCTCTCTCTCTCCTTGTATGTGGAAGTCAAGTTGTTTCTGCACTATTTGTTAAAAATGCTATCATTCTCTCCTGACTTGTCTCTGACCCTTCACCCAGGATCAGGTGACTATATTTGTTCCTTCAAAAATACCACCCTGGCTCGGTTGCTGTAGCTTCGTGGCAGGTCTTGAAGCCAAGGAGCGTCAGTCTTCTAACACTGTCTCTATCCAGGTTGGATTGAGTGATCTGAGCCTTTTTCTTCTTCATATAAACTCTGGAATCAATTCATTAATATCTACACAACGAGTTTCTGGAATGTGGCTGGACAGCATTCATCTCCAGATCAAGTCATGGGAATGACCTCCTACCAGCATTGAGTCTTCTGCTTTTTATTTTATTCTTTAAAACATCGCCCTTTTTCTTAAACATAAATAATTTTCTTAAAACCATTTTTTTTAAAACAAACAAACAAAAAGAGTAGTGAGTTGCACTGCTTCACATTTTCACCAATCTCCTTTATGTCTGAATAGAAGACAATTGGATACTCAAGTCTGCTTGGTCATTTGATGCATTGCTTTGGTTGAAGGAGATAAGGAAAGTGGTTTCATATGAACTTGCAGATGGGGGGAGATCTGCCTGAACCCCCTGAAAGGGGTTCAGAAACCGCCAGGAACCCTCAGACCACACAAAAACCACTGCAATAAAGTCCACTGCTTCTCACTTGAAGAGTCTTATAGCCATTTAATTAATATTACAAAAGGCAAATCCTCCCATAGCAAAGATATTTGAACAAATTGCAAAGGGGTGGGATGAAGGAAACCTGAACCCTGGTAATTAATCTAAAGAGGTATCAGTTTTTCCTTTGTATAGTGCTTGGCCTCCTCCACATCACTGAGCTACATGCCTAGTCCCCATAGGTTTTGAAGATAAGTTCTTGTTCTGTTGCCCAGGCTGGGCTTGAACACCTGGGCTCAGTAATCCTCCTGTCTCTGCTCCCCAAGAAGCTGGCATTACAGGTGCATGACACTGTGTCCGACTAAACAAACATTTTTAGCTGAAGATTGAACTTAGGGCCTTACTTATGCTAAGCAAGCACCTTACCACTAAGCCTCAACCCAAGTCTGACAAGTTTTTAACTTGAGTTCAAAATTACTGTCAGTAGGTTGGGTTGTGGCTCAGTGGTAGAGCACTCACGTAGCACATGCAAGGCACTGAGTTTGATCCTTAGCACCTTATAAAAATAGATAAAATAAAGGTACTGTGTCCAACTACAACTAAAAATATATGAAAAAAATCACTGTCAGTAAAGTTTATATATTACAATTTTAAAGCTTACTTTTCCAAGCTAAGAGAAAGTCATGTCATATACTATCAGCGTTAACATTGTATAGGAGTTTTGCGTCAGGCAAGGCCCCTAACTGTGCCCACATGATGTCATTTAGTCCTCAGAAGCCCACATTAGAGAAAGCTCAGAGCAGAATCCACTCGCCCGAGGTTGCCAGACCCAGGTGAGTTCGATGACTGCAGGTCCCATGCTCTTCCTCATCCAGGGACCACTGTTGTCACACAGGAGGGACACAGAGTTGACCAGTCTCCGGGTGCCAGGGATCCACACTGCCCTTTGCTAGGCCAGATTCCTGTGATCGAGTGGTGACTCTGGGGTGTCTCTGCTCTAGCACTAATGAACAAGTACTTCATGGTCCACAGCTGTCCAGTTAGGGTCAAGGGGAACTTTCGCTTCTGTCCACTTTTTCACATACACAGAGACAGCATCCATTCTAGAATTCAACTGGACTTTATTAAACACACAATACAAGATGGCTGCAGGAAGCAAACGGAAAAGACAAAGGAGAAAAAACACAGTTCTACCTATTTTATAATTAGGTAATGAACACAAAACAGTGAAGCTTGATGGAAGATTCTCTGTTTCTAGTGTCTATAGTTTTGGATTCCACTCTCTGATGTCCAATGGGCACACCTGCTTGTTTTGAGCCAGCGAGAGACGCCGTGGAAGGGAGAAGCATGTGACAGACTCCCCATGGTACACAGTTCAGAAGTAGCAGATGCCTGGTTAGTGACACTCTGTGCAGAGATCCACAATGCGGTTCCTGCAGATGGCACAGTTGTCAACCACAACATCCCAGGCCCAGAGGGCCACTGCACGCCGCTTTTTCACTTCAAAGTACCTCTTGCCCACACCACTCCAGGCATCTACATCCATCACTGCAGCCTTTTTGAAAACATACCCCCTTGATTTCTTTCATCTCAGAAGTTTTCTTCATATGAATGTTGTACATATTTTGCTAGATTTAAACTTAATAGTTCCAATTTGAAGTACTGATGTAAATAAATAGTTTTGTGTTTTTGGGTGCTGGGGATCGAATCCATGGCTTTGTGCATGCAAAGCAAAACACTCTACCAACAGAGCCACATCCCCAGCCCTGGCTTTGTGTTTTTTAATTTCAGATTTCACTGTCGGTTGCTGGCACATAGGAAAACAGTTGACATGTGTGCATTTACTTTGCTCCTGCAACTCTTCTATTTATTAGTTTCAGGAGTTTGGTGGTTTTTTTGTTTGTTTGTTGTTGTTTTTTTTTTGTTGTTGTTGTTTTTTTTTTTGTACTGTGGATTGAACTCGGGGCACTTAACCGCTGAACCACATCCCCAGCCCTATTTTGTATTTTATTTAGAGGCAGGAGTGCAGACTCCAGGACTCGTAGTCCCAGAGACTCCCCTAACAACACAGAGAGAACCCACTGAGGCCCAGCTTCGGGGCATGGCTGCTCTCAGGTGAGCAGAAGTGTTTATCCGTCATGCACCTTTACTTTTTCTTTTCTAGTGTCTCAATATAAAATATATATATCGATTAAACACAAACCGTTGTCTTAGGAAAGTAAGGTCAGGGTTGGAGAAGCACTTCTCTTGCGCCATTTGGTGATGGTGATGCACCTGGGTGAAGAAGAGGGTCCCCCTTGCAGGTCCCAGCAGGAGGTGGGGCCACTTCCCAGGCTGCGAAGCCCCCCCTTGGGGGCCCTGGGTACCGCCAGCAGGAATGGCCAGCAGCTGAGTAAGGAGTGGGGGTGGGGGACCTCACCTGGTTCCCCAGGACATGGCAGTGCCCTCCTTTGGGTGGGAGGTACTGGCCTAGAGTCTCATTCCTGCAGGGGAGCTGCCCACTGAGCGTCCAGGGGCCTCCCCTGGCCTTTGGCAGCAGTGGGGCTCCTTCAGAGCAGCTCTCTGGCCCTCCTGGGCCTGTAAGTCGTCCTCCCGCGGTCCCCTCCTGCCCTTCTTTTTGGGTCAGCCTGGGTCAGCTTCTGTGGCTGGTTTATGGAAGCTGTGCCTGAAAGGCCAGTTCTTTTTAAAATCATGAACTATTAGGCTCAACTTGCCAAAGAAAAAATGCTGGTGCAAACCTCACGGTGGAGGATGTCTGATGGGTGTGGGTGAAGGTGACCCTCCTTCTCCTTCCCTTAAAGATGTGGCAGTTAGTGCCTTAGGTCAACTCTCAGGGGAGAGGCCTGACTGACCCTCTGGCTCCTGGTTTGGTTTGAGGGGGCCCTAAGCTAGCTGTGGCACTCCCTGGCACCACGCCCACTGTCTCGCTTCTCAAGCCTGGCGGCCGAGTGCTGTCTGCTAGGTGGGACAGCACTGTGTACCCCTGGGCTGGAGGACTGCTGCAGGCCACCTCCCCACCATGCTGCCTCTGCCTGTCCCACCTGGGGCCACTCATGAGATGGTGGCTGGTGAGTGCCTGGGGGTGTAGGTGGACTCCCGCTAGAATTCATTTGTGCCTCTTCAGTTTAACTAATGATTTGTATCTAATTCAGTGCAGTAAATATTTAGTGCTGCATTTGTCTGAGGACAGTCAGACAAATGTAAGCCTGGTCCACAGAACAAAAGTTAGTCAATCCAAATTCCTGGGCAACTGTGTTCATGTAGAATGAGCACCTGTTTGACGAAGGCTTTTAAAGTCATGCATAATATTTCTCCAAAATTACCCAATTGCCAAAATACCGTAACCTGTCTTTTCTCCCAGTAGAACAAATGCTAAGCATAGTTTTTGCTCCCCCAACTGAAACGTTCCACAATTAAGTAAATGTTCAACTCCCATAATTAGATTTCCATGTTGACAGCCCAGAATCAAATAGATTGGAGTAGACTGACTGTTGGAAGATCAATTCTTCTTATTTTAGCTTCGAGTGAACTTTCATGCTAATTAACTTAACATGCTAATTAACGTTGAACAATAAGCATCGCTCTATTCCACAGTTTAGGCCCCTTACTTTTCTCACCTTTAGACTTTAGGCCCTGTTGCTTTTCTCACCTTTAGAGTACCTTACATTGGGAAGCCACTGGTATCATCTCCTCTGACTTGGAGATGCTTCTAAGTTTACTTTTTTATTTGTAATAACTTGGAAATTGCCCACAAAAATTCCAAAAGACATTTTGATTTGGTTCAGAAAGATTCAAGGAAAAAAAAATTTAAAGGAAAAGTGAATAAATTGGACTTTATCAAAAAAACTTCTTATCTTTGAAAGCAGATAACAGAAAGGACAAGCCACACACTAGGAGAAAGTATTTTCAAAATAAGCAACTTGTATTCAGAATATACAAAGAACTCTTACAACACAATAAAAAAAAAAAAAACCACAAAAAAGCAAATTTTTAAAAGTGTCCAAAGATGTGGACACTTAATCAGAGAAAATGTACCACTGATAAATGAGGTGTAAAAGTTTGCTGAACACTGACTGGTGTTGAGTAAGCACAGGGCGATCACAGTGACTGCGGACAGGGATGGCTCAGCGGGGCTGTTCAAACCTGCACATTCCAAAGGCAGGTCTTCAGGGTCGTCCCTTGGAACGGTTGCTCTGCTGACAGAGTCGTGTATGCCTGAAGCTTTGCACCCCACTGTTCAGGTTTGATAAGGTAAGTCGTCCTAATAATGTGATCTTTGATGAACGCCTGGTTTGGCTCAGGTGGGTGTGGGGTGAGGTATGGAGACAGCACAGCTGTCAGTCATGAGCACTGTATGACTGCTCTCGCCGTCCCCAGTAGAACTCTCTCCACATCCTCGCCAACATGTATTGTTACTTGTATTCTTTATAATTGCCATTCTGATTGCAGTGAGCTGGAATCTCAGTGTAGTTTTAATGTGCATTTTCTAATCGCTAGAGATGGGGAATATATATATATCTCGCTACCAAACTATGGGCATCGTAGTGTCATAGATGGCACATTATGCTTTGTATTTTGCTAGTGTGAATATATATATATATATATATATATATATATATATATATATATATATGTGTGTGTGTGTGTGTGTGTGTGTGTGTGTGTGTGTGTGTGTGTGTTGCTGGGGATTGAACAGAGGGCCTTACGTATGTGAGGCAAGCACTCTACCAACTGAGCTATGTCCTCAGTCCTTCATGTATTTTTTGATCATTTGTATTTTTCTTCTGTGAAGTGTTTGTTCAGTTTCTTTGCCCATTTATTGTTTGAGTTATTTATTTTTCTGGTGTGAAGTTTTTTGAGTTCTTTGTATATCCTGGAAATTAATGCCTTACCTGAGATGAAGATTTTTTCCCAATCTGTAGGATCTCTGCACACATTCAGATTCAAGGAAATCAATCTTATGTGGGGATATAGAGAGTATCACAAAGTGAATTTTGATAAAAATAGACGTGTAAGGAGTCACATTTACAGACTTAGATACATGTAGGAGACAATATTTCACTAGTTTATTTTCTGTGGGCCAAGAGAAAGAATGTTTCCACTGCTGTTCATTTTGTTTGAACTTCTTTTTATGTAACTTGGCCTGAGAATGAGAATGACCATGTGGAGATGAGGTACCACCCCAGGAGTCACCCTGTGTCCTTCCTTCTAAAATGCAGCTTGCTACCAGAATCATGCTGCCAAAGGGAGGCGTGACAAGTGTAAAAGGCCCAGAGGTGACCTGCCCTGCCATCCCATTCTTCCACTCAAACAGAGTCCCCAGTAAGAGTCGTGAATGCTGCCCACCATTCCTCGATGGCCCCACACCAATGTTCCAGGTCTGAGAGAGTGAGCAAGGAGAGCCCCACCCAGCCCTCCTTTCCTCTGAGAATGTACCTGGGAGAGCCCCTTCTAACCCTTTTTTTCAATTAGGATTTCAGGCTGGGTTATATGAGTGATTCCTTAAAGTAATAAGAAAAGGTCGTATCCAAGTATTGAAAAACACATAAACGCACTGCGAATGCACAGAGAGGTGTACTCATTCAACTCCTGCTGCAGAAAGTCCTACGGTGACATAACACGCTAGTGATGGGGTCGCATTCGTACTTAAGACAGAGGTGTCCCGCTCCCCAGGAGGGCCTCTGCAGGGGCCCAGCCACCTTCACTTCCCCACTGCATAACCCAGGTATCTGGAAGCCCTTCCCAGAGGCCTCTTAGATGGAATAAAGCTCCGTCCATCAGAGGGAGCCACTCAGCCGGGGCTAGGGGCAGAGCCGAGGTGTCCAAGGCACGGGAGGGGATCCAGTTCTGCAGAGGCAGCAGAGCCTGAACGTCCTCTTCAGCAGGCAGAGCAGCCCTCGCTAGAGTCCACCTTTAGCCCCTCAGTTCTGGAAGCTGCGGGGGCCCTGAAGCCACCCTGTTGTGTCCCACCAGTTCCAGCCTGGTCCTTTGTAGCCCTCACAGTGCAGACTGGTTGGGAGCAGTCACGGCCAGCCTCCAGCTAAGTGGGGGAACGTGGGTGGTTTCAGGCAGTGTGGACCCTGCTGGCACTGAACATGAGGCCCACAGAGGCAGAGAGGAAGCGCAGGGTCAGTGGCCACTGGGCCCTGTGGGTGCCCTGCCTTCTGTGGATGAAGTGGCAGCCTCCTGAGTCATCTGATGAGGGGGACCAAGCTTGGTCAGCTGCTTCTACATGCACCCGAGCCTCAGAGGAGGCCGGCAGCGCTCAGGGGCGATCAGCTCTCGGCATCTGCGCCACCTTTAAAGAATGTCTTAGTTCTCATCGGAAATTAAGCTCAGGCGCCAGCTTTCTTTTGAACAGTGTCAGCACGTGACACTTTCTGTGTTGTTTTACTCTCATTTTATTCATTTTTGTTGTGGTGAGATGGAGACCTTAGTCTCTTTGGACTGTAATATCAAAACACCACGGATTGGGTGGCTTACAACTACCAGCATGCGTTACCCACGGCTCTGTGTGTGTGTGTCTGAGTGTGTGTGCGCGCGCTCGTGTGTGAGTGTGTGTGCGCATGTGTGTGTGTGTGTGCATGCATGTGTGTGCGAGTGTGTGTGCGCGCATGTGTGTGTGTGTGCATGCATGTGTGTGCGAGTGTGTGTGCGCGCGTGTGAGTGTGTGTGTGCACGCATGTGTGTGTGTGCGCGCACATGTGTGTGTGCACACGTGCGTGTGTGTGCGCGCATGTGTGTGTGCATGCATGTGTGTGTGAGTGTGTGTGCGCGCATGTGTGTGAGTGTGTGTGCGCACATGTGTGTGTGTGTGTGTGTGTGCGCACGCATGTGTGTGTGTGGCTTGTGGGAGGGTGTCAGGTCCACTGATGCCAACTTCTTTCTCTGTGCACACGTGGTCTGAGGGCAAGGAAGCTGTCCAGGATTCCTCTTATAAAGGCAGAAATCCCGTTATGAGGCTCCATTCTCAAGGCCTCACCTCCTCCCAAAGCCCTCACCTCCTGAGACCCTCACGTTGAGAGTTGGGGTCCAACATGCAAATATTGGGAGGACACTTCACTAGCAAAATGGAAAAACATAATGTGCCATTTATGACACTGTGCTGCACGTAGCTTGGTAGCTCCTACAGCCCTTGTCTGCTAAATAACTGTGACAATAAGCATATCTTTTGTTAAAGGATTTGATTTTTTGGTCTTGTTTCCTGAAGCAGCTTAAGAACAGCTTCAAAGTCACACAGGTGACAGGCAATCTTTTGTTAAAATGATGTGATGCTGTGATAACGTTGAGAGTGCTAGGACTAGAAGCAGCCTCAGAAAGCTACGTGTGCCTGATTGCGGCTCTCACCTTCCCTCTCACCTGGGCTCCCTCCCTCTAAGACAGGAAGGCCACAGAAACCAGACTCTCATAACATTTTTGTAAAGAAAAAAAACACAGAACTCCAAGAAATGCCCATGTTTGTAGGGATGTTCAGAGCAAGACGCCACGGCAAAGGAGTCTGAGAAGAAAGGCTCGAGGGCTTCCGAGAAGCAGGTCTTGTGAAGCCAGGGTCCAGGGCACACGGCCACACAAGGTGCCCAGGAGCCCAGTGTGTCCCAGAGATGGAGTCTTTCACAACCTTTCATGAGGCAGAATGTCGGGGAGGACAAGGCTGGTGATGCGCTGAGTGCGGCTCGGTGTGCGGCAGCTCCTCCAGCAGCTGACATCCACTTTGGGGCACAAAAGGGAGCAAGTGTTTACAGTGCAGAGTGGTGTAGGTGAGGACTGAGGTGTCCTCGGTCACCGAGCAGATATCTGGGAGGGACTTGTCAGCACTGCCCTCCCCAGTAAGCCAGGTACAGTCACTTCCACAGTCTGTTGCAAGTGTCACTTTTACAAGTGCCTCCAAATCCACCAGGACAGATGTGGCTTGTAAAATCGCAGCCCTTCAGGTATCAGGAACCTGCCCAGGGCTCAGCCACAGGAGTAGGGCCCTGAAGGAAGACAGGAAGTCTGCAGTGAGAACGTCTCCCCTCGGCCACTCCCTGGGATTAAACGTCAGGCTATCACTCCATTCTGGGTAGGGAGCTACCGAGTGCTTGCTGTGACTAAATCAGGACACATTTGTCCTTTGTTGCATAACAGAAAAGCTATCAGGGAAGGGCCAGGGTGTGGGACCTCCACGGTTCCAAGGACAGCCCTCTCTGGGAAGTGGAAGGTGATAAAAGAGAAGGGAGAAGAGAGGAGACCACAGAAGTACCCAGCCTTAGATTGTGAGGGTGGCTCACTGTGCAGACAGCCCTGGCTGGTCCGCCCTGCTCCTCCCTGACCTCTCCCGCTCCCTAATCTCAGGGGAAACAGGACCACCTCTCTTCCCCATCCTAGGAGAGGTACCTGTCCTGAGCACACACCCGCCACAGGAACCAGGTCATCAGACTTTGGGGATGGCACCAGAAGACCTCAGAAACGACCATCTCCCAAGTAACCAGTGGGTCACAACTCAACGGAGCCCTCGTGGAATGTCGGCTTTGAGTCACCTCTTGAAAGCCCCTGTTCCTGCCGATGGCAGAGTCACGGCCTCTGGGCCTGGAGTCCCGTGTGTTTCTCCCTTGCTAGCGAAGCCATAAACCTTCTTTTTATTTTTTCTTAAAACTGTGTCCTCATTATTGGCTTGGCATCGGGGACCAGGACAGAGCTTTCGGTAATAAGAATCTTACAGGGATCATACAGAAGCACCGTCCCATGCCAGTGACTTATTCTGGCCCCACGGGGGCATTTGTCAAGGTGTGAGCACGCAGGCTGAGCACAGAGTACCAGGACTGGTGGGTTGGGGCTCGACTGAGGCTCAACCCCAGACAACTGCCACTTCTCCTGTGACACTGGTTCCTCCTCCTGCAATCCTTGCTGTTGTGTCCAGGATCCCAGGAGGCAGGTGGTGCAGCTGCAGACCCCGTTGTCATTGCAGCTGCCCAGAGGCTTCACACCTCATCTGTCCTGATGTGGTTCCTGCAGGGATAGTTGGACACGGCTCTGGGTGCTTAATAAGCCAGGGTCCCCTTACAGTAAGTGTCCAGCTTCTCCAGGTCACTGCTTGGAGGGTCAGCAATCACACAAGATATGCAGATGCCTAGGTACCTGTAGGCTGCACTTGACAGTAGGTACTGGCACCTACCCCACATGTGTCCCCAGCTGGACCTGGGGTCAGAGGCAGGGGCCTCTCTGGGGAACGTTTGTTCCTGTGAAAGGGTAAAGTTTCTAAGCTGGAAAGCTTGAATGTAAAAGATTAGGTATTATTAAGTTCCTCTGTTACACCCAGAACTTGGAATTCCTGAGATAGTTAAAACAACGCCCTACTGGCCATTTAGCCTAGGGCCCTGTGCAGTTCGTCACAGGGCCCGAACCAATCAGTTTGAATGTGTAACCTGCTTACGAATGACCAATCACCCCCTCCCGACCTGTTCCCGCCAATCACGTCTCAGAGTTGTTGTTCAATTTCCCCGCGCCTCATGATGATTTGGTCTGATGTATGCAAAGCCCACCGCCCTCTCCAAAAAGTGTACTTAAGCTCCACCTGACCTCCGTTCTGGGCTCTGAGCTGTGCTCCCTTCTTGATTGGGCACAGAGTCCCAGCGTGCTGGAATGGATCCCCAATAAATCCCCTTTTGCCAATTGCATGGAGTCAGTCTCTTGTGTGGTCTCTCCCTCCGACGTTCCGCCGGACCCCCCCTTACACCTGGACAGCCAGCTGTGACTGGGAAGCATGACTTGAGGCCAGGGAGAAGCCAGGAGCCAGCCTGGCAGTCGGGTTCACTCGATGCTTTGACTGTATCCCTGGCGGCTTTTTCCCAAACTTCTTCTCCCTGACCTTCCCCCCTCCCCCGCATCTTCTTTACCCTAAACTTCTCCTTCCTGATCTCTCCTCGCTGATCTCATCTTCTCTGAATCACCTCTATGAAAGCTCCCTGTTCCTGTGAATGGGCAGAATCATGACCTCTGGGATAGGAGTTCCCTGTTTCTCCTTTGCTAGCCAAGCTACAAACTTTTTCTCCTGTTTTTCAAAACTGTGTCCTCGTTATTGGATTGGTATCCGGGACAGAGACCGAGGTTTTGGCAACGGCCTCCTGCCCATCTGAGGCCATGATACAGACTGAAGACCCAGGGGTCTCCCAGTACAGCGACAGATGCACACTGATGCAAGCCAGGATAGAAGCTGGGATGAATGGCAGTCTCCACCCACCCTCATCTCCCCGCATGCAGGAAAAACAGCAAACAAACCCCGTCAGGCTCACCTTTCACCTTATGGTCAGCCACCTTCCAGAATTTGCACAGGACTCGGGATGGCTTTTAAAAACGACTTGCCAGATTAAGAAAGCTCATTAGCAGACTTTCTTTGATCCTGAGTTTAGTGCACAAGAAAGGGAAATTCACCTTGAGAGATTGCCAGTATTTCCAAAGTCAGAAGAGTAGATCATGGACTCTTAGATGCTGCGGCTGGAGGAAGACTAGAGACACCACTGAATAGTTCAGTTCACCTGGAGGCAACACTCTTCCCCAGGCCACCATCCAGGGGCCATGGTTTTGACTCAGCTGCCCTGAGCTGACATCTCCGGGTCGTGGCTCCTGAGTTCTGAGACTAAAAGGAGGGGAGGCAGGCCCTGCCTGGAGGGATGTGGAGCAACCTGTGAAAGGAGAAGTGCCGCAGGGCGTGAGCCAGCACCTGACAGCCCTGTGCTCTGCCTCCTTCCAGCGAGTCTCTGAACATCCAGTCCCCAGCCCCAGGCGCAAACTTAGAGTCTTTTCTTACTCTTAGGTGTCGAATTGTGTTCCACCCTCCAGAGACTTGTGACAGTCCTGACCCAGTACTCCAGAGTGTGGCTTTATGTGGAGATGGGGTCATCAAGGTAAAGCAAGGCCACAGGGTGACATCTGATCCAACAAGGCCAGTGTCCTTCCAAGCAGATGAAGAGACATCAGGAAAAGGCCATGTGGGGGCCCAGGGAGAAGATGGCATCCGCAAGCCCAGGAGGGCAACCTCAGAGAGGCCATCCCCACCGTCACCGCTGTCTGCACCTTTCAGCCTCCAGACCTGTGAGAAACAGATCCCTATTTGCCACAGTTGTTACTGCCCTGCGAGGGGGCGGGGGCGGCTGTCCTGATAAAGTGAGCTCTCTGCGCACGGAGGAGTGGTGTCAATTCCCCCTGCAGCTTTCTCCGGTGACAGTCTGAGGCTGGCTCTCTGGTCAGAGCATCCCTCACCCCCCTCAAGTCCAGGCATCACCTGCGTCCCACATGGAGAGCCAGAGCCTGCAGGAGCACCGAGGGGCGTCTACAGCATCCTCTATGCAGAAGGCACCACCCAGGGAACACAGACAGACCTGCACTCCAGCCTCCACCGATCCCCCGGCCACGGCCCCAGGTCCGCCTGTCGCCTCCTCCAGGACCTGGGTCACGTGACTATTAGGGCTACAAAGGAGGTTGGAAAACAGAGTTCATCTGGTGTCACAGGAAGCTGGGAACCCTGATGTGGGGAACGGTGAGCACTCTCCTGGTCCCTGAGCACCCCATCTCTGTTTCTCCATAGAAGAAACAAACAAACAAACAAAGCCCTCTCCAAGGAAGAGACTGGAGTTCCTTCATGTTACTGCCTTTAGTTCAAAATTCAGGACATCGGCATAATACCTTCTGGGCCGCGTCCAGCAGAGAGATATTTTTCTCTTGGACTGAGACCCATGACTAAACAAATGCTGATTACATTCCCTCAGCGCCCATCCCACCAAAGGTAGATCATGGGCAGCAACAGGATTTTCCCAGCCCAAATCGAGGGGCACAGCCTGAAGTGGCAACAGTCTCCTGACAGTGACAGGAATCACTGGGTCATTTCCGAGTACTGCAGGTCTCTCCTGACGTCTGGACCAGCACCAGGAAACACCCCCCTCGGGTCTGTGGCCATCACAGCCCACTTTCTGGTTTAGGGTCCAATTCAGACTCCAAAAGCATCCTGGGCTTTGGAGATCCCGTCCAGGGGGCTGCTGCTGCCGGAGACCACGCCAGAGCCCTCTTCCTGCCTTTGTGGATGGCTTCCTTCTCTGCTCTCTGTTGTCCTTCCTGACCTCCCTCTGTCAGATGAAGACCTGGACTTGGTGAGACCCTAGGCTTGATGGGAAGGCCACGTCCTTAACCTGATCTCCACCCCGGAGCACAAATCCCTGGCGCTCTGACAGGTCTCAAAGCCGGTGGTGTCCGTCAAATCTTTCAGTCTTTTTATTTATTTGTTTGTCTGTTTATTTTTAGTTGTCGCTGGACACAACACCTTTATTTCACTTGTTTATTTTAGTCTGTGGTGCTGAGGATCGAACCCAGGGTCTCACGCGTGTGTGGCGAGTACTCTACCGCAGAGCCACGACCCCAGCCCGAATCTCTGTCTTAATCCTACTACGTGGAGTACGAAGTGGCTGGCTTCCCCTGCCCTGCAGAGCGCCTCTGTTGAAGAGCAGCCCATCCTGGCTGAGCTCCCCGTTTTATGGAATAACTTGGAAAGTACTGACAGCAGCAGCCTCCAACCCTCGGCCTTTCTCTGCTTCTCCTGTGGAGCCACAGATTGGTGGGCCTCATCTGCCTGCTAAGTGGCCACAGGAGACAGCTTTATCAAACGTCCTGTGCCTCCTGAAGTCGGGGATCTTCCCAGCTGGCCACCCCTCCCTGCTAACATTGTGTGATGCTGCCAACAGGTGTTTCAAGTTTTGTTGAAGCAGCTCACCACTTCTTTGTACAGAGTTCCTGGGTCCTTAGCTCAACCCACCATTCTGGTAGGCAGATCACCATGTGACGTTACTATCTGAAAAAATAATGAGAATGAGCTCTCCTCATAGAGCCGCTGAAGGAAGGTGTTCTGCTCCGATGGTCGGCAGGGAGTGAGCCGACCTAGGGGTTCAGGGGTCCACTCTTTCTGTCTGTGGTTCTGCTCTCTACCATCTGCAGACAGCTGCATTCCCGGCAGTGTGCAGAGAAGCTGTGAGCGGGTCCGGTCTCATTGGCCAGGACAGCCTGGGAGGCTGGGAGCACCTGGCTGTGTGAGGAGGAAGAGTGAGGTTTGGTGAGTAGCCAGCAGTATCCATGGAAACATGCTGGAGGTCACTCAGCAGTGGAGGAGTGCAATTTGAACCCAGTCCTCAGGCATGAGGTTGTATGGAAGGCTGGGCATGGGGGGCAGCGTCTTCAGTATGTAGACTCGACTGCTGGTGTCATGTGCCATGCCAGGCACATCTTACTGCTGAAGCTGTGATTCAGCAGATGTGTGGGGACCTACATTTTTTAAAAGCCCCAACATTCTAGTAACAGGGTTTCTGGAATAGTAGGATTTGGTGAGGGAGCTGGCACATCAAAGAAAGATCACAAATCAACCCGGCAGCCTTTTTTTAGAAGCCTTGAAGTGAGCTGTTGTGTGACTGTGACAGTGGTCAGGCTGTGGGAACACCACTCAGGAGGCAGTGGGCACAGGTAGTCCCCAGCCCTGGGTGTAGACAGTCCTTACTTTGTACTTCTGGTGCTTAACCTGCATCATCATTTCAGAACTCTTAGGATCCTAAAACCTTGTTTAAATACAATGAAACTGTCTAGGATGGGAATTTCCAAGGACACCTTTTTGCAGACAGTTAATAACATTGACCACACGTAACTGGATTCTTGTCAAATCTGCCTTCTATCCATCGCAGTTCCTTAAGGAGCATGTCAGCATACTTACCTAGCCTGGCCACACCCGCAGCCACCTCATCCTTCTTGATGTCAGCCACCAACTGGAGAAGCCCTGCGGCTCTGTAAGCTTGTTCCCACCACAGAAGCCAGCCAGAGCAGTCAAGTCGCTCTCTTCTGCTCCTCTCACCGCCACGGCGACACCCTCCCGGAAGTCAGCTGTCCTCCCTGACCTGCAGCCTGCTCCTGGAAGGGCCATGTTGACCAACGGTGTCCTGTTTTCCTATCTGCATTTCAGTGATCACCATCAGTCCAGGCTCTATTTGTACCCCCTGCCAGATTCAGAGATGGCGGTGCCTCAGCCATTCTAATTGAAGAACACACACCCATCTGCCCTCTGAGACTGTGGACATGCTCCAACATGAACACCTCATGGTACTGGGTCTGTCCATCTGAGACCAGTCTGTAGAGAATGTCTCCAAAGTCCTGGCTCTGGGTCTTTTTGCTTGTTCTACCCAGACCACAGAGAGTGCAGATGCACCAGGCTGTAGACCTTGGTCACCATGGTTACAGGAGCACTCCCACACAGCCCAAAGCTGGGCCTGCCCTGCTCACTCCCATGATGTGGTGCCTCTGTGACCTTGAATAGGGTGATCACTCCTTTCAGCCTGCAAAATCCCATCTGTAGGAGATAAAATATGTTCCTGGACAGACTGATAGAGAGATAAATGAGTGATAAGCATTTTGCTCTGAGAACTTGGTTCAGAGCCTCTGGCTGCACCGCAGGTTACCAAATGGCCCGTCTGTCAGACCAGTTAGATGTCCAGCAATGGTGATCAAGAGCACTGAGGCTAGAAATGACCCCACCTTTGCATCCCACTCTGCTGGTTTCTAGCTGTCTGACCCTAGTTGAATTCCTGAATTATTGAGTTGATGTTTCTCATTAGGGCTCTCACGAATTATAGAAAAAGCACCACTGAGGTTGGCCAAGCACCAGTCCTACGCTGATGAGAGGCATCACCTTTGAGACAGAGTCTGTCATTTCCATCCCACAGAGGAAGTAGATATCAAATAACCTGCCGGAGACATTCACAGTACATGGCAGAACTGTGGGCGAAACAAGAGAATCTTGGGCAGTGCACTACTTCAAGAACCAAAGATATGATGGTCCATATTTCGTCTAGAACGTTCTCTTCCTGACTCCTCCAGCTGCAGACTCCTCAGCCCAGTTGAACAGCCATTAACTTCCCCACAGTCTGCTTTCATAAAAGGACCCAGGAAAGCAGAGAAGGCTGGGGCACCAGATGCCTCTCCCCTCCCTCCAGTCCACCTCCTGCAGAGCGACACACAAAGACGGCCTAGATGTTCAAGTGGTGTCTTTCTATTCACGTTTTCTAGCTTGCCGTCTGGAAAAACTACCAAAGCCAAGGAAAATGCTTTAATGAGATTTTGCTATAAAGGGGCATTTATCTTCATTTCATATGTGTAAGGCAATACAACCCATTC
The DNA here is from genome assembly GCF_045843805.1 of Urocitellus parryii. Classification (NCBI taxonomy): domain Eukaryota; kingdom Metazoa; phylum Chordata; class Mammalia; order Rodentia; family Sciuridae; genus Urocitellus; species Urocitellus parryii. Next base: position 66,939,100 of record NC_135544.1, on the reverse strand, counting down.
TTAGCTACACTGAGCTGCTGACTTCCAGTCTCCCCTCGGTGCCGGTACATACTATTCTCATCCACTTGCATCTTGTTATAGTGAAGGTGCAGCATGATGAAGGCTACAGAAGGGTGACCACGCTGAACGCAGGGGCTGGCTCCACCAGTAGAGAGGTGATGAGCAACTCAGTGAGACCCTGCCTCTAATAAAATACAAAATAGGACTGGGGATGTGGTTCAGAGGTCAGGTGCCCCTGAGTTCAATCCCCGGTACCCTCCTCCCAACAGATAAATAGATAAATAAATAAATAAGAAAAGCAATGGACTTTTTGATTTGGCAGGAGAAGTGTACAGACAGCATGGCATTCAGGTGGTGGCACTGATATTGCTGTCCAGGTCCTGGGCATGTGTGCGAGAAGCCTCTGGCCAGTGCTGCTGACCGAGCTCACCGACAGAGGGCGCTCTCCAGCACCATCTCACAAGCATTGGTTTCTGCTGTAGAATTGGTTGTTTTTCCCTACTTTTGGTGCAGTGGGATTGAAACTGTTCCAGTTTGATTTTTTTTTTTTAAAGAGAGAGGGAGAGAGGAGAGAGAGTGAGAGAGAGAGAGAGAATTTTTAATATTTATTTTTTTTAGTTCTCGGCGGACACAACATCTTTGTTGGTATGTGGTGCTGAGGATCGAACCCGGGCTGCACGCATGCCAGGCGAGCACGCTACCGCTTGAGCCACATCCCCAGCCCCTCCAGTTTGATTTTGACAGATGCCAATAAAAGCTTGAAACCGTCCATATTTTAAAATACCAGAAATTGTTATTTTTCTTTAAAAAAAATTCCAGTTTTGTTTCGACCGAGACTTCATCACAAGTGCTTCCAGGGTCAATGAGTTTGAAAGGAGATGAAGAATGTGACAGATCACTCCAGAACAGCTCAGTTCACTTTTTCAGCTCGCATGGGGTTTGCCTGGGTTCTGCCTTGAAGAGGACAAACCCAAATCATCATTTCCAGTACTCTGAGACCTATTTCTGAATATGTCTGCACATCCTCTCATTTCCTGACAAGTTAGAGCAGAAGACTGAGCATTTACTGTACTCCATGATTCCACATTCAGGTAGACACATTGGTGGGAAACGGGGGGTGATTTCTTGGAACCTGACCATAGGTTCCTTTTTGACATTTCCTTTAATTAATTCTTGTGAAGGAAAAATCTTCAGCTTGGCATGGACCTGCCTCTAATGACTGCTCTGAGGAACAACGTTCCCACCCTAAAAGAAAGCCAGCTGTCCGGGATGCCCCTGAGTGGCTACCTATGAACAACAGAGCATCTTTATCAAAATCAAAAATGAAAATGAAGAAATCTGCCAGTCCCTGAAGGAGCGATCTTGAGAAAACTGATGTGAAGAAGTTACATGGCACACAATCACAACTCTGATGGCTTTTGTTAGCTTGGTGAAGGTCAATAGCTCGTACCCTGAAGTTTTTCTTTAAAGTCCCCTCTTGCTCCACATCTACAAGACCTTTTTCCAAAGATGAGTCAACTGGTGCTCAATGATGTTAAATCAGTGCTACAAGAAGGAAGGTGTCACCTCTGACTTGTTCCAATCCTGTCCAGGGAGTGTGGCTTCGGTCCTCTTGGCTTTGGTCTGAATGCCCTGCTCTTGCGGATTCCCTGCCTCCCATCACACTTCCTTTGACACTGCTCCTTCTTCCCAGGCTCATCCCAGACACCTGCACCTGCCTGTGGCCTTCTCAGGTCCCATCAGAGTGAGCGCCTCTCTGCTCTGTGCCCCTAGTCTCACGTGTGGCCTCCTTACCCCAGAGACTGGGGACTCTCACTCCTCCACTCTCCACTGGTCTGGCTCAGGAGCTTCGCTCAAGAGACATCACTAAAATGTTTGAAGAACAGACACATCCACATGCTACCCAGAGCAAGAGGAAAGAAAGCCAGGCGTGAAAGTGGCCTGCCGGGCACTGAGTCTGTCCTTGCCGACTCCTAAGTGAAGGAGGACTGAGGAAACCCACAGAGATGGCCTGACTTTGGGTGAGTGTGTATAAGGTTGGATGTCTGTGTGGGCTTTAAGACACCAGCTCTTGGAGATGTGTGACATCAAATGCTCTCATGCTGCGGGTCCCCATCCCGGGAGGTCATGGAGTACAGGTCCCTGGCGTGGGCACACGAGGCTTCATGATCCAGTCCATTAGTTTGTTCTAACTCGTCTCAGTGGATGAGAACTTCCTAAAAAGGACATCGTGGTCGAGAATTGAGTCTCCTCAGTTACAGAGACAAAGCCACAGTGAGTGTATCATAGTAATCATCCATTTGCTCAGCTGTGATGAGGTCCTGCTCTGGCTTTCTCACAAAAGTATTCCACATTAATCTTTAAGAAGCACCAGCTCCTGCCATTACCGAGTTCTAACCTTCTCAGAGGGTCTGACATCTCTTGCACACCTAGAATGTGTCCAGGATCCAGGGGTCTAAAGGATGGGTTAGGCTCCAGGCAGCTCAGCGTGATGGAGGACATGGGTACACACGCCGCTTCCAGACACAGATGCACTTGCTGGGTCATGGCTTCCAGTGAACGATGCAGTTTTGCTGAGCCATACCTGCTGTTAGTGGGCAAAGTCCTTTAGGATGCTTAAATCATCACTGACCCAAGATCCCAGGAACCCTAGACCCTTAAAGACCTAGAGAGAAGGGCCCCTGCTGCCCAGTCGGGAAGCCTGTGTGTTTCTTGCAGGCACAGCAGTGTCTGTTTTGATGCTCGGCTTCATCCTATCACTGGGCACTCTGGGTATCATTCCTGAGCATGATCCTGTGTGAAGAACAATGGATGGTATAATAGGAAGCTCCTCCACAGGTAGTGAGTTGGAGATTGGCACAGGGTGTCTCACTGGCTATTTCTAGTGATGAGCCAGGGGGTGGGATGTTATCAGATGTGGGAAATTTGGACAGTGGGCTGTGGTACTTCATGGTGATTGGCAGTGATAGGTGCAGTAAGGTGACCCTGGTCACAGCCTCTGTCATCCCTTTGCCCTGTGGTCCCACTCCTACCAGGTGAGTTCACGTGGGTGAGATACATGGACCCAACTTCTGGGCACCAGGCCACCCCCACTTTACATTTCCCCACTGCGCAGCACACAGTCACTCCAGTATGACGTTCAACGGGAAAATGTCTATCGTTTAATTAAACCAGAAACTATTAGAATTATTCCTCCAAGTATTTGGCAATTAGCTGTTCCAAAATGATAGCCATTGTAAAAAAATACCATGACTCATTTACTTTTAGCATATGCTTAACTAAGACTTTCATTAATTATTATGAAACTTAACCAGGAGATGTCTGTGTTCACAGGAGTGTTTTACCATGTTACAAGCTAGAATGACTTTGAACAAAATTGATATAGCATTTAGATGTTTTAATAAAAGGAGAAAAAATTAGAATATTTTCCCCTAATGCAGCAACCTTATGTATTCAGGGCAATTCTCCAACTTTTTACTAAAAATAAAAAGGAAAGCCTTGAAAAAATCTTCATGTCTCACAAAGATTAAAATTGAGAAATTTGCCTAAATTGATGTTTAATGAAATACAGAAGAGAAATTGGTTGTGGATAGTGCTTTTCATTCCAAGGTATGAAAAATGGCAGGGGAAGAGTCTGATGTACATTCCTAGACAGACACACCTCTTAGAGGTACCACCTGTTCAGCTGTCCTGTGCTCGGCCAGCTCTGAGGCTGGGTCTGATGCAGATCAGAGGTTCAGGCCAGAGCAGGCAGGTGGCAATTCCAGTCTTCAGCAAGGACTAACTCTGTCAGGAAAAATCAGGGTCCCTGAGCTCTTCCATTTCATCTATGCCTGTTTATAAAGGAAACAGTGAGAAGGGAAGTAGGTGGTGCCTGCGGTCAGCAGTAAGTAACATAGGTGATGCATTACTTCCTTAGCACGTCACCTCCTTAGTCCTTGCTGTCAGCACCAATGGCCCAGAGTCCTTTAGAGGTCATAGAAAGCAGTCACCGAGTTCTGGACACTCTGCCTTGCTGGGAAAACCAGGCATCGCTATGTCAAAGTCCTCCCAGACTCAGCTTCATCTAACATGAGCCTCAGAAGTTCACGCAAGGTCCTCATGGAGTCCCCAGCAGAGTCCTGTCAGGGCTGTGACTAGCCCATTTTCAGGATGGACACTGAGGCTCACCAGGCTCTGGCAGCCTGCCTCTGCATGCCCGTCCGGCTGTGAGTCTGGGCAGTGGTTACATGTGCTGCTCCCACAGAGTGTGGGATTAGTACAGCCGTCCCACGTTGGCAAGTGGATAGTTTAGGGACATTATCATTTTGGACCTGCAACTATCTCACAGACACTAGCCATGTCCATGGCACTGAAAACAAAGACACACGATGACAAGCGATGCTGAATTTTTTGTTCTTACTTAATTTCACAAGAAGGCATAAAGAAGACGGTCTACTCAGAAGTTCTAGCCATCGTGACCCTGTGCACAGGATACTTAAAAGGGACTCCACATGTCTTTCAAACCAGTGTTGCTGGAAGACTAAGTGGAAATGTGTTCCTATGGACACACAAACTGCTACTGTCTCAGAATGCACTATTTTTTCCAGTTAGCAGAAAACACCATGATTGCTAGCACCAGGCTGGAATTTTCTCAGAAATAACTTTTCCCATTGTTGGAAAATTTTTTAATCCAATGTTCTGCCTGGAATAACATAACACAAGCAGGAATTATGCCAATAATATTATATGTCTTATTTTATTTTGACTAACATGTGTTAATCATATACATTAATGCAATGTGATATGATTTTTCAACATATGCATTATGCCTTTCCCTTCCTAGCCTCTAGTAATCACTATTCTACCTCCAGGTCCCATGTAGGTTCCACATATGAGAAACAAAAATGTGATATCTGTCTTTCTGTGTCTGGCTGATTTCTCTTCACATAATGCCCTCCTGTTTCAACCATGTTGCTGAACATGACAGGCTTTCATTCTTTGTGGCCAAATTATATTTCACTATGTACATGTGCTGCATTTTCTCTATCATTCATCCTTTGAGGAAACTAAATACATTTCATATTTTAGCTATTGAGAATATTGCTGCCATACACATGGGTCTATAGGTGTCACTTCAGTATGTTGACTTAACTTCCTGTGGATGTATTCTCAGGAGTGGGATTGCTGGATTATACGGTAGAATGATACTCAGTTCAAGGGACCTCCATCTGCTCTCCTTAAAGCTAATTGACATTCTCATCAGCAGGGCACAGGGTTCCTTTTTATTCACATCCTCACCAACATTTGTTATTTTTCTGTTTTTATATTAAAAAAAAAACAATAGCCATTCTATTATAGTTTGGATGTGAGGTGTCCCCCAAAAGCTCATGTGTGAGATCAAGCAAGAAAGTTTAGAGGATAAAGGTGATGAGAGCCTGAACTCAATAAGTGGATTAATCCCCTGATAGGGCTTAAGTGAGTGGTAACTGAAGGTGGGTGGGGTGTGGCTGGAGGAGGTGGGTCATCGGGGGCACGGCTTTGGGGTATGTATTTTGTATTTGGAGAGTGTAGTTCTTTCTCTGCTTTCTGATCATCAGATGAGCTACTACCCTTTGCCACACCCTTCTGCCATGATGCGCTGTGTCAACTGGAGCCCCCAGGAATGGAGCCAGCCTTCTATGGACTGAGACCTCTGAAATGGTGAGCCCCTCAAATAAACTTTTCCTTCCCCACAACTGCACTGGCCAAGTCTTTCAGTCAAAGCAGAGAAAATCTAAGACATAAACTGGTACCCAGTGCAGGGTCATTACTCTGACTAACCTGACCAAGTGGTTCAGAGGACTTTGGAGATTCTTGGAATTTGTTGGAGGAATTTTAAGTTTTGTAGCAATGCAAGCTGGAAATTCTTTAGACTGCTGTAAGTATTAGGTCCTTAGGCCAAAATAATTCCATTTTGAAAATTAACACCTGCCCACCCAGGCATGACCTTCCTGTTAGGCCCACCCTCAAGGAGTCCCTAACCAAAAAACCACAACAAAGACATCAAGTAACACTCACAGGACCAGAAGGGTCATCTTTCACTACTCCATTGTCCGTGAGTATGTAGTTCAGAAGTTTTCTCAGCAGGTGCGGCGTGCCTTGCAGAAGGGCAGCCAGGCAGATATTCTCTGTCAATAAACCTCTGCTTGACTCAGAGATGTGTCTTTCATGGATGTCTGAGCCAGCTACCTAACAGTAAGCAGAACTTATGGCCAATTCTGGTGGGAGCTCAGAAGACCAGAATGCCAATGGGTCTGCAAATAGTGAAGACAGGTCTCGAGAGGTTTCAGAGGAAAAGGAGGACTGCGGTAATTGGACTAGAGGCCATCTGTGTTATGTGCTGGCTGAGAAGTGGCCTGTATTTTCCCTGTGTCCTGAGACTTTCTATGAGGCTGATTTTAAAAGCAATGGACTGTAGGGTATGATGAATCACGCCTGTAATTCAGCAGCTCCAGAGGCTGAGGCAGGAGGTTCATGAGTTCAAAGTCAGCCTCAGCAAAAGTGAGGTGTTAAGCAACTCAATGAGACCCTGTCTCTAAATAAAATACAAAATAGGGCTGGGGGTGTAATTCAGTGGTCAAGTGCCCCGGAGTTCAATCCCCAGCACCCTCCTCCCAAATAAATAAATAAATAATAAAAGCAATGGACTTTTTAATCTGGCAGAAGAAATGTATAGACAGCATAGCATTCAGGTGGTGGCATGGATATTGCTGGCAGCTTTTAGCAAAACTTATTGTGATCATCAGGAGCAGAAAACAGAGCAGAAAGATTTGAAAAACTTGGAGTTGAAAAGTAAGAGTGAAACTGGGACTAAGGAAGTTGCAATGGTTAAAGACGTTACTGCCACTAAAGAAAACCCAAAGACTTTGCCCAGAGACAGTAAGAAAGATGATTTGAGGGTATCTCAGGAATTGGCAAGACCACACTCATCTCAGACTCTGGGAAGTAAAAGCAAAAATTCCCTTAAGAGACAAGGGGGCACCCTTCTTGCACGAGGGGGCCCAGGAAGTTTGTTCAACATGCTCCGGCACCCAGGAAGCTAGCTCTGGTGAGGTAGTCTTGTGGGGTTTTAATTTGAATTTCCCTGATGGCTAATGACAGTGAATATTTTTTAACATTTATTTTTTAGTTGTAACTGGACACAATATCTTCATTTTATTTATTTTTATGTGGTGCTGAGGATTGAACCCAGAGCCCCACACATGCTAGGTGAGTGCTCTACCACTGATCCACAATCCCAGCCCCAGAGTGTTTTAAATTTATTTGTCGACTGTTTGTATATATTTTGATAAGTTTGTATTCAGATCATTTGCCCCCATTTTTAAATTGGATGGATTACCGGTTTTTGTTAAGATTTTTGAGTTCCTGATTTATTCTGGATGTTGATTCCTTGTTGGATGAATAATTGGTATATCCCATTTGTCTCTTCAATTTGTTGATGGTTTCTTGTGCTGTGCAGAAGTGTTTTAATTTGATATAACCATATTTGCTTGTATCTCGAACCCCTGAAGGTTTCCACCAAAGAGCCCCAGCGCCACTGTTCCTTCCTTTTCCCCTCCCCCTCCCCCCAATCACCTTCCCCTGCCCTACCCATCTCCTGTTTTCATGGGATCCCCCGCCTCTTTTTTTTTTTTCTTATTTTGGGCTAACTTCCACATATGAGGAAAAACAGCCAACTCTTGACTTTCTGAGTCTGGCTTCTTGGACTTAGCATGATGTTCTCCAGGTTCATCTATTTGCTGGTAAATAAAATTCCATTTTGTTCTTATTGGTAGCTGAGTGAAATTCCACTGGGTACCTGCGATTCCACCTTTATGTACACCATATATCACTAACTTAATAAACTGTACCTGGAGGGAGAGCCAGAGTAGAAGAAGGGGGATGGCAGCAAGGAAGAGAGAAGGGAATGGAAAGTGCTGGAAACTGAAGTGGAGCAATTCACATTTCATGCTCACATGATCATGGCAAAATGAACCCCGGTACGATGAATGACCATAATGAACTCATACAAACATATTAAAAATCCACAAGTTATCTTAAAATATTTTATTAGGATTTCAAAAAATGTCTACTGGCCTCTATGAAATGCTCTGATTTTAAATATCGATTTACACTGCCAATCTCTGATGAGTCCTCTGTCTCTACACATTTTGTGATATGGGAGAAGCGTCTCCTACCTTCCTCTTCCAGGGTAGATGTCTTCTTTGTCCTGGGTTTCGTGGCCAGCCCTGCAGTGAATGCGCAGGCTCCCTCTCCTAGTAAGCGCAGGTACTCGCCTTGGCGTTGCTGAGCCAGCGCCAGCTGAGGCCAGAGCCCAGGGGAGCAGAGGCAGCTGTGGAAGACAGGGCAGGCGGAGCCTCCTTCAGTCTTTCCTTGCAGGGTCCTTGCAGTGCCCTGTTAGACACCCTGTGGGACTGCAGAGCGGAACACGTCTCACACGCAGCACTGCCGCTTCCACAGCCACCATCCACATCCACCCCAGGAGCAGGCAGAGTGTGGTTTCCATCTCATGGTGGGAGACCAGGAGCTGAGAGTTGAGCTTTCCACAGTCCCCAGCTCACAGTCACCCGAGACTTAGATCCAGAACCCCATTCCTCGGGTAGACGTCCTTTAGGTAAGAGCACCTAGCCAGGTCACATGAGTTTCTAAAAACCTGCTTCCTTCTGGCAACAGGTATGGAAGGCATTTAAGGGAGCGTCTTGGCTTCACTTCACCTGACAGACAAACTGGTTCTCTGTTGTCCCCCACTCACCCCAAAACAACTACAACTAGATTGTGTAGGTAGATGCATGGTGGGTTGGGTGAGGGGGTAGGTGACTGGTTGGATGTGTAGGGAGATGGCTGGCTTGTAGGTTGGGTAGGTAGGTGGGCAGTTTTCCCTGACTGCTTGGTCTCCTCTTGCTGAGGTAATTGTGCAGTTTTTGTTATCATTCATCATCACCCTTGTTCTGTTAATAGCCTTTGCTCTAGCTTGCTCCAGTGATCTTCATTCATTTATTCCCTACTCCCATTCCATTCTCCCCCTTTTCTACAGTCATGCATGGTGAACTGAACATCTTTTTATTTAAACATATTCTTGCAAAAGTTCTATTATTGTTTTGTGTGTATACAATTTAATTCATGAAAATGTTCTACATGATTCATCGTATCTTCTTACTTTCCTCCAAGCACGCTGTTTTAGGGAAAGAAAAAGTCCAATGCTACTTGCCTGTCTGAAGTGCTACTTCCCACAGTCCCCAAAGCCAAGCCACTGGCTCACCCTCTTTCCCTGGGAGAGACACCAGGAAAACACAAAAGATGCTAACATGAGACTTATGGACCCGCATGAGAATTTCCCTGAGCCCTGCCCATAAAAGTGGAATTGTAGTCACAGTTGAGTATAATCATTCTCAAATCCTCCCAGATGCCTGCATTTTCTGCACTTGGTTCAGAGGTGTACACACCAACATCCCTACCAACACCTTCCTAAACTTTCCTCATCTTTTTTCACCCCCAAGAGTTATTTTGAGTCTTATGCTAGTTTGTTGCCTTTGGCTCTCAATTCCCTTTTCATTCTGGTCTATAATACCATATAGGCCACCCTCCACATGACCTGTGCTAAAGCCAGGCCCTCACTTATTCACTTATTTGACACATACCAAATTCTGCTATGTGTCAAATGCTGGGCGATAGTATGGAGACTGGAAAGGATACAACATCAGGCAGAACACTCCCTGACTTCCTGGGGTGTGGTGATCTACAGGGAATGTCAAGCAGTAAAGCCTAAGGTTGTGAGGAGGCAGCTCAAGAGACCAGGCTGTCAAAGCTGGGGACTGGCGGGGAAACCAGGCAGGGATCAGCCTTTGGCCAGGCAAGAGGAGGGGGAGAGTGTTCCTGATGGTGCCCCTGGCAGCACTGGGCCCTCCCCAGGAACCTCTATGAGGTCTTCAGCAGAGAACAAAGCTTCATCTTTTGCTGGGAAAGAAGGCACAGTTCTGGGCTGCACAGAGCTGAGGCGGGGTCAAACTCCAGAATGTGACATCCAGCTGCACCGTTCACCTTTCTTCTGGAGAATGTGGTGTGCAAAGTTTGAGCTTCTCATCGTCTCAGTCCTCCAACACTGCACATTCACTCGTTCCCCGCCAGTCTGGAGGCTGAAGTCCCAGATCAGGTTTCAGCACAGTTGTGTGGAGAGCAATCCGTGGACTTCGTGTGGACCCAACCTGCATGGATGCCCACTGAACAGGAAAATCTGGGATTTTGGGAACTTCCAATGGCAAGATCACCCAGATACATGTGAGTCCTATTTAGCTCTGCCAGGTCCCACACAGCACAGGAGATGGGTGATCTGCTGGAGCCACACAGCCTCTCAGAGATGGGTGTAGCCTGCCAAAATGCCAATCGACCTGCTGACCGCAAGAGATCAAGAAGCAAGACTCCACCCTTGAAACCTGATCCCTATCTTTGATGTACCCCCTTAAATAAACTACTGGAACCCTCTTTAAATCATTCAGCTCCAGCTCCTATGTAGGATGGACCTATCAGGTACTCCATGCTTCTTAAAATTATAATTCTGACTTTGTCTTATTTGTTCCCTAATTATTTTGGAATTTATTTTCTCAGGTGGCTTATCCCCTCCTGACCAGGAAAAATCACCCTTGTGAGGCGCTAGCTGCCTCGCGATACAGTTGGCTTCTGTTGAGGGCCTTTCTGGGTTGCAAATGGTACCATCCTACTACAGCTACAAGATGGAAGGGCAAGACAGCTCTCTGGTCTCTTTGGAGAACACTAGCCCCATCGCACCACCCTACCTCCATCACTTCACCCAAACCTAGAAAGCATCCCAAACCCACCTTCTGATACCATCTGATTGGGGAAGGGCCCTCCAAGGAACATCTATGATGGCTTCAGCAGAGAACATGAAGTTTCTGGGTGTTGGAGCAACACATTCTGTCCACAGCAGAAACCACTCTGAGGCCCTGGTGGACCCCTGACCCTCCTGAGTGGTCTGGTCTGCTCTCAGGTCTGCACTCTGAGGCCCTGGTGGACCCCTGACCCTCCTGAGTGGTCTGGTCTGCTCTCAGGTCTGCACTCTGAGGCCCTGGTGGACCCCTGACCCTCCTGAGTGGTCTGGTCTGCTCTCAGGTCTGCACTCTGAGGCCCTGGTGGACCCCTGACCCTCCTGAGTGGTCTGGTCTGCTCAGTGCCACGGCTCCCAAACTCTGAGGCTTTCCTTTCCTGTCCTCATTGTCATGAGCCACAAGCTGATGCCTGTCAGAGCATCTCCTCACTGGGTTTTGGTATCTAAAAAAGGTAAATGGCTGCTATGGTTTAGATAGAAGGTGATCCCCCAAAGCGGATGTGTGAGATACTGCACGGCCGATCAGAGGTGAGATGACTGGATCCCAAGAGCCTCAGCATAATCAGTGGTTAATCGACGATCTGGGTTAACGGGGTGGTAACTGTAGGCAGGGAGGGTGAAGCTGGAGGAGTGGTCCCTGGGGTGTGCCTTGGGCTTGTGTTTTGCCCCTAGTGGGCAGCACTCTCTCTCTGCTTCCCGACTCTCAGGCTCTGAGCCCTTCCTCCATGACGCTCTCCCACCTCAGGCCCATGGCGATGCCTGACCCTGAACTCCGTCTCTGAAATCATCAGCCAAAGCAGACTTTTCCTTCTTTGAGTTATTCTTGTCAGATATTTTGGTCACAATGACAAAAAGCTAAGAAAACAACAGCTGGTAGCCCACTCTCCCTACTGCGATATCCGAATTCTTCACTTCTGCAGTCCCTTGGCCCCTGGCACGGGCAGAGGCTGTGCGGGAGTGTCTGACATCTGTCTCCATCACTCTGGGAATAACTGAGCTGGTGTTTCAAGACAGGAGGGTCCTTCAAAGGGATCAGCCTCACAGAAGTGATATGGAAAAACACAAAACAATTACGATGGTTTTCTTTCTAACAGGCATCTTTCTGGGTTGGGCACTTAGGAGGGCTGGAGGGAGGAGGTGGGCATGGGTGAGGGAGCCATGTCCTTGGACATGGGAGCCTCTGTTGACAATGGTCCACTTTGTGCTTTGAATACAGCCTTGTTGCTCTGCCACTGTGACTTATTTTTAGAATGGACATGTTTCTTTCTCTTCCTCTCTTTCTTCTCTTCCCCAATCCTGGGGAAACAGGATTACCTTTCTTCCCCATCCTAGACAAAGTAATGGGTCCTGTGCACACACCTACCATAGGAACGAAGTAATGCAGACTTGGGGATGGCACCGACGATCTCAGAAATGACCACCTCCCAAATTAAAAAGTGATTTACAACTCCAGACAGAGAACATGTGGAACATAGCCTGTGAATTGCGACTTTAAAAACCTCCTGTTCCCCCTGATGGGCAGAATCACAGCCTCTGGGGCAGGAGTCCCCTATCTTTCTCCTTTGATAGTAAAGTGATAAAAATTCTTTTTCCATTTTCTCAAAACTTTGTGTTTGCTATTAGAATGGCATCAGGGACCTGGACCAGGCTTTCAGTAACACCTCCACTGAGCCTGGCCCCAGGAGACGTGGCTGGAAGTACAGTGAAGGGCTCATGTGGGAGCAGAAAGTGTTTTATTTAGCAAAGAAATATTTTGGTGAGGCCTTTTTGTAAGGCAAAGGCAAAGCCAAAATTCTGTCATGTAACAAACAGCAAGTGGAGTCCCTGTCAGCGAGTGGACGGTTGTTAGCAACTGACCACCCTGCCAGCCTCCACCTGACCTCCAGGAGGTAACTGGCGATGCTATTGGTGGAGTGTCCCCAGAATGGTACAGTGAGCCCACAGGGTGGACAGAGGCACCACTGTGCAGGCCTGGGAGGGGGGCTTCTTCACAGTTTCTTTTCTTGACCAGAACTTTCTTCCCAGAATTCCCTCCCTCTGTCTTCTGAGGCCACATTCTTTCGTGTTCGTCTCTTCCTTTGCATTCTTTCCCAGTGCTTTGGACTGGATCATGTCTCCCAGATTCATGTGTTGATACCCTGACCTCCCATGGGACTATGGATAGGGCCTTTGAGGAGACAATGATGACTCAACGAGGCACAGGGGAGAACCCTAATCCATTGGATCGGTATCCTACAGGAGGAAGGAGCCCAGCAGAGAACCCGGGAAGGAGGAGACAGGACCAGGGAAACAGTCTCACCCTCACCTTGACTCCGGACTCTGCCTCCAGGGCGGAGGAATGAGTGTGGGCCACAGGCGCCCGGTGCGGCCGTGCCACCCAGCACTCACTTCTTTGTGGGGCCACCCGTCCTCTCCAGTTATTTAGCTGCTCCTACCTCCTTGCTCCCTCACACGGCACCATTCTGCCCAGAATATGAACAATTCCTTTGTCCAGCATATCCAAATGCATGAACTACCCTCAGAAGAGTCACATTATCAAGGGACCTGTGTTCCAGTCAGCCTTATTTTACTTCAGAATGGCCCCAGATCACCAAACGGAGGAGGCATGAGAGGCACCAGGGCATAAGACATGGGAGGAGACTGAGTCTGGTGCTGTGTGGAAATGCTGCAGGGCAGGAAGGGGAAAGAGCATCCGTAGGATTCAGTGCTGTCTTTGGAATCTACCAGGTCTTGGGGTGGATCCCCTGGACCAGGGGCACTGGGATGCCCAGCAGCTTCCCTGAATCACCTGTATCCACAGCAACTATGGAGCCGCCGGTCTCTGTGTAAGCAGCTGGTGCTGGGCTCCAGCCCATCCCCACGAGGCGCCTTCCTAAACAGTCCATGAGAACTTGAAGGTCAGGTGTATCAGGGGGAGGTGTCAAGCTGAACCATCCATCCCCTGCCTCCAAATGCTAGTTGGCCACCCAACCACTGTGTCCCCCAAATTACAGACACACCACTCATGAGAACTACTTCCATCCATTACTGTCGTCCACGACTGACACAGCCAGGGGGATCCTCACAACAGGTCGCACCAATGGGGTTGTCTAAGCCGGGATTTTTGGCCTCTAATACTGGGAAATAAATAGACCTCTATTCATCATAAAGTTCCCAGTCTCAGATATTTTGGCATAGCAACTGAAAATTGACTAATAAACAATGTTTTATATAAGCATACTTTAAAAAAAAAGTAACAGTAACAAAAATGGCGTGATATTGGCACCAAAACGGATACAAGACCAATGGTACAGAAGACACAGAGACAAACCCACATAAATACAATTGTCTCATAATAGACAAAGGTGCCACAACATTCACTGGAGAAAAGATAGCCAGTATGGAATTTGGCCACATCCCCAGATTCACTACTGGTGTCACTCCTAGGCCACACTCAGACAAGCCTGTGCAGACACACTGCCTTTGGGAGCTCTTCACAGTGGGCAGAGACCCATGAGGACCCAGAATTCCAAGATTCTGCTGCTTTTGTCCTTTTGTGTTCATCTTAGGCTCCGTGTTTTTAAAACGTGACCATGAATGAACGCCACAGCTCTGAACCTGGAAGATATGCCCAGGCACCCTGTACCTGGCCACTCTTGCCATTTCTGAGGGAACTGTCCCTCCTCCTAGGGCCGATCCTGTTACTCTGCTTTACTAGACTTTTCAAAGTTCCAGAATCTGTAGGGCATGACACCTTCACTCCAGGGTGGCCCTTGGCAGCCAACACAGCCTCCAGAGTTCTTGCAGGACCTGACTGAGGGCCACAGTCTCACAGCTGCCCCCTCGCCGCCTCAGGTGAACACTTTATAGCGGTTTAGACAGACGTTTAGACTACCCATTTGATAGTGTCCTGGAGGTCAGCTACCAGACTGGTGGGGGCCATGTGGCTAGAGGTACCTGCGTACTAGTCAGCCTTATTTTACTTCAGGATGACCCCAAATCACCAAATGGAGGATGCAAGAGAGGCCCAGAGCCTAAAACATGGGAGGTACCTGCATTTTTTTTCTGGGGTGTGGAGGGGGGTACCAGGAATTGAACCAGGGCAACTTGACCACTGAGCCACTTATCCAGACCTTTTTTAATTTTATTTTAAGGCAGGGTCTCACCAAGTTGCTTAGAGCCTTGCTAAGTTGCTGAGGCTGCCTCTAACCCTGTGATTCTCCTAACTCAGCGTCCTGAGCTGCTGGGGTCACAGGCGTGCACCACCTCACCCAGCTTTTCTTCGTGTTCTTGATGACCTTGTTATCGTGGTCTTCTGCTGTGTCCTCTCTTTCCTCTTCCTTTCACTGAGACCTAAGGTGTCCTTGTGATTAGAGCCCCCTCTTCATACAGGTGAGGGATCTGGATGAGGAATCTGCTGCAAGGATACTGGTCCTGGCCACCGTTCATCTACAGCACTAAGGCGGGTCTCCTTCCTCCAGGAGCTCCTAATGGCCTCATGGGCCTGGGCTTTCCAGTCACCAGGCTATAATCCCCCTATTGAAGGAGGCTATTCATTAATAATGTGTGTTTGTTAGTATGAAAATAAATATTGACAAACTCATAGTCTTCCTATTGGTTCTGAACATCCACTTTGTATCTTTTAGGTGTGAAACATTTACATATTTTCCATGCCCATCAACTTAATGCACTGTTGGTGGGAGGGAAGTTCTAATTTGTTGCCCTTTATTTAATTTCACAGAATTCCTGTGGACGCTCCTTTCTTCTATAAAACCACTTTATGACTGTGTACATTCTCCTGACCCTAAAAATGCAGGGGAATACTGACACCATAAAATAAGTAAGTGGAATGACAATCAGGGTTCGTTAGTTTTGTATACTATTCTAATTCCAAAAAGAGCAATGCTTCTTCTAGAAAACAAAGCAAATAAATATTGTCTCTAATATGTCAGCATAAACATAATAATCTGTTTATCCCACTGTGATTGGAATAAGATAGTAATCAGATCAATTTATCCTCTATAGTGATGCAAAATATGCATGCAACCATGTAGTTTATTTTCTGTAAATTTTATCAGTTAAGACAAAGGGAAGGAAGATCTCAAGGAATGTGAGGAATTTTTATTAGATTGCTAATAATAAATTATAATCATGGCAAAAAGAAAAAAGATCCAGTATTTTCCAACCCTGTCAATGTTAGATTGAATCCTGTGATCTTAGTGCAGTTGGTGCAACTTGATGTGGCAAGAGCAAGCACAAGTGTGTCCCTGGCTGACCCAGAGCAGCCTGTGCTGAGCTTGTGCACACCCAGCTTGGTCCACTCTGGGTTCCCTTCTGTCCAGCTCTTACATGTGGCCAAAGCATCTCTGTAGAGTGTCTTCTCATTCCTGGCACTGCTTTCTTCTGAGAGCCTGATGAATGCATCCAGTCCTTTCCAAAGTGAGAAGTACACACATGACCACCCTGCCACACAAAAGTCCTGTGTGCTTTGAAGAGGTGATGCATTCCCCAAACAGATTTAGCAGTATACTTTATGCTGCTGCTTAACAAATTACCGAAGCCTAGCGCTTAAGATAATCCCATTTACCACCTTAGCGCATCCCTATGTCATAGGCTAGGTATGGCTAGGTTGGGTGGTCTTCTGAGATCTCATGGGGCTGCTGCAAGAATCCATTCCAGAGATTGCAGGACTAAGGTTCTGTTTACTTTCTGGCTGTCAGCCAGAAATATTCTCATCTATCTGAGACCCCTGAGTGAAAAAAAAAAAAAACAAAGGCAAGAGTAACAGGATAGGCCCTTAATGAGACCCTGTCTTAAAATAAAATAAAAAAAGGTCTGGATAAGTGGCTCAATTCCTAGTATCCCCCTCCACACCCCACAAAAAAATAAACAGTGACACGGTGATGCCTGTAGTTCTTGCTTCTCGGTGGGCCTTCACCTGAATCCACACGGGTGGGGGACTGCATCCCGTCTTCACTCTGTGAACCTGCTGGCAACACACAGCTACTCTGCCACTGTGACTCTGGAGGACCTGTCCTGGCGTGACCCAAGTGTGGCTCCACTTGCCAGTCTTTGCTAAGCTGGGGGTGCAGGTTGGCCACTTGTTGCAAGGTGACCCATCTCTAGAACCAGAAAAGATACTCCATTTCCATCTGCTTCTATAAGGTTCCACATAATGGAAGGGACATCTCTGGGGGAACTTGGTGATGATGATGGAGGGTGATCCTAAGGCTTCCTTTCCTCTCCGTCTGGTGGTGGTGGTGGATTCAGCAGCTGCTAAAGAACCACGGACATTCCTTGAATTTACACAGTACTCAGATCTCAAGCTATTTTTGCGGGATACATGGAACCTACAGATTACCACCAGCAGAAGTGGGCAAATTTATCATGGAGTCAGGTCTGAGTCCTGGCCACACTTTCTGATTGTGCAAAGAGCAGATGACAATGATGTCCTGATGACGCCATGCCCTCAGAGGAAGGTAGAGGACATCATCCTAGGTTCACTTTTGAGGAGAGATGGGTGTTGTCTCTATCAGAAGCCAAAATACCTGGCCTAAATCCATATGAAATCTTAAGGAATCCTGAATAGCAAAATAATCTTGAAAAAGACAAATTGGAGGATTTAAACTTTGTGATTTCAGAACTTAGTAGACATATACAGTAATCAAGATGGTATAGTTGATTCTGCAATCTGTATTTGGGGTAAAAATGGGAGTTCATAACCCACTTGAATCTAATGTATGAAATATGATATGTCAAGAGCTTTGTAATGTTTTGAACAACCAATAACAAAAGATGGTATAGTAATGGCACAAAGGCAGACATATAGACCAATGGATTGGGGCAAAGAGCACAGCAACAAACCCTCACAGATACCATCGGTTGATTTTTTCAAGGGTACTGAGAGCATTCACTGGGGGATAGTCACTTCAACAATGGGAAACTGGATATCCACATGCAAAAGAAGGAGGTTGGATCCTCACCTTACATATACAAAAATTAACAAAATGAATCAAAGATCGAATCTGAGAATTAAAATGATAAAACTTTAAAAAGAAAATACAACATAAAATCTTTATGACACTGGATTTACTTGTGATTTCTTAGATATGACACCAGAAGTACAGGGAAAAAGGAGAATACTTAAGTTGGACTTCATGGAAATTAAAAACTTTAGTACATCAAAGTATACTACCAACAGAGTGAAAAAGCAAGCTTTAGAAATTCGAGAAAATATTTCTCGAACACTCATTTGATAATAGATTAATATCCAGAATACATAAAGAATTCCTAAAATGCAACAGTAAGAACTAAACAATCCAAATCACAAATGGGCAATGGCATGGACAGACATTTCTCCAAAAAAGATATACAGATGGCCAATAGCACAGGAAAAGATGTCAACATCCTCAGTTATTAGGGACATTAAATCAAAACCACCGTGAGATACTACTTCACATTCATTAGGATGGTTATTATCAAGAACAAAAAAAAATCACAAGCACTGGGGAGCACAGAGAGAACCTGACGCCCTTTTACACTGTCGGCAGGAATGTGAAATGCATTTGACGTGGAAAAGTCTGGCAATTCCTCAAAACATTAAACACAGAGTTACCATCCGATCCACAATTTTACTTTCAAAAGAATGAAAACAAATGTCCATAGAGAATCTTGTGTATGAATGTTCTTATCAGCATTTTTCATCATAGGCTAAAGGGGGAGACAACCCAAGTGTCCATCAACAGATAAATGGATATAAAAAATATGGTCTATGGTCACAGACTGTGTAATGTTCTTTAGCTTTAGAAAGGATGAGAGTGTGATGAATGTACAACCTGGTGAAGGGACTAAAGCTTCTAAACCATCCACCTAAAAATGATCAAGGCAATACTTTTTATGTCCTGTACATTTTACCACTAAATGATAGCTATAAAGCTATCATTTTCATGGACAGAGACAATGCCCTTCTAAAATGTTAAACCAATTGACTGACGCTTTTAAAATTCAGCAACTAAAAACTGGTTACTCTTCCCATGACAAAGAGAGAAAAATAGGCTCTTGACACTCTCAACTTAGAATAATCCTCCATGAACAAATTACTCAGACCAGAACTTTATAATACTCACAAGGCAGTCCTAAAACCAAGATTTTCAGATACAAAATGATGTAAAACTTCAGAAAAACATAACAACTTCAAACTATATAGTTTGTTTAATAATGCTCATTTTCATTTTTTACAGCAATCAGAAAAACAACCAAGTTTTATGTAGTCATTCAAGACATATACAACTGCAGATAAGGGAGAAATTTCAATTTTCCCCAATTTCTCATTTAAAGTCTCAAATGTCACCTTACCCATTATATACAAGCACAGAAACAAATAATATGTCAGAAATGTCTTTAATGTTCCCAGGACTTGAGTTACAAAGAAAATATCAAGAATTTAATCTTCTTTGTATATAAGAATTAACTCTTTTTTTTAAAAAAAGAGTAGTTATAGTTGGACACAATATCTTTATTTCATTCACTTATTTTGATGTGGTGCTGAGGATGGAACCCAGGGCCTTGCATATGCAAGCAAGCACTCTACCACTGAGCCACAACCCTGAGAATTAACTCTTAGTCTATTCTGTATTTGTCTTTTACATTTTCTGGTTAAATACTAGCTCTTCTTAAAGTGGTACACTGATTTCACTCACTGTCTTTCTCAGGAAAGATGTGTGTAATCCAGTAATTAAAGAAGGCTGAGATGACTCTGGCATGGTCTGAAAGAAAACAAAAACAAAAACAAAACAAAACAATGAATAAAATAGAGCTGAAGCAAAAAGATAAATTACAAATTATTACTGTGTAGTTATTAGCCTTTAGGCCCCAAGTAGATCCTGAAATAGTCTAATTATGATGTAGACAGGGCCACAACACAACCTGTGAATCACACATTATGCAACAGACACAGAATTGGTTCTGAGTGTCTGTGTTCTACTGGGGCTCTCAAGCTCTACTGTACCCCAACTTCATGCTCTCATGGTATTACAGGGTTACACTTCACATGCGAATTGAAATCATAAGGAGATAGAAGTTCGTGTCAAAGGTGAACAAGCAGGAGAAAACTGAAAGGGGGACAAGATGGGTTTTAGGGAACTCACTTTCATGAGGCCCAGTACTATACCAGAACAGCTAGAGCAAATGGTCAAGGGACCAAGCAAGTCTTTTTTTTTATATTTATTTTTTAGTTCTCGGCGGAAATCACCTGCCAGTCCTTGCATGGCTTCCTGGGAGAACCCTAACTCTGATAAAGATTCTCTTTGAATGCTAGGCTTCCCAATGTGCAAAGACTCTAGAATCTAGTTTAGGACAATTGTACCACTTCTAAAGTCATCAGCCGAGGGCATAGGTACAGGGAGGAACCTCCCCAGGGTTAGTCAGCTCCTGGGTTGCCACTGCTGCTGACGTGGATGCTTTACTTCCAGACCAGATTGGAACCTGAGACCTGGTGCTTTCAGGAGAGAGGTCCCACCTGACCACTCTTCTGAAGCCACTCTGAGACCCTCCCCAGGCTGAAGCTCTTCTGACCAAGGGCAAGGTGCCTGACCTCTGCAAGCCTCCTTTTCTCACAGAGAGGGTGGTAAAACTTCGCCTCACTTGAGACTGAGAAATTCTAGCAGTAGGTCTCAGTGCCTGCCTGGGATAGCAGTTCAGCCAATGGCAGCTCTGACTTTAAAGTGTGTCTGTGACACAGTGTAACATGCCAGCACCAGATCCACTCTGTCACTGAGCACGGACCTATTCCAGGGCTGCAAAAGCACAAGAACTGGGCTTAGGAAATGTCTGTACCCGACTTGAGTGAAGTGTCGGATTTAGGACATGCGGCAGGCAGAAAACGTTTTGTACCTGATGTGAAATGCTATCCCTAGAGATGAGACACTCATTAGATTTCATAAACTAGTTTCATGAGAAAGTAAACTTAATTTAAATAGTTATAGAGGCCAAATCAGCATCAGACAAATTTGATCTTTGAAAACAAAGTTTGATCATATAAAATTTTATTTTACAAAATAGCTCAATATAGAAAAAACTAAGTGCCTCCTACCACCTGCTCAAGGGGAATACACTGAACAGAGATATTAGTTCTATCAACTCCTTAAAGCACATGTATTGTGGACAAAAACCTGCCCAGTGAGTTAATACTGGGGACCTCTGACTCCCCGACAGCTGCCCAGGCTCAACGCACTTCAGGACACTGCAGAAGAGTCTTGTGCAGATTTAAAGAACTAAAATTTCAAATTTTAAGTGGTTTATTTTCATCCCACAAAAATTTAAGTATGTAGTGGAGACTAGAGAGGGAGAGGAAAAAAAAATCTTTAAGGAAGAAGCAGGATTGTTTTGGCTGGAGATCAGTGTCTTTCCTGCTTCCCTTCTCATCAATAGGTGGGGTCATCTGTGGTTGGGCAGTATTCCTGCCCTCAGGATGGTGAAGGTCACTGGGGTGTCACTGTGTGGGGTAGTGGCTGCTGGGGAGAGGGGGAGTTAGAAACTGGGTACCTGGCCAGCTAGAGTTCCGACCTGGAAGTTGCCCCAAGTGAAGATGGTGATGAAAGTCGCCCAAGATGGAGGCGTCAGATCAGGCAGGGGAGCCGGGCAATGACGCTGGACCATGAGTTCAGAGGGGATCTCTGTGGCATGCAGCACGTGGCTGCTGGCTGACTTTAGAGCCTGTGTGAAGTTCTCGGTGCAGGCAGGCTACTGTGCATAGGGAACTATCTCTGCCGTTGCAGAGTCCCAAGATGGTGGCAACTGGGAGAGCCCCACTAGATGGGGGTACATACAGGGTGGTGGCCAGAGTTCCCACTTGTGGAAAGCTGCCAGGTGTCCTGCATGGGAGTGGCATTCTTGATTTCTGCTCGGGTGGGTGGCTGAAAGTTCTGTGTAGGGTGCTGCAGCTGATGGTTTTGCTCAGGTACCTGGTAGTCCTGTGTGGGAAGTAGTTGGGAGACCTACTCTGATGCTGAGGCTTGGAACCCTGGACAACAGGGTGCTTCCTGCTTTGGGGCAGGAATGTTGCTCACAGAGAAGCAGAATTCTCACTGCTTGAATCCCAGGTCACAGAGTGATACAGAATGCTGCCTCCCTGGGCCCGCCATCTTGGGTCCCCCAAGCATACAGTTTTAAACTCTGCTTTCAAAGTAACTGCTAACCTATAAGAAACTGGCTTGTCCTACTGTTTGTTTCAGTGTTGCCATTCCAGAGTGCACTGTCATGAACTGTATCCTTCTGATGCAGAGAATTTTATTATCTTCTCCTTTTGTTTTCTGCATTGCCACAGCCGGGAGGTGCTAACAGACACAACCCAGCCTGGTGGCGACTTGTTTCAGGAACAGCTTGGGCCTTCTGTGGGCCCAGGCCCTCAGTCAACTCTGTGGCTGTGATGGAGCAGTGATGGCTGCAATGGGCATCACTGGGCACTCCAGCAGCTGCGAGCTTTGGATGGGTGGCAGGCCAGAGCAAAGGAGCTGAGGGGATGCTCTTTCCTTCTGTGCAGGTGGGTCTATTGGCAGTCAGGAGCCGGCTATTCTTCTACCTGCCCCTTGAGCCGACTGCCTCCTCTAGTCTCTTTCCTGTCTTCCCCCTCAGCCAACCCTTGTGGCTGGTCATCTTTGTGCTCTATCTCTCCTGACTTCCTCTCCACCCCTCACCAAGGAAGTCTTCGTCACTGGCCCCTCTCTGCTGTGTTCAGGTGATCTCCACTCCTCACCTGGATGCTCCTACCCAGGTCTCCTGACAGGGCCACTCACACCAAACCTACTACTACTTCTTTGCCTACTTGTTTTTCCCACGAGCTAAGGCCAAAGCACCCATCTGCCCTCCCCCACCCCGACCCAGGCAGCCAGCAGATTCCGTTGGCTTTCTCTCCATGATCTGTCTGGACATTGGCCACACCTGTCCTTCGTGCCACTTCACCCTGGCCCATGCTGTGGTTAGCTCTCACCAGGGCCATTATCACAGCATCCCCAACTCCTGGTTTCTGCTCTTGCCCCCTTGTTCTAGCAGCCCAGAGACCTGACACTCAAAGCCTTCTAGAAACTTCCGGTTTCTCTCTGAATAAAGGCTAACACATTGTCATGACTACAAGGCTGGTCAACTCCCAAGCCTGTCATCTGTTCTACCCTCTGTCCTCTGTGCCACCACACTGGCTTCCTCACTGTTCCTTACTGTGGCTCCTTTTTGCTCCTAACTCAGGGGGCCATTCCTGTCTCAGTCTACACTTGGCTACAAGAACACCTGCCTCTGTGTCTTCCTCCTCCCTATTAGCCTCTTACCCACGAGAACTGCTAGGTATTTTACTTAACTGTCTGACTCATTTTGTCTTTCCCACTAGGGTACAAGCTCCTGAGAGCAGACTCTTCATCTGCCTTCTTCACCGTTGAACCTGGGACCTGAGCAGCTCCCCACACAGGAGGGTAAAGAGACACTGCTCCTCTACAAAGAGGGAACCATACACATGGGGTGGCACTACGCTATCCCAAACCAGAGCGACCTCTTCTACCCACGAATCAGTGTGCATTGCTTCTGCTACTTGCATGCTTATGCCCTAATGCGATTGTTCTTTTGTTCCCTGGCTTGACTTGCTATCTGGCTTCCAGGATGTGAGTCTTGATTTTAGGTGTGCTGTGATTTCAGCTGTCTCCGATCACGGAAGCCTGTGTCATCCTGTCCTGTAACTCCTCACAGCAACCTGTAGTTCCTCTTGCTCACTCACTCAAGTGAATCGCCCAGAGCCTCCTCAGCATTGGATGTGTGCTTGGATCTCACTATCTGGAGATTTCTTAATTACACCCACCATGGCCCATGGCCCCACACATGGCACTGGGGAGACACGAACATAATGGGTCCAAGCATGTGGCAGTTTGTAGGCAGTGGTACTGGAGAAGTACACAAAAGAAAACTCACCAAATCATCTAACACCCTTTCTCACTGGAGGGGTGCAATAATGCACCAAGATCTTTGGTGGGCAGAAAAAATCTACCTTCTGCAAACACAGCAGAAGAGAAGGAAAAGAGGAAGAAATGACTTCTTCTACTTTTTTTTTTTAAATTGGCTCTAAGAATTGATAGCTTACAAGTCTGGAAAACTAGATGGCATGTATATTTCTGCATATACTATGAGAAATACTTTTACATCACGCAGTGGTACAAAAAGCCTATGTCTCCATGGGATTTTGTTTCTCCAAACCATATGTGAGTTGTTGTATTTTCTAGCCCATTGCTGCTTTGGTGGGTTTTCAGAGGAAAACCTTGACAAGTGTACTGGAGCAGCACAATGAATAATGGTTCAGTACTTACCGGGGGGCATCATGCAGTGCTCTGGGAACATCTCCAGAGCATGCTCCAGTCGCTCAGTGTCTTGCAGAAGCAGCAGCGTTCTCATGTGATCCAGAATGGACACGTCAGAAGGAGACATGCTGCGAGACTCAAGACAGGTGAGCAGCTCTTTGGCACTCTCTGCTGACACAGCGGAATCTGCGTCTCGGGCAACACCTGGAAGAAGTCAGCATTACTGAGAAATACAGTCATAGGTTTGTTTCTGTAAGCTGGAGACAAATTCTTACCTTTTAAAGAAGCCTCAAACATGCATTCCACCTAAAATGAGACTCAGGAATATAGAAAGCTATCAGGAGAGAGAATCAGAGATCTCTGACAAGTGAACAAAGATAAGAGGTGTCCACTATTTGAATGACAATGAAAACCTGGATCTGTTTTTATGTCTGATTTTTAAAAACCTCTTCCAAGTATGACACAAAACTCTATCATGAACACCAGGTAATAAAACCAAGTTCTCCCCAGCCACGTCATATGTCTTTAAAAACCATTTAGGTTGATCAAGGAGAAGCACTCATGCAGGGACCTACCTTCTCTTTTACCTGCTGAAGGCGTGCAAGTGGTTTAGGTGTTGGTCTGTGAAGACAATGTGTGCTTTTTTCTGGTTGTTTCTGACATTTCTATCACTGCTTTCAGCTGTTGGACTGCAGTGTGCTCAGGTGTGGTGTTTGTGTGACCTTGCTTGAGTCCACATGACTGGAGCAATCTGTGACTGTCTCTTTTATCATTTTGGAAAATCCCACTATCCTCTCTAGATACAGCTCCTGGTTGGTCCTTCCTCCTCAACCTTGGATTCCAGCTACATGGAGGTCAGACCTCATTATGTCCATGTGGGTTAGGCTTCTTTATATTTCCCATCCTGACACCCTCATCCTGGGGACTTTCTTTGACCTTTCCCCCCAGCTGCTAATTCTCTTTTATGTTGAATCTGATCTGTTTTTAAACTCATCTTTTAGTTATGAATTTCAGTTGTCATATTTCTCAGGTCTAGAATTTCCATTTGATGGTCTTAATGTTATCTAATGTTTTTCACTTGAACATCTTAATTAAAGTTGCTTTAAGTCTCTGGACAACATTATTATCATGCTCTCTGCTACTCTCTAGGTGGGGTTTTTTGGTTATGTGGTCCTGTCTCTTGGCATGCGGGTAAATGCTCATTTAAAAAATCACAAAGGTCTTGGGTGATATTTTCCTCCAGAGAGGGCTCAGCCTTTTCTCTGCTATGCAGGGGGGCGGGGTCAGTATGACCCATCAAGGATGGGACCCACCACAGGGAAGGATGCACCTCTGCTCGGCCTGGCTCTGAGGGCACAGCCTGTGGGGCCATGCTCAAGCGTGGAGTGAACTCTTGCATGCTCAGATTCTCAAGGTTACCCAGAGGTCCTGTTACCTTCCACCTCCAGCCTCAGAATTTGGCAAAGGTTTTCAGGGAAACCATCGCTGTTGGGCTCTATTCTCTGGGCTCTTTTCTCACTTGTTTCTGAACACCCTACTTTGATAAATACTCTACTGGTTTGTCTGCCCCCTACCCACCAGGCTCCACTGGATCCTTTCCCCAAACCCTCAAATGCCCCACACCCAAGAAATGGCATCTACCTTGAAGGAAAAGTTGGTTATGGATGCTGGCTCACCTCCCCAGGGGGTGTCTGGGATTTTGTGTTCTTGGAGCTGGTTTCCTCTGAAGCTTTTGTATTATTTCAACAGATTTAATTTTTTTTTAAAGAGAGAGAGAGAGAGAGCAAGAGAGAGAGAGAGAGAGAGAGAGAGAGAGAATGAGAATTTTAATATTTATTTTTTAGTTTTTGGCGGACACAACATCTTTCTTTGTATGTGGTGCCAAGGATCGAACCCGGGCCGCACGCATGTCAGGCGAGCGCGCTACTGCTTGAGCCACATCCCCAGCCCAGATTTTTAAATTTTTAATCTGTCTTTTCTATTTATTTTTGGTCCAACTACTAGTCTGCTACAAGCTCCTCTATAATATACAGAATGAGATCTCTACTGAGATCTCCAGAATCCTACCTCTACTTGTGTCCTTCTAGTAAACCACTAATAAACATGTGAAGAGAAAAGGTGAATGTCACCTGCAACCACCTCCTGGTTAAAACACATCTATTCAATGGTATTTTTTATCACTCTTTAAATCAGTTACTTACTGCTCACATTATTGTATGGCCAATATTTCTTGATTTGTAAGAACACTGTCAAATGTCTTGCTGGCATTTGGATCTACTAAACTCACCACACTCCCCCAGATCTCCTAGCAGTATCATCCAAATAGGAAAACGGCTGGTTTGGAGCGCCTGGGTTCTGGGTCCGACCACACTGTGTGTGGTCAGCATTGGCTTCTTTCTAGTCCTGAGTTCTGTTGTTCAGAAAGCCTTATGCAAATGTGAGCAATTGTTGTCCTTGGGAATAACTCAATTTTTATTTCTCATATACTCTATCAATACAAATATTCACTCAAAAAATGTTTATTGAAAACAAATCAGTAAGTTACATGTGAAAGAGTAAAACACATGTGTCCTAAGGAGAGAGTCGTGCTTCTTTTACTTCTCTAATAGCTTATGAACAAACAGAAAGTCAAAATCTCCAAACTGGATTTAACTTTATTTAGAAAAACACTACTGAAGGGAAAGCGAGGAACAAGAGATGGTGAGTGAAAAATGAAAGACCGAGACCAGGCAGAGATACACACGAGAGAGTTCATTTGTTAGAGCTGACAATAAAGGCCATCTCTCTGTAGAAGAGAGAGGCTAAACAGGCTTGAGTTCTGGGACTTCTATGGGGAGGCTCAGGAATCGGAGCTGGGCGGTACTGATGGGGGGTTGGTTAGGGGTGGGTTGGTGTGAGGGAGCCTCAGAAAGGCTCACCTTGGGCGGAAAGCGAAACATTTCCCTTAAAATGGCTGTCACTTAAGATGGCCATCCAGGTGCTAAGGAAGGACCTTATAACGACCCAACATGATGCTCCCCAAACCTGATTTTGGAGGAATGAAGAACAAGCCCATCCATCTTGGAGCTGCTGCTCCCCTGCACTGGTGGTGCTGCTGCTCTAGGCAATCCCCCTTAGGCCACAAGGAGGAACAACACAGCACAGTAATGTGCTACTTCTGCTCTCTGGTGGAAAGAATGCAAATTTTCTGATTTTTTTTCCCTTTGAAACTAATTGTTTACTTTGAATTTTCTAATACATTTTATTTATTTTTTTTCTTTTAGAGAGAGAGAGAGAGAGAGAGAGAGAATTTTAATATTTATTTTTTAGTTTTTGGTGGACACAACATCTTTGTCTGTATGTGGTGCTGAGGAACGAACCCGGGCCGCACGCATGCCAGTCGAGTGTGCTACCGCTTGAGCCACATCCCCAGCCCCTCTAATGCATTTTACACTACAAATGTTTAAGTATTTTACTATATTTGTTTTTTCCTAAATATGAAGTGGATGCTATTATTCAAAGGAAAGCAGGAAAAGACATACCATCATAGAAATAAATTTCTTGTGTTGATTTCAGAAAGTTCAGGATGCCCTCTGCCTTTCGACTGTGAATCTCAAAGTCTTCCTGGGTGGTGGCCGCATCTTCTTCTTGGCTGGCCTCTGCTGAGGTGGCCTCCTTGCAGTGCTGGACTCCTCGTGTAGCACCCCTCAGGTCGTCCTGTTCACTGCCGCTCTCCTCAGGCTGGTACAGGAAGCTGACGCCAGTGGCCCTGCTTACGACGCCAGCTGCTTTCTTCCTTCTAATTTGCCGCTTCTTTTTTAGCTTCCTTTTCTTATTTTTGCTCATTATGGGGCCATCTGTCGGCTGTGGCTGTATTTGTTGTAAAAGATTCTGCTGTTTCTCTAATTCTGCCAGTTCTATATGAACATTATTAGGATTCTTAAATTTTTTCTTTGATTTATGCTTTCTAATTCTTCTTCTTTTTGACTGACCATGAGGATCCTGATCTGTTTTAAAAAAAATCATATAAAGAATTTTCAATGTACTTGAACCATAACAAACGTATTAGGTTAGCGTGGCAGGAATGTACCTGCCCATAATACCAGTGACTCTGGAGGCTGAGGCAGAAGGATTGCAAATTCAAGGCCTGCCTGGGCAATTCAGGGAGATCCTCAAAATAAAAAAATTAAAAGGGCTGGAATGTTGCTCAGTGGTGGAGAGCCCCTGTATTCAATGCCCAGTACTAAAACAAAACAAAGCAAAACAAAACATGTATTAGGTAAATAAATTTTCATTGGGATTTTATAATCGTAGTAGAAAAAGAATCTAAATTATTTGCTTCTGATTCTCAACCTTTCCTCACAATAATTATGCTACCAAGATCCTGGGATTGAGCAGTCTACAATTCCCTCCCCTCAAACAAAGTCACATATAGACATATACACACAGCTGTTACAATTATGACACCTAGAATGTTTTTTAAGGATATAAGAGTTGGTGTTTATTAGGTGTAAAGTTTCATTCTGATAGCCATAGGAAATTTTTCATGAATTTTTGTACTGTTTACATTTTAATAAAAATCATTCAACTTTTTACTTGCGAAAACTAGAAAACAAGCAGTCTTTGGGTAAAAAAGTCCTGAGATGTATTATTTGCCAATTTTCCTGATATAAATATTTCCAGTATGACTGACTGCAAACTGCCACTGTGACACCACAGAATGGGAAAAGAGATTCACACCTGAGTCTCTTGTGCTGGTGGGAGCAGCACCTCACCTGAAGGGTGCCAGAAGTAGAAAGGAGGAGGGAGGGCTGGGGAGGGGGCTCAAGCGGCTCGCCTGACATGCACGGGGTGCTGGGTTCGATTCTCAGCACCACATAAAAATAAAAAAATAAAGATGTTGTGTCCACCGAAAACTAAAAAATAAATATAAAAAAAATAAAGGAGGGAGGGGCACACCGCTCAATGGGGGTGGGGTACAGTGTCAAGAATGGGGCACAGCAATCCAGAAGGGCACACAGTGTCAGCCAGAAGCACCAGTAAGGAGAAATGTGGATGTATAAGTCACTGTTAGCATAGGAGGGTCTTGGATGTGTGGATCAGGCACAGTTTACAGATCACAACACCAACAATCAAGGTGCATATGGAAAGGAAGAAAGGGTGATGTAAAATCCTGCACATGTGTGCCCCCTTGAAGGTCGTCAACCACGCAGAGCTAATCGGTACCATATCGTGTGAAGGACACTCATGCCTTCTTCAGGTCCTGTCGGAGCAAGTCAGCCTCCGCAAAGCTAGCCACTGCACTTTGCAGTGGTTGGGTTTTCAGACAACTCTCATTTCTAGGAAGTTCTTGTTCAATTGTCTAAGCCACATCTTACCCCATGACAGATCCCTATGAGAAATCAAGATTAAGTAATGTACATGAAATTTTTGAAATACTGTATGAAGGCCAGATATTTTTAGATTGGACAAAAACATGTTTTCCTATGATTTCTACTGAGTCTATACTAATTTCCCTTCTGAAATTAGAATATGTCTAATTTGTCTTCCATGTTAAATTCTTCAAAGCTGCTCTCACAACCCACCCAAGTTTTCTCAATAAACTCAACAGGGAGCCGCCTGGCCAAGTGCTAGGGGACAAAGCTGTGGTCACATCACAAGTCAGTATGCAGCCTAACTGCCATCA
Organism: Urocitellus parryii; assembly: GCF_045843805.1. Lineage (NCBI taxonomy): Eukaryota > Metazoa > Chordata > Mammalia > Rodentia > Sciuridae > Urocitellus > Urocitellus parryii. The sequence goes on along the minus strand of NC_135544.1, from coordinate 66,909,264 downwards.
AGTTGACTAAGCAGGCACATCATGCTTACATACATGCCATGCATACTTTAATACCCACTGAGCTCATCTCTCATCTGACCCAGATGCCCTCTCCAGCTTTGTGTTTTGTGGCATTGTCAGATCAGACACTGTGTGATGGGAATGAATGATGACTAATTCCACTGCTATTTTTGAATGAGAGTTCCCAGTTTTCTCCAGAAATGCTTAGCAACCGTATCTATGAAACCTACTGCTATCTCAAACTTGGCAGGGAGTCAAAACTCCTTCTCATAATATCATGATACAGGATTAGGGTCCAGCACATAATTAGTGTATTTCATTGCTTTCCTTCAATCACCAATGGATTTTTGAATACAGTATTTTCCCATTTCATCTGCAAGTGTGAGAATCGGTGTCAGGGACCTGCTAATAAGCGCAGCTGGCAAACGAATCCTGAGTGCAAATATCTCTGAAAAATAGTCGACCCTTGAGACGGTCTAAAAAATACTAATATTAAAAAAATTTTATTCCCTAGGTTCAGTTTTGAAAAGACAAAAAAAATTTCTTTTTGTTGATGTCTTTTTAAATAAAAACATACTTTACTTCATTAATTTGGATGAGAGATTCCACAAGTGTTTCATAACCCCAAAGGAGGCCCAGTGGGGGTCAGAAGGAGCGCCCTGACACCCACCAAGGAGAGCAGTCGGAAGCAGCTCTGGGATGCTCTCCACACTCTTCCCTGGCTGGGCCACGGAGCTCACGTCAGTTTCATCCTGGGTGGCTCCTTTTCTCTTTTTAAGGGGTCAGACTGTAATATAAAGGGCTGTCCTATTGAGAATGATCATACTAATGGTCTATTTTAAAAAGACTGTAAATCAGACCTCAAAAAGTGGACGTGGCAAAAATGCTCTGGAACAATATTTATCAATTTTCTCATATAAATTTGTGTGGGCACTTAATATTGATTTATTTTTATTATTTTATTTATTTTAAATTTTTTTTTAGTTGTAGATGAACACAATATCTTTATGTGGTGCTGAGGATGGAACCCAGTGCCTCACATGTGCTAGGCAAGTGCTCTACCACTGAACTACAACCCCAGCCCTATTTTTAAAAAAATTATTTTAAAAATTTTCTATTATTTTACTATTATTTTAATACACCTTTAAAAAGAGTTCAAACCAAGGAACTTAGAACTCACACTCAAAGACGAATTATACACATTGCTCTTTAAAAGTAACATCTCGGAAATACTCAGGAGGCTCCACTGTAATGTGTAGGATGAAGTCCAGTGATTCTATTTCTAGGCTAATAAACGGCATTTCTCTTTCTACAATGAAAAAGTGATAAAAACATTTGTTTTGTATTGAGCATGATCAAGTGAATAACATGGAAAGAAAACAACATTGATCAAAAACCAAAATCTGTTCAAAAACAGAGCAGTGGAGAAGATAAAATAAATAGAAACCAAAGACCTCATTTTATAAATTCCATTTACATCATGGGACTCAATTTCCATTTTTTTTTGCAGGGGGGGGGTGGGGGGTGGTATCAGGGATTGAACTCAGGGGCACTTGACCACTGAGCCACATCCCTAGCCCTATTTTTATTTTATTTAGAGACAGGGGGTAGCACTGAGTTGCTTAGGGCCTCGCCCTTGCTGAGGCTAGCTTTGAACTCACGATTCTTCTGCCTCAGCCTCCCAAACCGCTGGGATTACAGACCTGTGCCGCCAAGCCCGACTTAATATCCATTCTTAAAGAAATGTTGACCTCAATGATATACTGCTGTTGAGTTCTTGATGAGTAAATACTGACTTGGAGGCCACAGGTTGGCCCAGAAAATGAGAATACAACAGGCTACCTCCCTGATCACGACAGATGAGGAGATGACCCCACACAGCCACAGTGACCCTCCACTCCACCTAGTGTTGCCAAAAGCCTGGGCCTTGTCCCTGATGCCAATCCAATAATGATGACACAGTTTCGAGAAAAAAGGAAAAAGATTCATTGCTTTGCTAGCAAAGGAGAAGCACAGAGGACTTCTGTACCAAGGGCTGTGATTCTGCCATCAGCAGGAACAGGGGGCTTTTTTTTTTAATATTTATTTTTTAGTTGTAGTTGGACACAATACCTTTATTTTATTTATTTATTGTAACGTGGTGCTGAGGATTGAACCCAGGACCTGCTAGGCAGGCACTTTACCACTGAGCCACAACCCCAGTCCAGCACGGGGGGGGGGGGGCCTTTTAAAGAGATGATTTAAAGGCTACATTGCACGTGTTCTCTGTTGGCGTTGTAATTCACTTGTTAATTTGGGAGACAGTCATTTCTGAGATCTTTTGGTGCCATCCCCAAAGTCTGGATTACTTTGTTCCTATAATAGGTATAAAGTCAAGGACAGATAACACTGTCTAAAATGGGGAAGAGAAGTAACCCTGTTTCTCTTGAGATTAGGAAAGGGTAGAGATTAGGTAGGAGCATGGATAGAGGAAGAGAAAGAAGCATCTTAAAAAGACATCGAAGGGGCAGAGCACAGCGTGGACTACTGTTATACCACCACTAAGCCACACCCCCAGCCCTTTAAAAAAAAAGTTTATTTTAAGACAGGTTCTGGCGAGGTCACCCAGGTTGGCCTTGAATATAAATCCTCCTCCTCACCCTCCCAAGTTGTTGGATTACAGGTGTGTGCTACACACTCCCATTGGCATTTAAAGTACTGTTCTCCATCAATTCACAATAACTTCCCAGTTGGGCTTTGGAGGATGGAAGGATAGACATGTGGAAGGAGGGGAAAAAAGCAAAAAAGAAATAAAAGGTTTGATGCTCAATGACCTAGAGATAAACTCAGGCTGTTTTTACATGAATGTGAGTTCCTCTCTCTTACCAAGACTTCAGCATTATCCCTTTTCAGCCCAGTCACATCCAGCTTTGTCTAGAATTCCTTCTAACCCTTCATAGGCTGCCATTCTCTTCCCAGCCCAGCTCCTGATTAGCTTTCTAGTCAACGTGGGCATCATTCCCTGGCCTCCCTCTTTTCTATGCACCAGATCCGCGCCTCCCCCAAGCCCAGTTACCATCATTCCAAGGTTAAGATCTATGTGATTCCTTTGTTCTCCTGTCTGGCCACAGGGAGGATCACAGGGTGCTTGGGTAACCTACTATCCACACTGGACAACATCAAAGGCAATACCAGTATAGAGTCTTTTTGAGAATGAAAGATGGGTAGACAGGCCACTTAGTCATGCTTTATTTATAGCATGTTGGAATAAGGGGGTACAACAGAGTTGTGTGGCTCCAGTGTAGATCAGAGAGCCAGATTCTAGCACCAGTCTGAGATGCAGTGACCAAGGCCTCAGCTCATGGGCTGTGGAGTGGGGACACCACAGCCCCAACTGTGCTGCAAGCTCCTGGTGGAACCCTGAGTAGGTTGAGTCATGCGGCTCCAAAGAAAGGTTAACACGAAAGGCCCAGCTTCTGGCCTGGGAGAGTCCCTGTCCTCACCCACTTCCTAGGGCAGACACTGCTGACTGCCCTGCAGCTTCCTAAGTGTGCGTTTGTTTCTTTCTTTCTTTTTTAAACTCTGCCCACTCCCATCCCATCCATGCTGGGATTGAACCCAGGGGCTGGTGCACGCCAGGCAAGCACTCTACCACTGAACCACCCCCATCCCGGCTTCCTAAGTTCTGCCAATGGGCCCAAGCAGTGATGAAGGAAAGAAAAGTAAAGAAAGCTTAGCTCTTTAGATGCCAGGAAGGTCCCTGAAGACACAGAGTCAAGGAAAAAGGACCCCGGAAGCTTTATTAGACCACTGTAAGCCCCTCTCTGGTTCTTCCTTCCTACTGAGACCAGCTCTAAGGCACATGTGATCTTGGGAGGCAGCCTAACACTCTGCACTGCATCTCCCAGCTCCCTTCTCAAGTGACTTGCTCCAGCGTTTGGAGGCATATAACTCAATTCTTCACATCAAGAAAATGAAATCTACAGGAAAATGGGCACGTGGAAAGCAAGGATGGAATTTACACAGAGGTCTGGCTACTTACAATCTGAGAAGCACACAGTTTGAACTTACCGTCCCCAAAACACACCTCCCAGACATGCTAATTTAAAAAATAATCTAAATTTGTCAAAATTCTCTGAGATACTAATCATCACCTACATTCTGATGAAATGCTGGAGTAAGAAGCTGTACCTTGTTACAATAAAACAAGCTCCAGTTACAGAGATGATTTAGCTTTTAGTTCCTAATGACATTGAAAAAATACATGGAATCTTAATAGTATAAAAAAGAAGTTGGGTTAAAACACAAGTCTAGACACTGACTTTTTCATGATTTTAAATGTGGATGCCTGGTGGAAATTAGAAACCATAATGGGAAAGACTGATTTGTCATCAGAAGTGAAGTGTACATATCTGTTGTGAGCTAAATATTTACTTTATAAATACTTAATATGTATGTAAGCAAATATATATTACTGAATCATTTTTAAAAAGATCAGTTCTGTAACAGGGGTTCATCTGATGCCCTGACTATATCCGCTGTGGCTTGGAAACTTACACTTTTTCTTCTTTTTCCTAACTGTCTTCTCCCTGATCTTCTTGCCTCTGATCTTCTCTGACCTTCTCCCGGCCCTGATCTTCTTTTCCCTCATCTTTTCTTTCCTAATCTCATTTTCTCTGAATCACCTCTTTAAAAGCCCCCAGTTTCTGCTGATGGGCAGAACCCCAGCCTTTGGGACAGGAGTCCCCTGTGTTTCCCCTTTGCTAGCAAATAAACCTTTTTTTCCTCCTTTTTCTTAAGACTATGTCCTCATTATTGGGTTGGCATCAGAGACAAGAACAGAGCTTTCGGCAACAGTTCTTCCTAAACAGACACTGCACAGAAGAAAACAAGTGGTCAACAAATATATGAAAAAGTGTTCAACGTCTCTAGCAATTAGAGAAATGCAAATCAAAACCACTCTAAGATTTCATCTCACTCCTGTAGAATGACAGCTATCAAGAATACAAGCAACAACAAATATTGGTGAGGATGTGGGGAAAAGGCACACTCATGCATTGTTGGTGGGACTGCAAATTGGTACAAGCATTATAGAAAGCACTATGGAGATTCCTCAGAAAACTTGGAATGGAACTACCATTTGACCCAGCTATCCCACTCCTCGGTTATACCCAAATGTTTTTAAATCAGCACACTACAGTGACGCAGCCACATCAATGTTTATAGCAGCTCAACTCACAATTGCTAAACTATGGAACCAATCTAGGTGTCCTTCAACAAATGAATGGATAAAGAAAATGTTTTTACACACACACACACACACACACACACACACACACACACACACAATGGAATATTACTCAGCCTTAAAGAAGAATGAAATGATGGCATTTGCTGGTAAATAAATGGAGCTGGAGAGTATCATGCTAAGCGAAATAAGCCAGTCCCACAAAACCACAGGTTGAATGTTTCTCTGATATGCAGATGCTAATTCACAATAAGTGGGGTGGCTAGGGAAGAAGAGAGGTACTTTGGTTTATTTAGAGGGGAGTGAAGGGAGGGGAGGGGGTATGGGAGTATAAAGGATATCAATGAATTGGATATTATTATCCTATATACATATATGATTGCACAACTGGTGTGAGTCTATATCATGTACAACCAGAAGAATGAGAAATTATACTCCATTTATGTGTGATGGATCAAAATGCCTTTTATTGTCATGTATAACTAATTAGAGTTAATAAAAAAATCTTTAAAAATTAGTTTTTCCATTTTTTCCTAAAAAATATTTTGATACTGAAATAATCTTTACCTTTTCTATGTTAGTTTCTAATAGGCTGAAATTACATGTATTCAGGAAATGTGTTCACTTGTCCTGTTTGTATATTTGAGTCTTGAAAACTAATAGACACATAATGGCAGAGTGGGCAGGCAGTGCCTCACTGATAAAACACTCTGATGTGTAGTCTATGAAACACATTTATATTTGTTAATTTTCTATGTTAACTTTCCATAAAATGACCAACAAAGTGACAAGAATTTCATAAGCAATACAATAAAGGATTTAAAAGAGGGCAATAAAGTTCTAAATACCTGAATTAGAATAAAATCATGAAGCAGGCCATTAAATAAAAATTAAAATTAGATGAAGTTAATTTATTTTTAAACTTGAAGAATAGGAAAGTCAAGAAAGCAAAATAGTATAAATGAAGAAAAGACTTGTTCAAATTATTTAATATCAAGGTACAAGCGGCTTAAATAGATTAAACATAGCCTTGGAAAAGGAAGGAAAAGACAAGGGTGAAGTGCAGGCTCTCGGGACTCAGCAGACAGGCTGGAGTCTTCTTCAAGGGGACCCCGTGGAGAGCCTTTCCCAAGCTTCAGAGCAAAGCAGGGCACACCAGCCTTTCTTTTGAAAAACAGTATTGTATGCTAATAAAAATATATGACATGCAATCAATAAAGGCAATGTCAAGTTCCACTTATTTTCTCCTTTAATGTTAGATCATCTCTCAGGCGATGGTACACACACAGGAGCCATTTACACAAGGAGAACACAGCTCATGCAGAGTCAACGCCTGATGAAAGAAGACGACGACAAGTTTGACGCTGACATCTTTTCATCCAAAACAAACCAGACCTTTCATAATCATTCTGTCTAAAACCAGCCAATCCTTTGTTTACTAGGAACAGTTTGTTAACTATCAAGCACCAGCTCAAATTTCATGTCCTATCTAAACTCTCCCAATTGCCCAATCCTTTGTGTTCCCACAGCACATGGTCCAGGTACTGATAACAGTTGCTACTTATTGGTAGAAGCTGTTTTTTCTACATACTGACCTACCACCCCTCCATGAATAAGGATCGTACAACGTCTTTTTCCTTCTCTTCTCCCTACCCTTCCTCTTCTTCATTTTTATTGAAAGGGTAGGATTTATTCAAGTGAGAAGAGACAGAGCTCCCACAGGATGAGAGGAGACCTGACAGAGGCTGCCCATATCTCTGACTTCTGACCTACAAGGTTCCCCACAAACAGCTTAGATTTAGATGCCATAGAAGTAGATACGGAGCAATAACAGGACAATCCTTGCACTCTGAAAGTCAAAAGCAAAAGTGGCTTGTTGGGCTTGGGTTGTGGCTCAGTGGCAGAGCACTTGCCTAGAATGTGTGAAGTACTGAGTTCAATTCTTAGTACGGCATATAAATAAATAAAATAAAGGTTCGTTGACAGCTCAAAAACAAATTAAAAAAATTTGTTTATCTTCTCCACAAATAATGACTCAATTGTCTTTGGAGCTCAAAGTAATAGCTACCTGTGACCCATTTAAATTTACAGCAGCCGAGTTACTTGTTGATATCCCCATTTACAAAAAGGTACTCTCTTACTCTGGGTTTCTCTCTCCCAATCAGACTGATAAGGATTAAGTTAGGTAGGAATACTGGGTGCCCATGATTTTACTGAGAGCCCTTGACAGTGAAGGAGTTGATCTACGTCACACAGCCAGTGCTACTACAACCTAAAACAATGCAGTGAGTCCCAGGATTACTAGGAACCCAGAAGCCATGGACCAAAGTGTGCAAGAGAGCCACCTGGTGGAAATGGAGTATAAAGCCATCAGAATATGGTCAGTCGTCTCCAAGTAGAAGAGATTTATCAACTTGTCTAACTCACTGCCTAACTGCTAACCTTTGTGAGCACTAGTGTTTCTGAGTAGGCTGTGATTACCCTGGGATTAAGGACTGACTGAAAATATAAATGCAATGAAATTTACATTGAAAACTCACAGACTCATACTGCTTCCCTGTTTCAAGATTCAGCAGTCTTATGTAAATCCTTCCACCACAGTCCAGTGCCAAAAGCCAAGTGCCAATGTCTCGGCTTGGCACAGAATCACGAGCCACCACACAGCTTTGTAGGTTCAAACAGCAATTCTTTATTCCCGATCTCACACCAGCCTCCACACACGTTCAGGGGCAATTCCAATATGTCCGATCCCAAATCCTACTCCACGAGGCTTTTTCCAAATCCCATTTTAATCTCACGAGAACTCAACGGGAACAAGCAGCAGGAACACCCTAATCCCAGCATCAATAATCTTCAACCTCAACTTCCCTAAAACTCCTATTGTCACGCCCTAAACCCAAGGACGGAGATACTTCCTGCAGGAATACACCCTAATCCTGGATCCACCCTGGTGATTGAGCAGGGTCACCTTTCTCAAACACACAAGCAAGGTCGCAGCAAATTTCCAAGGCAAGTCCATTTAACATGGGGTACACTGGCAAGGATTACGATGCGTCATACCTACTTGGTAATGGCCCTCAGCAGTCCAGCTGCAGGGCCTAACCTTGGACTCTCATGGAGGAATGCTTATCTTAATGCATTGTGCAACAGGGAAGTCCTAACACCGAATGCTATGTTTTGGGACAAAGTGCTGTCAGAACACTGGTAAGTGCAGTTTCCTTGTTCCTTTGACAAGAAGTTTTTCCCCTGCTGGTGTGGGGCTGGGCTACAAGGCAGTTTCTGGACTCTTGGTGTCTTAACTTCTGTAAGGTAATACGTATGTATTACCCCCGGCTTATCATGACTGTTACATGTAACTGTTACATGTACCCACTATAAAAGCTATTCTTGCTGCACAATAAAGTAGATGCTGAACCAGGAGACTACTACTGGTTCTCTAAAACCATTTCTGGACGGGTTTTTCTGTGCCCTCAACCTCCCCACTGTTGATGATGGAGGGCTAAGCCCCCCAGCACAGTCCCATTTCTGTACAGTGTCCATGTTGAGTATAACAACCGTATGAATTTTTGCCACACCAGAAAAATTTTCCTTTCATATTTCATGAATAATTTTTAAGAAAAAGGAACAGATAGCGATAAAGATATTGTACAAATTCCATGGGAAATCACATGTAACCAGTAAACAAATTTGTATCCCTGCAACAAGTGAGAATAGGTAGGCCCGAGGGAATAACACAAGTCCTACTTAACAAAATGAAAACCACCCTCAGGTCAGAGGGTGCTGCCAGGCCACGACCCACGTACCTGGAGTCTGCAGAGGGTGATTGCTGGGAGGCAGCCGTCCTTCCGTGAGCATTCTCTTGCCCCTAGTACTTGCTAGGAGACGAGGTACAATCAGGAAAGAAGCCTTGATGGGTTCTGCCCTGTGAGGCTCAAAGCTTCGTCAGGTCACTCACTGGCCTGCTGATTTGTTCTGTGCCTGTCAAGTGCTTCTGTTCAGCTCCTCACCTTCTGTTTTCTCTCTCCTTGCTCTTTTACTTCTTTCTCATCTAATCCCTCGTTATACAGACTAGAAAAGTGAGATCCAGATGGCTGAAAGGTAAATGAGATGGGAAGACATCTACGTTCTGGCATGTTCCCCCATTTGGCTCTGCGGAATCGTCAGTAGCCATGGGACGGTCTCTGTCTAAGGACTCTGACGGCTCAGGTCACCAGCAGTGCCGTTCTGTGGATGAGCAGGCTTGGTGACCACACAACCAGATGAGGCCACGCATGTGAAAGGCTCTGACACTGAGAAGTGTTGTACGAGTAGTCTTCTTGACTTGGACTTCTGAATTGAAGACTAACTTAAAGCTCACTTTTTCAGAGGTTAAGTTGTGCCCTAGAGAATGTGATGGGCTCTGAGAACCTCAGATTAATTCTCATTCTTTCCTCAAGAGTTCTGTTTTCTTCTTTGGGCTATGTTTGTATTTTCTGACATCCTATAGATCTTTCTTCACAATTAGGATTATTACTATAATCATTTTTCCATACTTGAGTGTCTCTTCAGCTTTAGGCAATTTGCATTGTATTTTAAAATGATCTCCTATCTTATTTTCATACTGTCTCATTGTGGAACCTCTATTAGTTGAATACGCATTAACCAATATCTAATAAAAGTACTCATAAATCACTCTAGTAAGATCTAGAAACAGTATAAATCTTTGCTAAGATATAAATATTAGTGTAATCCAAATAATTTTGTGAATATGTGCCAACAATGCTTTGGAATAGGTAAGTGTGATTTACCTCCCTTCCTTCCTCCCTCAGCAGGCTTAAAAAAATTGTGTAGATTCCACTGATAAGGTATTTCAAAATTAACATATGACCTTCTGCACCCACACAATCTTTACTTATTATGACCATTTTTATTAATTGTATATTAATTTTATACATAATTCTATTAATAGAATTCAGCATGATATTTCTATACATGCATACAACATGACCACACACTTGTTGGCAATTTGTTTTTCTCAGATATTTTTTATTGGTGCACTATAATTGTTCATAATGGTGGGATTTGTTGCTACATATTTACTCATGCACATAATCAATGTTTTTCACCAATGTCATTCTCCAGTATTTCCTCTCTTTCTGTCCTCCCTCTACCTGGTCCCTTTCTCCTCTATTGACCTCACTTCTATTATCATGAGATATTTACCCATCTTTATTTTCTTTTGTCCTTTTTAGCTTCCACATTTGAGAGAAAATTTATGGCTCTTGACATTCTGAGTCTAGCTTATTTCCCTTAACATAATGTTCTCAAGTTCCATTCATTTTCCTGTAAATGAAATAATTTCATTCTTCTTTATGGCTGAATAAAGATATATCACCTTTTCTTACATCACTTATCCACTGAGAGACACCTAGGCTGGTTCCATAGTTTGGCTATGTGAATTGTGTTGCTATAAACATGCATATGCATGTGTCACTATAATACGCTGATTTTAATTCTTTAGGATAAATTCAGAAAAGTGGTATAGTTGGGTCATATGGTGGTTCCATTTCTGCTTTTTTGAGGAACCTCCATACTGATTTCCATAGTGGTTAGACTAATTCACAATCCCACCAACAGTGAATTTATTGTTTGTATTCTTGATTGCTGCCATCCTAATTGGAGTGAGAGGAAATCTCAGTGTGGTTTTGATTTGCATTTGCCTAATTGCTAAAGATGTCGAACATTTATTCACATATTTGTTGGCTATTTGTATTTCTTCTTTCACAACGCATCTGTTTAGTTCATTTCACATTAATTAACTGGGATTTTTTTTTTTGGTGTTAACTTTTTTGAGCTCTTTATACAGTCTAGATATTAATCCTCTGTCAGAAGAGTAGCTACTAAAGATTTCTCTCCCATTCTGTAGATTCTCTCTTCACGTTATTTTCTTTGTTGTGCAGAAGCTTTTTAATTGGATATAATTCCATTTGCTAATTCTTGGTATTAATATCCAATCTTTTTTGAATAGAGCATTATAGTTATACATACTAGTTGGGTTCATCCCGACAAGATCATACGCATGAAATCTAATCCACTCTATTTCAGTCCTTGTTCCTCTTCCCTTCCCCTCTCTCCCTCATCCTTCTATTCCACTCCATTGAGCCTCTCCTTGCTTTCCACACACAAAGAAGTGAAATTCCCTGTGGCATATTTATATGTGGACATAAGATTTTGTGAAGTCCATTCTGCATTTTCTCCCCTTTCCCATCCCTCTTCCCTCCCTCTCAATAGCCTTCTTCTACTCCAAAGATCTTCTCTATATCTTCATGATATCCTATGACTCTTCCTGCTGTTTCCCTTATTTTGCTCTAGCTTCCAATATGAGAAGCAGTCACCCCAGAAAACATCTGACCCTTGATTTTCTGCATCTGGCTTATTTCACTTAGCATGATGTTCTTCAGTTCTAACCATTTACCAGCAAATGCCTTAATTTCATTCTTCTTTATGGCCAAGTAAAACTCCATTGTGTACCTACACACATTTTCTTTATCTACTCATCTGTTGACAGGCATCTGGGCTGATTGCATAATTTGGCTATTGTGAATTGTGCTGCTATAAACATTGAAGTGGTTGTATCACTATAGTGATTTTAGTTATTTTGGATAAATACTAAGGAATGGGATACCTGGATATATGGTGGTTCCATTCCTAGTTTTTCGAGGATCCCCACACTCCTTTCCCCAGCCCACATAGCCTTTAATCAAACAAATACCTAATGCTGCGCTAGTTAGCTTAATGGAGACAAGAAAGAATCTGGGTATAGAATACAAGTGCCAACAAGACACCAGACCCTATGAAACAGGTCCAGACTTTTATTTCAACGTGTTGACAGGTGTGAGGCTGTGGAGGTCACTGATCTAAACGAAGATGTCTCCATCTTCAGTCTACCTCACAGCCACCTCACCTAACAACAAGGAACGACAGGCTTTGACAGAGTTCAATGTTCTGTCTCACTTTAACACATTAAAACAAGAATGAAAAACTACCATCTCCGACTTTTCCATATCCTGAGCAAGTGTGAAACACAGAAGCACCTCCTGAGCCAGCACAGGGCTCTACTGGACCTGGCTGTACCCTATTACTCAAAGGAACTGGAAATTGAGCAACCCAATGTAGCAGTCACCCCAGAATGCTCAGAGCTACGTCTCAAGCTCTTCTCAGCAAAGATAAAAGCTGAACAGTAGCTAAGACAGCATCAGTAAGATCTGAAAACTATCTGCCTTAGATCGAAGGCCTGATTCTGTCAAAACACATTTAAAGGATGGGTGTCTAACTCTTACAGAATGCACATGGGAACTGTGCATTCAGTTCATGCTTTCAACAGTTTGGAAATTAATACCTATTTCAACTGGTGCTTGCTATTGGAAAAATAAACACAATAGCTTTCATACAAATGACTTGGATCCAGTGACTCTGTGGCTTAATCCGAGCACAAAGACCATGTCATGCAGTGAAACACTCTTGTGATTATGAATCAGAAGAGTACTGACACCTGCCTTAAATGCTATTTGTATAAATCATTATTCAACTTAGTTCACCAAATGCTGACTTAGACATGCTCTAGCAAGCACTGGGCCAGGGCAGTTCAGGGAGGGAAAAGCTGGCCACACGCACATCTGTGCAAGTTTGTGTATATCCGTTTGATTGGCACAACAAACACATGTGTGTTAGGCCAGGATTACTGACTCCATAAGGTAGACAGGGAAAAGCCCTGAAGAAGGACCACACAATTAGGAGAGAGAGAAGGGAGAAGACATGTCTTTGTCTGTGGGGAGGATGGGTAAGAAGAGTTGACTTGAGAAGGCTGAGATTTCTCCAGGGAGGATGGACCTGATCATCGTGGATGCTGAGCAAAGGCCCTGAAGCAGGAGGCAGAGGGTGGGCAGCAGTCACATGCTGTTGGTTGGCTAAGGTGTATATTGGAGGGGGAGGGTTGTCACATGCTGTTGGTTGGCTAAGGTGTATATTGGAGGGGGAGGGTTGTCACATGCTGTTGGTTGGCTAAGGTGTATATTGGAGGGGGAGGGTTGTCACATGCTGTTGGTTGGCTAAGGTGTATATTGGAGGGGGAGGGTTGTCACATGCTGTTGGTTGGCTAAGGTGTATATTGGAGGGGGGGGTGTCAAAGAGGCTGCAGCCTGGGGCAGTGAGTCTAGAAAGACAAACTAGACTCTGCTGAGATCAGATGATGGTGGAGGACACCCCAAAGCCTTTACTGAGCAGTGCACTAACTTGGCAGTAACTGAGAAAGAGGGGAAGCCCAAGGCAGGCACAGGGGTGGTGGGAGCTGATCAGGTGCCCAGGGGCAAGGTCACAAATACAAAGAATGATAGTAAAAGAAACCTGAAGTGATAGAAGAAGAGATGATGAGCCTCACCACAGGCCAAATGGCATTGAGTAGGTGGGCTGGGCCTCCCAGGAAGAAGACCCAGGCCAGGAGGCCGTAGAGAGGGCAAGGGGGTCGTAGTCAGTTCTGCCCCAGTGTCCTGAGACCCACAGGGGTAGGACCCTGATCCTTTCCCTTTACCTGGTCTCAGCTGGACTTGCCACACTTGCTCTGCTACAGGCTGAGCTGACTGGCCATCCTGCCTTCCCTGCTATGGCTGGTAAAAATTGCTGGTAGGCAAGACAGCCAGAACCTGAGAGTGCAATGTATGCTTATTAGGGTTCGGACGTGAGATGTCCCCCCAAAACTCACAGGTGAGAGAGTGCAAGAAGGGTCAGAGAAGAAATGATGGGGTTGTAAGAGTCTTAACCAATCAGTGATTTAATCCCCTGATGGGGTTAACTGAGGGTTAACTGAAGTGGTAGGGCGTGGCTGGAGGAGGTGGGAATTAGGGCATGGCTTTGGAGTATATATTTGTGTCTGGAGAATGGAGTCTCTCTCTCTCTGCTTCTTGATCACCATGGTGTGAACTGCTTCCCTTTGCCACACACTCTGCAGCCCGGAGAAATGGAGCCAGCCTTCTATGGACTAAGACCTCTGAAACCATAAGCCCTTACGTTAATTTTTCTTCCTCTATAGTTGTGCTAGTTGGATCCTTTAGTCACAGCAGCAAAAAAAGCTGGCTAAAACAATGTTGTTTTGGGTATACACTAGTATTAAATTATTTAGATATTAGATATATTGTTGAAAGAAAAAAGCCACCCAAAATCATGAAATAGAATGGAAGGATGTGCTGCCCTGCGGAGGAAAGGCTGACGGGCACAAGGGGAACACAAGATATGCAGGGCTTCCAGTGAAACTGACCAAGTTCCTTGCAATATTTTCAGAAATAGAATAAAGAATCTAGGAATGGCTTATTCTCGTCTTCCCCAATTCTCCACAGAAGTGTGGTTATCCAGAGAGGTATACCAGCCTAAAGGGGGTGGCTGGTATACCAGAGTGATGAGTGTGCTCCAGCCTGGCTCTGCGTCCTGACCGTGGGCATCTGGCAACTCTTTGGGGTAGGGCTTATGGGAAGTACTAACAGGTAGACGCATCTCACAGGCACGGGGAGTAGATACTGGAGGGACTATGGCAACTAGACCAGCCATGCAGGAGGGTAAAAAAGCCTTGCTTATTCTGCTGTGTCCATTATGAGGGAGAAGAAGTGGCAGCCGTCCTTGGTTCAGGCCTCGAGGTGAGCACTAGGTAAGTAGCTCAGGGACTGTTTTGCTGCTGCTGAAATTACAGATATAGAGACTAGGTGATTCAGGATCTTCCGCCTCCCCATACTTTAGAGTTCACAAGGTTCATAAAATCTGTTATAAGAAGAAAGGTGGGCACCATCATGAAACATAGCAATTAATATGGGCCACACAAAAATGTAGTTATTTAAGATAGTAATAACTAACCAATTTATAGACTGGTAACATGGCAATTACTAAAGACAATGAAGCTTTTATGAAGAAAATAAGGAGAATGAGGGGACAGCTGGAGAATTCTAGATTTCAGTAGGCGGGCAAGAGGCACCCTGGTTTCTATAGGGCAAATGCCTCATCTGGGCATAGCTATGGCTCTGTGATACCTGAATGCCACCAGCTGGGATGTGATACTGCCATCAACTGCATGAGCAGACCACTGCCAGGGGAGACTGTCCAGCCCCAGATGCTAAGATGCAAGGAAAAGGGGAATTAATTTACTGTAAAGATGTTTTCTAAGTTCACTGAAGAAAATCAACAGATAATGCAATAGAAGGTGCTGAATTTAGGTAAATGATTTTTTTTCTTCCCCCTCCTCCTTTTTTTTTTTTTTTTAAAAGAGAATCTACGTCATGCTCTCCTAAACAATAGATATTTCAGATGGATCAAATGTTTTGTGTGAAATATATAAAAATACGGCACCACATGAGGATAATTTATATGTTTATTATCACAATTGTTCTTTTTTAAAAAATATTTTTTGTAGGTGGACACAATACCTTTATTTATTTATTATTATTTTTTTATTTTTATTTTTTTTTTAAAGAGAGAGTGAGAGAGAGAGAGAGAGAGAGAGAGAGAGAGAGAATTTTTAATATTTCTTTTTTAGTTCTCGATGGACACAACATCTTTGTTGGTATGTGGTGCTGAGGATCGAACCCGGGCCGCACGCATGCCAGGCGAGCGCGCTACCGCTTGAGCCACATCCCCAGCCTCCTTTATTTATTTTTATGTGGTGCTGAGGACTGAACCCAGTGCTTTACACGTGCAACTGCTCTACAGGGAGCCACAACTGCAGCCCACACAGCAGTTCTCCCTGGGGTAGAAATGGCCCACGTGGAGCATCCTGGGTGCTGCCTCCTCGGGAAGGTGGATGGCCAGCCGGCTCAGCCTCTAGTGGACGTCAGGCACTGCCATTTCAAGTTGGCTCACTCTATGGGGGTGATGATTTTTCTTATTGGTTTATAATAATGTGTTCTATTTTAAGGAAATTAACTTATCTACCATGTAACATGCAAATATTTCCTGTTTTTGTTCCTTTTTCAACTTTGTTTATAGTGTCCTTGGCCATAAAGAAATTTTAAGTTTCTTCATGGAAAAGCTGTGAGTTTACAGTTGTTGGAACTAGAATCCCCCCGGGACCATTTTCTCACATGAACATAGAGGGGATGTCCTATCTAAACAATTGGCTGAAATGTGAATTCACATTTTAGGAATATAAATTGGGACTGCTGTTCCAAAGACTCTAACACCTTAAAACTTGGGAACCTACTTCCATTTCTAAGAATTTTCTTCAGGAGCTGATCAGACACATCTGTAAAACATAATGATGCATACATGCCTGTACAAGGGTGTTTATATAAAAAGGTGCTAGCGTAGAAGAGAAAACTAGTTATAAACAAGTTATTCTTAAATTATATTTAATCCTTCTTGAAAAAAATGATATATCTCTATATACTGAAAAGTAAAATCCTCCATAATACATTAAAAGCAGTCTATAAGACAGCATATACAACATGGCATGATCCACACAAAACCTGCATATGTATACATAATATGCATGGGGCAAGATTTTAATAGATGCTGTCTCAAGCCCTGAGGTGATATCTCACTTTATGTATAACCTCTGCAATGCTTGATTTTTCTTTGATTAGCATTTTTGTTTTTTTTTTTTTTTTTTTTTTTTTTTTTTTTTTTGATTAGCATTTTTGTGATAAACAAAATATTCTCCATAGTAGGGAAAACAACACCCCCTACCCCCAGCCCCCAAAGGTCAGAGCATATAGAAAAGGAAGAGCCTTCCTTCCTAAAGGCTTGCTTGTTTTTTAGTTTAAAACAAAACATTCTGGAGAGGTTCCAGGACTTGTTCTGGCACCAATTGCAGGCAGGGCTTTTGCCCTTTTCATTATGAGACCAGCCTCTGCAGCTACTGCTGTGAACAGGTCCAGTGAGGAGGCTCACCTCTGGTGGCACTCAAGCTAGCCGCCCCAACAAATATGCCTCAGCTCAGTTTCTTCCAAATGACATACGTTTATCAATTAGAGAAAGGAAGGATGTGTGAAATCAGTAAAGGGAAATGGAAGAAATAGCTAATATAAGTATTTACTTTAATTGGGGAAAAAGGATACTCAAGTGGTGGTCCTGACAGATGCATTGCAAACCAAGTGAACACACTTCAAGTACTGCCAGCTCAGGATTACCAATGTTTTCAACAATGCACATGCAAGACATCAGGCTCCACAACTGCCTGAGGGTCCACTGGAGAGCTAGAGTTGAAATTAAAGATCGTAGTCATGACTCTGTTTCTAAGGAGACGGAAGGGGATCAAGGCTTGTTGCTATCTGTTGCAAAGCTGACTTCTCAGTCTAGCTACTCATACGTGTTAAACAAACATGGGGCAGAGCAAGCAGCACAGAATGAGACATGAAGATATAAATGTAAAAGGCAAATCTGTCATAAAATGAAATGTGACACAAGGCTGCCTGAACACAGAATGTTCATACTAGGAGAAGAGATGAAATAATGAAGGTCCACAGAGCTTAAAATCAGACTTTATTGGAGAAGACAAGAATTCTACAAAGGAAAAGTGAAGTTATTTCAGTTACAAAATAAAATGCATCAGTTATTGGAACAATACATAATAGTTTCATACCAACAGAAAACCAGTTTTATGAAATACAGAACTCATGCAAGTGGAAATGCAGTATCCAGTTCTGTTTTCAAGACTGCTCTCCTTGACTTGACTCACTGTGATAGTTTAAGTACAAAAAGATATGCCTTCTGATGGTCTTGATGAGGCATGTCAAGATTAGGGTGTGGGAACAGACATACTCACCTGTGCTGATGACGTTCCCATGTGTGTTCACACACAAGTACATGCCTAACCCTTGCTAGTGAAAGAAGATGCAGAGACAGGAGTCACCATGGCTCAGAGCTACACTGGGTTTGAGCACCTCAAGGCTTGACATAGTAATAATGAGTATGGACAGCAAAGATGGTGTGACACTAGACAAAGCTGGAGGGGCAAGACACAGGTTTTCAAACTCAATGGAGATCTTGAGGAGGGAGCTCAAGTCTAGTTAGAGTCCAGGAGGCCAACCTGCCATAATTAAATACAGAAGAAGCATTCTCCATGTAAAATGTGAATTGCTTAATGACGGGAGCTCAAGAGAGTTTACAAAAGACTTTCAAAAGCTTCTCCTCTAGTTTTTAAAGATCTTCTTTCTTCTGTGTCTTGCTTTGTGTCAGACACCCACGCAAGTGGGACCATGCACAGACTTGGAAACACAGAGATATGATGTTCTCCGGAGGGGGCTTCATTCAAAAGCAAATACCAGCACCTCCCACAGGGACTTTCACCTCAAGGTCAGAACTACTTGCTCACCACCCACATCGGGAGACACCCCTAACTGCTGCCATGTCTCCTCTGTGTAACAGTTAGATACCCTGGTGCCATTCAAACTCTTTCCCTTATTTATTTATTTATTGGTACTGGGAATTGAACCCAGGGTGCTTAAACACCGAGCCACATCCCCAGTCCTTTTTCTATTTTATTTAGAGACCGGGTCTTGCTGAGTTGCTCAGGGCCTGGCTAAGATGCTGAGGCTGGCTATGAAGTCACGATCCTTCTGACTTAGCCTTCCCAGACGCGGGGATTATAGATACGCACCATCAGGCCCAGCTTTCCCTCATCTTATGCTGGCAAACTGTCACTAAGACTAACAGCTCCCACCTTGGAAACCCTTCAAAACAGTTCTGTATTTTCTCTATCACTTGGTGGGCTTCTCATTTACTTCCCCCAGAATGAGAAGGTCTGGACTACAAATATGGTCCTGCTACCCACTGGACTCACAACGGGGCATGGATCCACACAGCAACAGGACAAATCTATGCCTCCTCCATGTGGAATACACATAGCTTGTCACTCTTCTACAAGGTTTTCTTGATACCTCTGCTCGTGAGTCCTCTGTGTGGTCCTGCTTCCACCTAATGGCTGACTTGTGCTTTGAGATCAGCACCCCAGGCCCTGCTCTGCCTTTTTCAGACGGGGCTCCCAGGCTCCCTCTTCCTGTTCCCTCAGGACCACCTCTTCTTTGACAGCTCACCAGCCACTACCATGATGGCTTGCATATGAACCACCCCAACCAGTATGACCACCTGGAAGGCAAGGTTCCTGTTTGCCATCTTCATATCATGAGGGTCTAACATAAACATCTAAAAGGCACTTAATAAAGAGAACTAGTTATGGAACATTGATGATTATGTGTATTTCCAAAAAGGGAAAGACGTAGCTCAGAAAACTTAATGTCTTCAGGAATTAATCTAAAAGGAATGAGTTACATAATTCAAAGGCAACTATCAGAAAACAGAGGTCAAGGAAAAGCAACTGCAAATGAATGAAAACAATGAAAGGCTAAAGGCTGAGCTTCCCGGTAGCTGAAGAATAAAGGGCATCAACAAGAAACACACTCATGTCCAGTAAGTATACCAGTTCATAAAATCCAAACATTTTTCTGAATTTTTATGTAAATGTTAGTGATTGCACTATGCTCAGTAATAATTTTTTTGTGGGGGGGCATACTGGGGATTGAACTCAGGAGCACTCAACCACTGAGCCATATCCCCAGGCCTATTCTGTATTTTATTTAGAGACAGGGTCTCACTGAGTTGCTTAGTGCCTTGCCATTGCTGAGGCTGGCTTTGAACTTGTGATCCTCTTGCCTCAGCCTCCCAAGATGCTGGGATTATAGGCGTGCACCACTACTCCAAGCTAAGTAATAAAATTTTAACAGATCGTTTTATAATAAGCAAAGGAAAAGAAACAATAAACATTCTATGTCTTTAACTAATCTGCAATAAAAGATGAATATAAAAATGAAACTCCAAGTCAGTATTTTTTTATGGACAGGTACAGTAACATAAACCAGGTATATGGCTTTCCTATGGTCTGACTTGATACAAAGAACATATTTCCAAAACCTAATGAACTTAATGATTCATGTTTTCTTTGAACTGAACTCTCAAATACTGGAGTTGGACTTTGGATGAAAACTTGACAGCTCACCAATACGCACTTTTCTTGGTGGTGCACCATTTAGGAATGCTAAGGATAAGAGATATTTTCTTCTTAAGTGATTAGACTTGTATCTTACTCGGGTGCTCAGGAACATGCTTCTGGACAGTAGTAAGGATGGGACACTTTCTAATCAGCAGCTCCTACCTGTCATGTGTATCTACTAGACATCATCTAGAGTCTCCAAATCCTGTAATGTGAGTCACCCAGAGATGAATGTGATTCAGTATATTCTGAGGACAAACATTACTTATGATTCTAGCCACCCCAGAGGAATTTTAATATAACTGCAATAGATTATATAACTTCATGTAGGGCAGCATCCTATGAATGTTCCAAGACAGTGAGCAAAGCAGTGTTCCTGCCAAATAAATGAGTTAACATGCTAAAGAAGATTGGTGTGCATTTCCCACAGAAAATATGCTAAAAGCAAGGCTCTCTTTTGGTATAATCTGTGGAGAGAATTGTTCTGTCACTAGTAGCCAAGGGTTCACAGGCTCTTTAGAACATGAAACATGAAGAGAAATGATGCCCTGTGGAAGAGGAAAGAGCAGGAGCCTCCACTTACCTACGGTTCTGCTGCAATTTAAACCACAGCCCAGGTGGGGAAAGTTCTCTGAAAAAACCCCATTTGCATAAAATTATGCATTTTAAGACTGGAATTCAGGTTTAACAACACCACTTCCCTTTCCTACAATTCTGCCCACCTGCTCCTAACTAATGATAAACTTGAAAGAAATCGGAGTCTGTGAAAGACAGGAGGCAGAGTGGAATGAACTGCTGAAATCTGGGTCTTGTTCTGGCTTCTGAGCACAGTACTGTCTTCATCACAGATACACACAAGCCCTGGAACAAGTTTGATAGTTAATAAGCACTGGATTCTGACTTTTCACAAGGCACTGGGCCAGGAACCAGGGAAAATGAGACAAAGAACATAGTCGAGTCCCATGAAGCTCAGGACTGACAGATGCAAATATGGGCCTAGAGTAAATGTTATAATGAAAGGCCTAGACTAGGGGTTCAAAGAAGGCTTCCTGGAAGGAGAAGTAGCCCCTGAGTGCCATGAGGAATTCAGATGTCACTGTAAAGGCCAGATGGGTGGTAGGGGTGCTAAGGGCAATCAGTGTGAGCTGCCCATGGACTGGTACTTACAGAACAGGTCTGAGCAAAGCCCTGAGCACAGTGTGTGGAGGAAACTGGCGGGGGCCAGAAATGGTAGCAGCCAAGGCAAACATGAGCCAGGTCTTATCTTTCACAGTCTTTAAGAAGTTACCATCCAGGTGATCAGTTGATTCTGGAAATTCAAAATAAAATCAACGACTGGAAGTACTTCTTTGAAAAGTAGGGACACTCTGACATTTTCTTTTCCAGCTTTAGTCCTCATGTTCTCTTTCCTTAAAATTGCAACTGAAGAAATTCAGAACCTCTTCTTTCTTTCCTCTTCAATGTCTCTATGTCTTATTCCTGTACGATCCTTGGAGGTGGTCAGAAAGAGGTGTATATCCTGGGCCCTGACTTTTTCCTGCTGCAGGCTCCTAGCGAGCCCCCTCAAGGCTCCAGGAAGGCAGCAGGCCTACCTTGGCATCATGCCCCACCTGCCTGATGCAGTACAGTGCAGAACTCTGAATATTCTTTCATTATGGAGGACATAGGTAAAGTAAGTAAACACTGCTGATTCATACCTTTCCTCCAACCTTATCTACTCCAGTGTTCTTAAATGGTCTACTTCATGGGGGTTACAGTAAAAAAAAAAAGGGAAATAAAAATGTTTAGAGATAAGCTATAAGCATTCAAAATATCAACTTCCCAGCCCAACTTTGATTAATAAGTGGTTTAAAACTGTTCTGAAAAACTGGGTTAATGGTTTCAGTTCATGATAAGTTATTAAATTAACTAATAGGACCTCTTGTAGGAGCTATTCCACAGAGCAGACGGCAACCATCCATGCTCCAAAAGGCCTTCTGAGGACAGTGCCAGATGGTGAGGGCAAACACAAAGTTGGGATCAGGTCAGGGAGGTTCAGAGGCCCCATCTGAGGAAACAACTGACAGGTGTAGGCCTGCTGCCAAGCCCTCATGCCCTTGCCCACCCACTCCATGGCAGTGATCATTATTCACCATTTCCTTCTAAAAACAGCTCCCAGGGACCAGAAAGCAAAGGAGAAAATGAAGTAAGAGTATTATTTTGCCCAACAACTTCTAAAAATGTTACTTGTAACAATGTATTCGAAGTTTCAATAATGTTACCATTAAATGTGCCTAGGTGCCACAGCTATTTAAATATAATGAATCCTAATTGCTCAATTCTCCTGTGTTTTTTTTTTAATTTTGTAGTTGTAGATGGACAGAATGCCTTTATTTTATTAGTTTATTTTTATGTGGTGCTGAGGATCAAGCCCAGTGCCTCACACATGCTAGGCAAGCACTCTACCACTGAGCTACAGACCCAGCCCCTCTCCTCTGTTCTTTGTAGGGCAATTAGGTTTGTTCTCACCAGCCCATAACTGTTCCCAGAAACCTGTCTGGAGGAGGTGGCACAGGCTACATAGGCCATTGGAAGAAAGTAATTACTTGAGGGACCAGGACCCTTGATCACGATGAAACAGTTTATGTAAGAGAAATATCTGTCTATGTAGCACTAACATCTTTCCATTTTCCAGAAGTTTGTCCTAGCTTAGTACCACCAAACAGCTTGGGAGGTGCTGTTAGCTTACAGCAAAGAGAGGCTTTCTCAACCAGAATCCCTGTGGCCTCTCGTTAACAGGCTGCCTGCAGGGATATCAGCAGCACAGCTACCTTACATTGTTACTGAGCACAAGTGAGGGCCAACTATATACAACAGCATGTGAGTAAATCAACTGCATACAACACGGCAAGGCTGAGAGCCAATTGCATACAGTGTATGAAAACCAAGTATATATGAAAGCAGATGAATGAATGAATGAATGATTGAATGAGAGTTAAATGTATGTAGTAGCGAATAAGTGAGAGCTAAATATACACCACAGCACACAAAAGAGAGCCAACTGTATACAATGGCACAAGGATGAGAGCCAACTGTGTACAATAGCACATGAGAGCTAACAATATTCAACAGCAGATGAGCCAACTGCATATATTGCCAGATAAATGAACTAACTGAATACAAAGACATGAGTGAAATAATTCCCAACAAAAATGTGTGAATAAGAACCAACTGCAAATAATAGCATGTGAATGAACCAAACATATTTTCTTGTTCAACACATTAAGTACATAATGAATTTACTCACCAGAGTAATTTATATCCATAAGAACACAGTTAAACTTTCTAGTTAAAGAATTATCTAATAACTGTATTTCAAAGATTTTCAACAAAGCTTGAAATAAATGAATATACAATGCCTTAGTTATCCCACTTTTGATTTTATGGTCTCTGACTCTTTAATTAGGAAGGCAGAAAGATCAGTATTAGAAAACTATATTTATTTCCTTCCTTCCCACCTTCCTTCCTTTCTTTTGGGTACCAGGGATTGAACTCACGGGCATTCAGCCACTGAGCTACATCCTCAGCCATATTTTATATTTTATTTAGAGATAGGGTCTACTGAGTTTGAATACATGATCCTCCTGTCTCAGCCTCCCGAGCTGCTGGGATTCCAGATGCGCACTACCACAGCTTACATTTTCTTAATATTCAAATTAATTAAGGTTTATAGTGTAGACTTTCTTAGTGTATACTTGCTAAAGTCATCTAGGGAAATTAGATGTATATTTTTCCAAAGAGATACAAAATAATTTCATTCCTTGATAAAAAAATTTTCAAAAGCTTGGAAAATTAAAAAAAAGTTCTATTAATAAAGACAAGTACTATTAATATTTTGACGTATTTATTCCAGACTTCTAAGTTCCCCCACTAAGTATTTTTTCCTATTATTACAAGTTCTTTTATAATCATTTTTTTAATATACCAGGGATTGGTATATTACTAGGTATATACCAGGGATGCTTAACCACTGAGCACATCCCCAGCCCTTTTTAATGATATTTTATTTTGAGACAAGGTCTCGCTAAATTGCTGAGGCTGGCTTTGAAATTGTGATCCTCCTGCCTCAGTCTCCTGAGCCACTGGGATTAAAGGTGTGTGCCACCCTGCCTGGCCTATAATCATTTTAATAGTTGTAAAATATGTATCTGTACACTCTGTGGTTGTTACACAATGATATGGTTACCCATATTCCTCTAATTATAAATTTAGATAATTAATTTGTGATACTAGAAAATAAAGATTTGTCTGCAAAAATTTCCCCTTTCTTCCCACACAACATTTCACCTTCTGCATCTGGACCACTGGAGGCACTCTCGGAATCTGTGCGGCTGCTGGGCTCTGGCAAACAGGGAACATACCCCTCAGGAGGCAAACTAACAGTATAGAGCCGTCGTTCAGGCTGGATCTTAATGTCACCATCTGTAAAGAACAAAGGGAACTGATGTGCACTGGTAAATATTACATAATGTAACCACACATTTATTTGTCCTGACTACATGAGAATTGTTTCTCCAAAAATATTCAATGAAGATAAAATAACAAATAGCTCAATAAAATCTAACCACTGACATAAATACCACTTTTAATAAACCAAGAATTTCACCAAAAAAGTGAGTCAATTATATATCTAGCCAGGAGAAAGGAACTTCTATGATTATTTAAATGCACATTAAGTTACTTATAAACTTCTGAGTTTTCATAAGATAAAAAATAAAACTATCTCATGAATATGAAACAGAAAATATAATAGTCCACAAAACATACCATTCATTATCATGTCATGAAACTTTCAACATTTTGGTGCAGTTTTTCCAAACCTTTTCTCCATATGTATTGATAACGCATATATACTGGGTGTACATACCCACAAACAGTCATAGACAAGCATGCACAGACATGTATGTGCACTCACACAGAATATATGCAGACACAGACACACACAGATGCATACAGATATATACAGACATCCAGACACATCAATGCCCCCTAAAGGTATACACACTTGTATGAATACAGAAACACAGAAACATATGCAGACACATAGGCACATGGGATCATGCCACATGTATTATACATTTTTACAGATTATAGTTAACTGTTCTCTTAAACTCTGCACATGGAGGCAGACTAGGCCTGTCATGCATGGTTGCTATGACCACCCCTACTGCCTACTCTTCTGCACACCTGGCCACTTGGTTCCTTCATATAAATTCCTACAGATGGAATTACTGATTTGAAGGGTATTAGCCTTTTGCTGACTTTCTATATGTACCATCTAGAAAGGAAACTAACTATAAGAGGGCTGCTTTCTTTCACACTCTTTAATATTGGGTAGTATAAATCTTCTTAATGCTCACATTTTCATTTAAAAATATGGCAAAGTGACTCTCTTATGTTTGGCAAACATGCATGAATATCCCAATTAGTGTTTAACAGATGAACATTTTATTTTAAAACAAACAATAACAAAGATGAAGCAAAATCACTGAGATATATAATAGAATATATGGTTTCAAGATATTTAATATAAAATATTAAAAGTAAAAACTTTGAAACATTTTGAAATACCTCTGCTACAATGTATTTCATTCTCTTAAAGCTAAGATGCCACAAATGTAGTTAATTTGATTCACCACAGTTGATTAATTACTATGTCACTCTCTGCTAGAATCAAGGGCAGATGGAGACGTGCTTCTGAGTATACTATCTCTATCGGTACCATCAACATTTGATCATTTTTTACAGAATATTTTTGGAAGTTTTTAATCAGCTAAATCTTTCTTAATAAGAAAGTTAAATAGAACGTAGAAATGTCATTGTTCACTTAATTATTAGGATGAATATGGGAGGTATCATGGAATTGAAGCATGAGATGATTCATGCAATGGAAAATTACAATGAATCTAAGAAGTTTTTGAAATGCATCATGGTAGGCAGACAGAGTCTTCTGGGAAGCCACATGCTGACTTTACAAGCTAGGCTTTTGAGCTGCAAAAGACAACACTGTCATCATCAGAGGTGTCTAGGAGAGGTAGGCAACTGTTACCCAAGGTCTTGGTCTGCTTTTCTGTAAGTAAATGTATCAGGTAATCTATAGTAACATCTATTTCTATTTCTATATTCTTTCCAGGGAAAAATGATTTGTTGTGATGACATTCACCCTTCTAAATGTTAGCCAATATACTCCATACTCAGTTATAAACAAGGAAGACATGGGTCACACTTTGTGGAACAGCCAACAGCCATTTGAGTCTCCAACCCACCATCTTCACCAGATATGTGGAACATTCAACATCTGAGCTCAGCTTTTGGGGATTGCTAGTCTTCCAGGGGAGTGATAGAGACATGGAGAGGCAAGAGGGATGCACTCTCTACTTGAGGAAAGTCAACAGTGGCATATCCCTAAGAAAATACACAAGAGGTCGGAAGTCCCTAAGTGTTAGAAGGGACACACTTTGAGCAGCTCTATTGGTTTTCTATGATTTAATCCAACTCACTTGGAACACAACCCACTGATTCTACCTCTTGCACTATCCCCAACCCCCACCCCTCTTTCCAGCTATGATTTGGTAGAAATCTGCTTATGTCTACAGAGCAGAGTTCCTTTCTCTCTCTGTCCACCTGGCCAATACCAGTGCTGAATACCATAGAACCCTCACTTCCTCTCTCACATCTGAGAGCCTACAACTGTCACCTTAAGTTCAGGACCAGGCATCTTTATGTCCTTGGTGCCACATGAAAACCATCTTGCTATCTTCTCTATAATGGCCCTTACTCTTGACTCACTGTGAAAACTAATAAAATGAGAGGGTTGGGTTTGCAGCTCAGTGGTACAGTGCTTGCCTAGCACATATGAGGCAATGGGTTTGATGCTCAGCACCACATAAAAAATAAATAAATAAAATAAAGGTATTGTGTCTGCCTACCAAATAAATAAATAGATAAATAGATGAATAAAATTGGGAGAGTTACACAGATGTCTGCCCCCCACAGTAGATGCCACAAGGACTTTTCATCAGACACAGTGACTTCCAACTTGCCCTAGGCAAGGTCATCTCGTCTCCCCAGATAGCACTCTAGTAACTCCTCACCAATTGGCCATTCTTCTCCAAATTCCATAAGGCCACAAATTCTTCTTAGCCACAGTGGTTTCCAAGTTTTACAAAACACACAAAAATAAGTACTTCTTTAGTATGGTCAAGAGTCAGTTACATTACCAGGACTTTCACCAGTTTCTGACGTCTCTTCTTTTCCCTATCATCCCTGCCTCCTAATCTAGGTTCACTTTGTTTTTGCTAAAACACACTGGATTGTTTTCTTGGTTAGGGTCTGTGGGTGGTAAAATCTCTGGTTTGTAGATATGATAATATCTTTCCCTTGGTCTCTATGTAAGATTTTATTCCTGACATTTACTTGATAGACAGCTCAAGACTACACACATGCCTGATAAGCCTCCTTGCCACGTCCGCTCTGGGCTGACTCCCTCCCAGGAGGAATCAAATACTACTATGTATTGTGGATTCTTGTAGCTATCAGAATTAATTCAAACAAATAAATCAACATATAACATTCCTTTTTCCTTCCTTTATTTCCCCCAGAGATAAACTCTCTCACTGCCTCATACACCTTCCTACTCATTTCTGTAAGTCATGAAGGGGCTCAGATCCCTTTTGTTGACTGCATATGCTTCCAGAGGACAAATGTGCCGAAAAGCATTTCACCATCCTTTCATCATTGGAAATTTAGACTTTCCAAATCCCTCTTTATTCTGAACACCACCATAATGAATAACCTTGAGCATGGCAATTCTGCATATGTGTTACTCTGCAGGAAAACTGGCTGGAAGTAAAACTGCTAGAACCCAGGTGTGTGTGTTTGGAGCTAACGATGTCCATGGTGTATGTTCAGGCTTTAGACAGTCAGATCTGCTCACCTGCCTGCTCCTGACCCAGGGCATGAACGAAAGTTTGACCTATGACAACAGGGATTCCAACACACTCTTGATTTGTTTCTATTATAATCAGAGATAGAGCATCTTTTTTTCAGGGATGAGAGATTTGTATATCTGTCTGTGAAGTGCCTCTGATGCTGCTTTGCCCAGAGTTCTTCTGAACTTGTAGTCAATTTCTTATTAACACGTGAGCTTTTCATACATTAAGGAAATTAATTCTTTGTCAGTACCAATATTCAAATATTTTCCTAGTTCATTGTTTTCTGCCTTCATGGCCTTTTGGCAATGCAAAATTTTGCATTTAAAATAGTATAATTAGAGCTGGAGATATATCTCAGTTGGTAGAGTGCTTGCCTTGTATGCACAGAGCCCTGAGTTCAAGCCCCAGCACCCCCCCCAAAGTATAATTAACAATCTTTCCTTTTATGCCTTTAGGTTTGTACATGAAACTCTACAGGGAAAAAAATCCTCTAATAGTTTCTTCCAGCACCTTTATGGTTTCCTATTCAAACTTAAGATTCTGGATCCTTGTGAAGTATTGCTGAAGGAGTTTCAGATGGTGAGGTTCAATTCATTTTTTCTCACATAGCTATGCAGGGGCCCCCAACAAAACCGTAAAGTAATCCACAACCCACTAATTCCCAAGTCCCATTGTGCTCTGTAGATAGAGAGCCCAGCAGCATAGAAATGTCCAGCCTGATAGAAATGCTCTATACCTGAGTGTCCAATTACTCCAGGACCAGGAAGTTTTTGAAACAGTGTCAGTTTAACAGGAAACATAAGTTTTAATCTTCAATTTTCAAATTAAATAGCTAAATGTGGGCACAGGCTGTTGTCAATAATTAACCATCCTGAGCAAAGGGAAGATCTAGTAGTCTGTCACCTAACTGTCGGTCAGAGTCTCACTGCCTCCTGACCCAGACGGTAAAGTCACCTCACTGTGGGTAAGGGTCTCACTATCCCTTGACTTGAGTGGTCGTCTTGCTCATCCTCTTGCTCCATCTGCCCACACTGCACTTCCTTCATTTGATACAGTACAGCACACTCTGACAATAAGCCTGTGCCAGCTAGTGCCTCTGTCAAGAATAGCCTGAGGACTAGGTCTCCATGGGTTCTGCACCTTGATGTTCTTCATTGTGTGTTTCATTCAAAATGTGCCTCTGTGACCACCTCCTGCACTATGCTATTTCTTTATAAGTTCCTATTAGATACTCTGGAAACATCTGCAGTCAACCATGTGCTGTGCATGGCTTTACTGTATTTTTTCATATTTTGCAGTTATTCACAGATTTTATCATGTAGTCCCAGTAGAATGTGAGTTTAATCTTGGCAGGATATATCCATTGCTATTCTACAATCAGCAATCATCATCCAATATCTTACTAAATGAATCACTGTCTGATTGGTTATTCTCAGTGTTGCTTCTGTAATACTGTGATGGATCTGAGGTGCCCTGATCCCTAGGAATCCATTGCTCTAGTCAACTCATCAGAATTTATAAATCCATAACCTGCAGCAGCATTTTGGCAAGGCAAAAACCTTCCTTGTGTACAAGATGAGTCCAAGCTATAATGTCACAGCTGGGTTAGGGCAGGGTTCAATCCCAACTAGCCTGGTAGTATGGGCCTCAGCTTCTCCATTTCTGGAATAGTCATCTCTCCCATAAATGACAGCTGTAAGATTGGATCATGTGTCTATGCCTGGCATGTGGCCCAGCATCAAGGACAGCAGCACAGAGGGTGTTGATAAGGAAGGAGGAGCAGCAGCACTGGTGAGAGGGACTCTGGGGCTCTGACTGCTCGTGGGGCTACAGCCAACTCAGAGGGCACCACACCTGAGTGCTACGGTTCCCTAGGCTTTCCCCAGGCCTGTGACCGCTCAGGTGCAGTCTACTGAACACACTCAGGAAGGCACAGCTTCTCTAAGAAGGATACTAGGGATGTCATAAGACTATGATAGGCAAGACCTCCATCCCACAGAAATAACTTCCTGAAGGGAAAGAGAAGAGGCAAACAGGCATATATTGTGTCACAGAAAGCTAGGTGACCTGAACTAATCTAACAGTGGGAGAGGGACACCAACCCTAGGGGACAGACTCACTGTGCAAAGGTATCAGAGTTTCCTGAAGTGATTCTGGCTACACCCAATTCTGGTCAGAATCCCTAAAGGCTGAGTAGTAGGCTCTTGGGCATGTGTGTCTGTAGGAAAATGAAGCTCTTATAATCCACATACCCTGCAGTTACTTTTCCACTCAAATTGTCCTTAACATTGAGGCTCATTTGTTGCAGTCTGGCTGGGCACAATTCAGGAGCCACTTGTCAAAGGAAACGAACTTTATTTTTAGAACCACACACGCCAAACAAAACAGCTCCTCAGGAAAAAAACCTTCAGAGCCCAACTGCCACCACCGGCTTCCCACAAGCCTCTCACCCTGCCCTCAGGGGAGAGCAGTTTACCTATTACTTACCCTCAGTCATTCCGTGGGGCCCACCATTGTTTAGAAGTCCCCGATACCAGGCACTGTCAGGATTAACCCATCTTACAGTCAAGACAGCTGACATTTTATGAAAAAAAGAAAATCAATATGCGAAGTGTTTGTTACCAGTCCTTTTATTTGCTTTACTTGCCACTCCTACATTTCTTACCCTTTAAAACTAGGATTCAAGTGATTCACCTTCCACCTCCTCTAAGTTATACACTGCACCAACTACCTTACATTACTGCTCTCAAAAACAAAATCTGCTTTTAAAATGATTCTATGGATGTCAATTTACAAGTTTTCCAGCTTAACTTGCTCCATGTGTGTACATCTTGAAAAGCTGACAAAATAGCAACATCTGATGATAACATGGGGAAAAACTTACTGCCACAGGAAATCAAGCATTGTTGGTTTCTTTCTTCTTGCTTATTTGTTTTATACTTTCTAGTTAAAACAAAAGACCTGCTTAATTTGTTATACAAAGATGTGTATATCCATATCCAACTGAAATTAATGTGCCAGAGTAGAAAATGTCCATATTCAGAGTCCATCGATGCTTTGGGATTCTGAGGTAATTTCTGGTATGGAAAACAGACTTAGCACTCATTGAACTAATTCATTGCTTTAAGGAGCTTGTAACATTCTATTAAATGAACATACCACACTTTGTTTCTCCACTTTTTAGTGATGGTCACAGGGATTAGCAGGGATTTTTCAAACCTATTTTAACAAAAGCAGTTGGGTATTTTCCAGTTTTAGTATCTTAAAAGACAACAATAACAATAATAAACATCAAAAATGTTACAGTAAGCATGGTAATCAACCAAGGAAGGTAATAAAAGTATCCCATAGTTCCATCAATAAGTTAGCAACTATTAAAAATCTACATAATTTTTTCCTATATTCAATATTTTAAACTAAAGTTCACGTGACGGTAATACATTTTTCCCATATTAAGGACACTGGCAATATCTACACACATCTTTAACATCTGACTTTAATGGGTGAAAAGCATTTCATCTTATGAATACAACACATTTCATTCAACCATCTTCAACTATTAGGAATGTAGATTTCCAATTTTCAGCTCAAATAAAAGTAACATTGCACAAGGTGGAGGTTTAGGCAGGAATATCACAAGTGTGAGGTCAGCATTGCCAACTTAGGCCCCCTCTCAAAAATAAAAAATAAAAAGGGCTAGGGATACAACTCAGTGGTAGAGTACCCCTGGGTTTGGTCCCCAGTAACAACAACAAGAGACAATTCTGCCTCCTGGAGAATTAAGAAAATTGGCACATGCTTCGAATCACAAGGACTGTGATTGCCCAAAGCCTCCTATAAATCTGCACACCCAGAGGCAACACTTTCTGGCATCTACCCTATTCTGGTTCCTTGTGGTGCCAGCTGTGTCTCCTATGTTACTTGCTAATCCAGATGAAAACCATCATCATCCCACACCTGAGAGTTGAGTGATTTTAATGGAAACTTGAGAGTTGGGAAGGGAATCATATAGCAGCCTGCCCCATCTTTGCCATTTGGTCTCCTGACCTCTCTTCCTGCATCTCCTCTCATCCCTATGGAAGTCTGGGTCTGCCAAGATACATGCCCCCAGCAATTCAAACTGTCAGACCTCTGAGAGGTAGGTAAAATATGGCAGTCAGTAACAGGGTTTTCTGTGAGAAGGGGTCGGATTTGGGATATGCTGAAGGCAGCAGATGCTGAGAGACAGAGAGAGAGAAGGGGGGAAGGGGGGGAGGGGAGGGGGGAAGGGGGGGAGGGGAAGAGGGGGGAGAGGGAGGGAGTGGAAGGAGAGAAGAGAGAAGGGGACTGCTGACTGCTGGTTTGGGCTTGAGCAAGTGGAAAAGGACACCACTTCCCTGAGATGGGAAAGTGGGAAAGCAGGCTTTGTATCCTGCTTTACAAAGTTTTCCTGCACAAAAATCCCCGAGTTTGCAGACAGCTTGGAGAGTTTAGTTTAGGAGCCGTAAGATACACATACATAGGAGACATAAAAGCCCTTTAAATTCCCTAGTAAGATGGCATGGTTGAGAGAAGAAATTTGAGGAGTGAGTTGTGGGGTACTCCAACATTTGGAGGTTGTGCACACAAGTTATCTTAACATGTGGAGGGGAATTATTGTGTCAAAGATATAGACTTTAATATTTTAATAATGCTATAAAACTACCCTCCAGCAAGGCTGTACTAAGTGACATTTCTACCATTAATTTCTAAGATATTCATTTTTTTTCTGAGTTCTCAATGACAAGGTGTATATATGTAATTATGAAAAACTCTTGTCAATTTGTGAGGCAAAAGTAGCATGAGGGCTCCTTAGCTACACGTTTTTAATCATGCAGAGGTTCTGTCAGGAGTCGTCCTAGAGAGGAGCCTCAAGTTCCAAACACAATGTCTGTATTAGTTGTAAAGTTCAGATTAGACACTGCACATTTAATTGCACTCTACAATTATCTTAATATGAAATATTTAAGTTAATTATTATCAGAGGGAAAATGGCAAACAGTATTTCCTATCTGTGTGGGGTAAGTGGAGATGCTACTGTAGGAATTCAGTCCCATGAATGGCACCAGAGAGGTAGGCCCAAACCACATGTCTTAGCAACACTTTTTCTTTCTTGGTTTCCTTATATTTCAAGTAGTTAGATCTACAGAAATACGTGGCCACAGAGCACCACAGTTTATTCTGCAGAGGTAAAACTGAGGTACAAATCCCCCAAAGTCTGTGCCAAGAATGCATGATGGGATGTCTCTAGAAGAACAAGAACACAAGAACCTCTCACAACAGTCAGGCACTTTGCTTCAGAGTGCACTGTGTCTCCGTGACCCTCTCTACTTTTTCATGGACTTCCTCAAGATAGGCTTTCAGTGGAGAAGAGAATTGCTTTCATTGTCCTTCTGATTTTCATTAGATTTAATTTAATGAATGCTAGTGTCCAACTTCTCAGCACATGCACACACATGCACATATGCAAATGCACACATCCTTCCAAGTGTACATGTGCACATACACAACCCACAATCTCATGATTGATTTTCACTTACCC
The DNA here is from genome assembly GCF_045843805.1 of Urocitellus parryii. Classification (NCBI taxonomy): domain Eukaryota; kingdom Metazoa; phylum Chordata; class Mammalia; order Rodentia; family Sciuridae; genus Urocitellus; species Urocitellus parryii. The sequence goes on along the minus strand of NC_135544.1, from coordinate 66,875,503 downwards.
AGCTTCCACACTACAATTTCATTACAGCTATTTTATGTGCTCCAAAGTAATCTATGACAAAACAAAGCTTTTTACTAAAGCTTCACTGCCTTGTAATTGTTAATTGAAAGTGCTTAGCCCTGGAATAATATCTGCCATATAATATGGATTTATGAGCCACTATTGCTGAAACAGTGAACAATTAATGTGGAATGACTAATATAGCAAATAGTGCCATATCCAGAATTTTATCATCTCACAAAATATTCCCACTTCAGTTTTAGTTTCAAAATGTATCTACCAGCTTTGTCACATAGTGCCAGCACACACAACTGCAGAACCAAACCACTTCAAAGACACTTCCCTCTTCATACTATTATTTCCTAGAAAGCACATATATCCAAACACTCAAAGTTCAAGATGCCTATTCTTTTTTTTAAAGAGAGAGAGAGAGAGAGAGAGAGAGAGAGAGAGAGAGAGAGAGAGAGAGAGAGAGAGAGAAGAGAGAAGAGAGAAAGAGAATTTTAATATTTATTTTTTAGTTTTTGGCAGACACAACATCTTTGTATGTGGTGCTGAGGATCGAACCCAGGCCACACGCATGTCAGGCGAGTGTGCTACCGTTCGAGCCACATCCCCAGCCCAAGATGCCTATTCTTAAAGACAAAATGAAAAATTTATCAGCTGCTTTGATTTAAATCATTTTTTTTTCTTTTCTTTTCTTTTCTTTTCTTTTTTTTTTTTTTTTTTTTTTTTTTTTTTTGTCACTGTGACCCGAAGACCTGACAAGAACAATTAGAGGAGAAAAAGGTTTTTTTGGCTTATGGTTCCCGACATCTGAGTCCACAGATGGTTGACTACATAATTCTGGACTCCAGAATTATGTAGTCACAACATCATGCAGACGGGTGTGAAGCAGGAAAGCAGCTCAGCACAGGACAGAGAGGAAGCAGAGAGAGAAAGCTCCATTCACCAGGGACAAAATACAAATCCCCAACACCTGCCCCAGTGACCCACCTCCTCCAGCCACACTCTACCTGTCCAAGTTACCACCTAGTTAATCCACATCAGTGGATTAATCTACTGATTAGGTCACACCTCTTATAATCTAATTATTTCATCTCTGAAAATTCTTAACATTGTCTCACTCATGAGCTTTTGGGAGACACCTCATATCTACTGAATGTCAATGAGAGAGTGAGGCAGATCATGGGACTGGCTGCCACCAAGCCTATTGCAGACTATCATTTGCTCAATTAACCAGTTAATCAGTCAGGGTAAAATGTTCCTACATCAGAAGTTTCCATTTCTGGTGAGACAGCAGATAAAAAAATATGAAAACCTTTCCATCATAACAGTGAGAAACACCCAGTGAAATACAGCAAATATTCCTTCAATGCCCAGTCATGCTCTTGAGACCAGGGCAACTCCAGGCCATCAATCCTGAGAGTTCAGTGCAAGAGCCAACATTATTGAATGCAATATGATGGACGAAATTGATTCTCTCCAAAGTAATCTGTGACAATACAAATGCAAACAAAGTTTTAAGAGTTTCCTTTTTTCTTTTTGGGTACTGGGGACTAAACCTGGGGACAGTTTACCACTGAGCTGCATTTCCAGCCCCCTCTCCCCCTTTTTAAATTTTAAGATAGGGTCTAAATTGCTAAGGCTATCTTTGAACTTATGATCCTCCTGCCTCAGCCTTCTAAGTCACTGGGATTACAGGTTTACACCACAATGCTCAGCTAATTTTTAAGAATTTCTGTGTGCAACTAATCTGATTTTAAAATATATACATATGAACTCATGTCCTTCAATTTTGGGACATGTGCTTGAATTTCATAAAGATAATTTCATGTATTTCTTCCAGGAAGGCACTAGAAAAGCTGGATATCACTATGGGGGAAAAAGAAAAAGTCACAAGCCTATATAATTGCAGACTTCAGAACTGATTTGAGATGAAACAAAAACATAAATGGGAAACCTGAGTGATAAACGTTCTTGGAAGGAAACAGAAGACTATCTCCACTGCCTGGAGGTGGACCTCAGATTTCTCAGAGGGGATGCAAAAAGCTCAGATGATAAATGAGAAAAAATTGGTAAGTGGAATATATCAAACTAACTTTCTGCTCTTCCAAATATTGATTAAAAATGAATAAGCAACCACTGGAAAAAATATTCATAGTAATGATGTATGGCAAAGGACCTGTGCTCAAGATGTGTAAAGATCTACCAAAACTGATAATTAAAAAGACAATCCAATTTTTAAATGGGCTAAAGATGAAAAGATATTTACAAAAGAAATATAAACAAATAATAGCACAAATAAAAAGTTAACAAAGCATTCATCGATAGGAAAATGAAAATTAAAACAGGAAGATTCCACTTGCCATATGTAAGAATGTTTTAATACATTAGATTCACAAGAGCTGGGAAGGTAGCTCAGTGTCAGAACACTTGCCCAGCATGTGTTAGACCCTGGGTGTATCCTGGCAAGGATGATGGGTCTTTCATTCATTGTTGGTGGGAATGTCAAGTAATAAAATCACTTCAGAGAACTCTTAGGCAATTTCATAAAACGTTCAAGCATATGTCTACTTCATGACCACATAATTCTACTCCTAAACATTTATCCAAGGGTAAAAAATATGACCATCAAAAAAAAGTATACAGATTGAGTTTCTCTTACCTGAGCTGTTTGTTAGCAGAAGTGTTTTGGATTTAAGGTTTTTTATTTTTGATTGTGAAATATTTGCATAGTCTTAATTAGACATCTTGGGGAGGAGACCCAAGTCTAAACACAAAATTCATTTGTTTCATATATTCCTGATATACATAGTCTGAGGATAATTTCATACAATTCTTTTAGTAAACCTGCCTTTTGACTGCGAATAGTCACATAATATCAGGTATATATCAAGTATACATATTTTTCTAGAATATTATAGTAGAAAAGATAGAAAATGAAGGAGAGGAAATTATCAAGGAAACAATCCAACAGCATGTATTTCCAGTCTAAAAGGGCCATTGAATATCTGAACAATGGATAAAAATAGACCTACACTTAAAACCTCAGTGTCAAATTCCATTCTACTAAGGCCAAAAAGAAAAACCCAAAACAATCTTGGGGTTGGGGAATGATTCCATCCATGGATCCAGAATCAGAATGACAACAAACTTCTCATCAGTGATACTGGACATTCAAAGTAAAGTCTATAAAAATAAGAGAATGATTTCTAACACATAATTCTATACCTGTGAAACTTCTAATGAAGTGTAAGAATGAAGATTTGACATTCAAAATCTCTAAAATATTTATCTCCCCAAAACTATTTCTTAGGAAGCCTGTAGCTTGCAGTGTTTATAGATACTTTCTTGTTGCTATGACAAACACATGAGGAAGATTTAGAGAAGGAAAGATTCATTTTGGCTCATTATTTCAGAGGTTTCCATCCATGGTCAGCTGACTTGAAGGCACAAACATCATGGTGAACGTATGGAAGGAGAAAGCTGCTCACCAAGTGGCAGCCATCAAGCAGGGAGGAAAAGTGAGGAAGGAGCCGGGGACAACTGTACCCTCCTTTCAGGGCATGCTCTCAGTGACCTACTTCCTACAACTAGGCCCAGTCAACTCTTCAGTTTCTACTACCTCTCAATAATGCCATCAAATACAAATCCTTCAGTGGACCAGAGCTCTCATGATTCGGCTATTTCCCCAAATCCCCACCTCTGAATACTGCTATATTGGTAACCAAGGCTTCAACACATGAGTCTTTGGGGGATGTTCAAAATTCAAACTCTAATACTTGTTTTTTCATTCTCTTTATAGTGTATTTTACAGATCAGAGGTTTTTAATTTTAATGAAATCCAAACTTATCAATTCTTTTTCATCAATCATGCTCATAATAAAAATGTCATCACTATACCAAGATTCCCAAGATTTTCTTCTCTATTATCCTCTTATTGGTTTGCATTTCACCCTTACGTATATAACTTATTTTGTGCCAATACGGGCGTGTAAGGTCTGTGTCTGTCTATCTATATTTTACATGTGGATGTCCAGCTGTTACAGCACCAATTGTTGAAAAATCTGTCCTTTACCCAACAAATTGCCTTTGTTTCTTTGTCCAAGATTGGTCAACTATATTTGTGTGCATATATCTTATTGCTACCTAATCTTTTCCATTGATCTATTTATATTTTCCCCCTAATATTAAACTACCTTGATTAATGTAGTTTTACAGAAAGTCTTGAAGTCAGTAGTGTCAGACCTCTTACTTTGTTCTTCCCTTTCAATACGGTGTTGACTATTCTCAGTGTTTTGCTTTTCCAATAATTTTTTAGAAAGTTTATCAATATCCACAAAATGCTGGTATTCTGACTGAGATTCCATTGAATTCAGAAATCAAATTAGGAATAACTGACATTTCAATGCTATTGAATCTTTCTATGCATAAACTTGGACTATCAGTTAACTTATATAGTTCTTTGTTGACTTCTTTCATCAGAATTCTGTAGTTTTCTTCATATAGAAGTTATATAAATTTTGTTAGTTTTACACCTAAATATTTTTTGGGAGTGCTACTGTAAATGGTATTGTGTTTTTAATTTCAAATTCCACTTGTTCATTGCAGGTATACAGGGAAGTGATTTTTATATATTATTCTTATATCCTGCAATCCTCTTTAGTGACTTATTAGTTCCAGAAGTTTGTTGATTCTTTCAGATTTTCATTACCTGCCTTTTAAACTCTGTTTTTATTCTGATTTTTAAAAACTAGTAAAATAGATATGCGTTAGTTTTCTAAGACTGCCATTACAAAGTACCACAGACTGGGTGAGTTAAATGACAGAGATTCATCATCTCACACTTCAAAGAGCCAGAAGTCCAAGAATAAGCTCTATGTTGGTTCCTTCTTGGGGCTGAAAGAAAATGTGTTCCTGGCCTCTCATTAGCTTCCAGGTGGTTATCTTCTTGGGTCATTCCATAGTCTTCCCCCATGTGTGTCTATTTCCTAATCTCCTCTTCTTGTAAGGACACCAGTCATATTGATTTAGTCCATCCTAATAACGTCACTTGACCTTAACTATCTTTTTAAAAAGACTTCCCCCTCTCCAAATATAGTCATATTCTAAAGTACTGTGGATAAGAACTTCAAAACATGTGTTTTCAGAGAAAGTGATTCTGCCTATAAGAGGAATATTCATTGAAAAGTAAAAAATACATTCAATGGCAGTCATTTACTCCTTAATTCAAAGAACCTTAAGAGTTCATAAGATTTTTAAAACATCAAGTCATATGAGAAAAATACAGAAAGGGAACGGGGGATATATAGGTTCTATAGGACAAATATGTCAGTACAGTCTCATATCTCTAAGAAGAAAATGTCTTCCTTCTCATCTGTCTTCTATCAACTGGTACCCCAAGCCAGAATGGTACCATAGGCATTCATTATATTGTAAATTAAACAGGTTTACTGAGCTTACCTGGAAATCTAATCACAATGCATAATGTTATTTCCCTGGAAAAATGTGTTCCAAGGAAGTTGGAGTCTGACCTGTGGCGCAGGAGTCTGACTGTGGGACTGCTGGGCCTGCCTGTCGAGATTCAACTGAGGGAGTGTTATATGATATAAACACTGGGAATTAAATTTCTTTTCTCAAGGTTCTTTAGCTGAACTAACAGATCAATCAGCTTTCAGCAACAGAATCATGTGAATGACAAATACCTAGTGAGAAACTATTACTAAAGAGATAGGGAACTGATCCTTAAAACGGAAATTCAGGAACGCAGTTTGGTTTGGACTAACACCTATACATTCATATATTTATTGGGAAAAAAAGCAGCTCTACCCATATGTGTTTGTATTTCATGTGGTCTATTCATTTGACTCTCATACAGTAGTTTCCCATTAAGTTAACATAGCTGCATTGCTAGGAAACCAAAGTTGGTAGTACTCTCATTGTAGACACTCCTACTGACCAAGTGATCTTGGGTAGGGCTGTCAGTGGTACAAACATATGCTAAAGACCAATATTCAAGGAACATCAAGCACCATTCCCAAATGGGCAGAAGCCAAATGGTACCAAGGTCATCAGGGGTCAGTACAACCACTGAGGATAGATGACAGAGATAGAGGCTACTTTCTCATTCTGGTTGAGCCCAAACCTCCTACAGTCTAATCTCTTCATCCAGAAAAGAACATGCAAATGAACTCAAGACGCGGTAGCTTAGTGTGTGGCTAGGGAGTGCTAATACTGGCTTTCCTTTACAAGTTGATTCTGAACACATCAGAGTGTGTGTAGAAGGATTCCTGTCCCATTGACCACTGCTGTCAAGACTTTTGCAAAACTTGATCACCAAAGAGAAGCCTGAGGCTAAGAGGATACATTTTCCAGTGTAAATACAAATCACTGAGGAAAACCTGAGTATCTAAACCATCCTTACTTACAGACAATCTCACCTGTCAAATGATGAATACGCTTGTGTTCCACTTTCTCAGAGATTGTCTTCCTGAATGGTGTTTCCAAGGGCAAAAGCTGGGGTGTTTCCTTTTCTTGGCCACTGGGAACATTAGGAAAAAGTCTCTTCAGCACCTTTTCAACAAACACTATAAAGGCAAGCAAATAATAAAATAAATAAATGCTTTACTATGTTTATTTAAATCAAACAGGGCTTTCATTTGAAATAAAAAGAAATCCTCACCACTTGAGAGTCAAGCAATTGGCTCCCCACACTGGTCACTGGACACTAGGGAACACCTAGTGTCCAGACTCTCAAGCCACCACTGAGACATACTCTGGAAATGACCTAAACACAGACTCTCAAGCCACCACCGAGACATACTCTGGAAATGACCTCCATTCCTTGCCCTTCAGAAGACATCCACTTTGCTGCCTGTTGGTGCCCTACAGGGCACACCCCACAGGCCATCAGGGAGGCCAGGCCTACCCCAGGTTAAACGCACAAAGATGTGCACCTGCTGTGCATAGACTCTGATCTTTCATCTTCTGTTGAATTTCTCCTATAGTGCAGCTCTTGAACCACCACAGAGTGGGGTTTGGCTCTGGGAACTAGGTACCTTCTAGGCTGGTCAGTCTGCATGAAGGCCACACAGTTTCTAGAGTCAGGCATAAGGCAGACCACCTCTGAGGAGACCAACAGGGTTCTGATGGGCACCACCCTCTCCCACCATATGTTTTTCTCCTTTAAATTAATCAGCCTGGCAATCATAATCAAGGAACAATTTTATAAAGGTCACATGGTTCTACCATGTATGTGGAAATTCTTCACTTTATTTTAGTTTACATTCTGCTTTAACTGGAGGTGGGATGGAACTATCCTAATGAATACGTCTTTACACATTAACTAAATTGTGGTTTATAAACAGCTAAGACCTCAAAACAGTATACTGGAAAAGGTGAAAGAGGAAAGGCTGATAAAAGGAGTTCCTTTTTAACCTCATTAAATTTAGAAACTTAAAAAAAAAAAAAGTAGCTTCGGAATCACCACAAATTCTGTGGCAGAAGTCAGAGCGCCTCATACAGGTGTCTCCATGTGCACAACGGAGTGGATAGGTAATGATCAGCAAAATGAAGTCCCAAGAGAGAAAATGAGAGTGGCTCCCAGGGAAAGTAGAGGGGTTTCCTTGGTTCTACACAAGAACACTCCACTTAAACACATCAGTCTTCCTAATTTCATCATCTACTCAGAGAATGTGTTAGAAGTAATTCCTTCAACATGTGTTTCAGCTGTAAAGAATACAATGTGGGTTTAAAAAACAAAAGGGCTCTTTGCACCCTGATAACACAACTTCCAGTGGCTTCTTGTATCATCTATTAAAACACAAACTGCTCAGTGAGGGAAGCAGGTAAGCACGAAAATCATGAACAGAAAGGCTAATAATCTGAATCTCTACAGCTCAGTGGATCCTGATGAATAAGAAGGTTCCTTTCAGTTGGAGCAAAAAAACCTCTGGTTAGGTGTAAAATGTGAATTTAATGATAACGATCACTTAAGCACTCAGAACTGATGAGGTCCTGGCAACAAGAGAGTGCCCACATACTATTAAAAATATTCTATGAAATCATTATTAGCATATAGAACCTTGCCAAAGTGTGGTTTCCCATACAATCTACGGAGGCTGAGCAGAGTCCAGGACAGAAAGGCTTCATGTTGAACAACCCACATGAAATGTGATCACCCAAGCTGGAGAGCACACCTTGGTCATGGGGAAGAGACAGGTGGTCTGTGCAATATTTTAAAAAATGTACTATAGTTCTCAAAAGTATATCAAAAGGAAAGTTCAAAATTCCACACCATAAAAGTCATGTATATTTCCTTTAAATGGCAAAGAAGAAAATGTCCCAGGGGCAGGGATTGTGGCTCAGAGGCAGAGTGCTCACCTAGCACACGTGAGGCACTGGGTTCAATCCTCAGCACCACATAAAAATAAAATAAAGATATTGTTTCCACCTATAACTAAAAAAAAATATATTAACAAAATAAGAAAATGTCTCATTTCAAATGACAGTGATAATCTCTAGAGGAAATTAAAAGCAGATAAAGTATACTTTATTTAAAGACATCACTGAATAAAAATTTTCATGAATTAGAAAAAATTCTAAGATAAAACTGTAAAAAGGCATTGGTTTTGCAAAGGAGGAGGGCAGAGAAGCTTAGAGCTTAAAAGACTTGCCAGAATGGCAGCATCTAGCTGAAATCATATCTATGTTACAACTTCCTCCATGTGCACAATACATGGGCCTGTGCATGCAGGAAATTATAAAAATATAATGGTCCAGCAATTCCAAGCAACACCTGTGGCCAACCAGCTGCCTAGTGCAGAAGGATGCACTACAAAGCCAGATAACAATCCCAAAGGAAAAGCATAGTTCCAGTCTCTGTGGGCAAACAGATCACCACTGGGAAACGCTGAACCAATATTTTGCTTAAACAAAAAAGCCAATGCTTAAAAAAACTGTAAAACACAGTATGAGGACAAAAACATGCAACATCTGGCCCAAGTTGTCTACCAAGGCTTTTGACACAATTTCTGGGTTGAAAAACAAAACATAAGAAAATGCTATATAACAAAGATTAGGGAGCATTTTCATTGAATTCAATTTATTACCCAAAATAAATTATATTTACAGCCTAATTAATGGTAGTTTCCCACCAAAACTACTAAATATTCCAAATTAAAGTATTCAATAAAGATGTATCAACATCATAAAAATTTTAAAAGTAAAAGTCATGGGGCTCGGGCTGTGGCTTAGTGGCAGAGCACTTGCCTAGCATGCATGAGGCACTAGGTTCGATCCTCAGCACCACATAAAAATTGACAAATAAAACAAAGGCATTCTGTCCATCTACAACTACAACTACAAAAAATTTTTTTTTGATTTATTATTTTTTTAATTTATATATGACAGCAGAATACATTACAATTCTTATTACACATTTAGAACACAATTTTTCATATCTCTGATTGTGTATAAAGTATATTCTTACCAATTCGTGTCTTCATACATGTACTTTGGATAATAATGTCCTTCACATTCCACCATCATTTCTAACCCCCTGCCTCCCCCACCCCTCTGCCCTCTCTAGAGTTCATCTATTCCTCCCATGCTCCTCCTCCCTACCCGACTATGAATCAGCCTCCTTATGTCAGAGAAAACATTAGTTTTTTGGGATTGGCTAACTTCACTTAGCATTATCTTCTCTAACTCCATCCATTTACCTGCAAGTGCTATGAATTTATTCTCTTTTATTGCTGAGTAATATTTCATTTTTTTTATCCATTCATCTATTGAAGGGCATCTAGGTTGGTTCCACAGTCTAGCTATTGTGAACTGTGCTGCAATAAACATTGATACGGCTGTGTCCCTGTAGTATGCTGTTTTTAAGTCCTTTGGGTATAGACTGAGGAGAGGGATAGCTGGGTCAAATGGTAGTTCCATTCCCAATTTTCCAAGAAATCTCCATACTGCTTTCCATATTGGCTGCACTAATTTGTAGCTCCACCAGCAGTGTATGAGTGTGCCTTTTTCCCCTACATCCTCACCAACACTTATTGTTGCTTGTATTCTAACAGCTGCCATTCTGACTAGAGTGAGATGATATTTTAGAAAAGTTTTGATTTGCATTTCTCTAACTGCTAGAAATGATGAGAATTTTTTCATATATTTGTTGACTGATTGTATATCATCTTCTGAGAAGTGTCTGTTCAGGTCCTTGACTCATTTATTGATTGGGTTACTTGTGGGTTTTTTTTTGTGTGTGTGTTTAGCTTTTTTATATTATTATTATTATTATCTACACATGACATTACAATGATCTTGGCAATTCATACATTTGTATCACTGGGGTATAATTTCTCATTTTTCTAATTGTACAGATTGCAAAATCACACTGGTCATAGAGTCACCTATATATACCCTAGAGATTATATATCTTTATATACCCTAGAGATTAGTGCTCTATCTGATGTGTGAGGGGTAAAAATTTGCTCCCAAGATGTAGGCTCTCTATTCACCTCACAGATTGTTTCTTTTGCTGAGAAGAAACGTTTTAGTTTGAGTCCATCCCATTTATTGATTCTTGATTTTAATTCTTGTGCCAATCTTATTAAGGAAGTTGGGGCCTAATCCCACATGATGAAGATTAGGCCTACTTTTTCTTCTGTTTTTATTCCTAGGTCCTTGATCCATTCTGAGTTGAGTTTTGTACATGGTGAGAGATAGGAGTTTAATTTCATTTTGTTGCATATGGATTTCCAGTTTTCGCAGCACCATCTTTTCTCCAGTGTATGTTTTTGACGCCGTTGTCTAATATAAGATAATTTTAATTTTGTGGGTTAGTCTCTGTGTCCTTTATTCTATACCATTGGTCTACCAGTCTGTTGTGGTGCCAAATACCATGCTGTTTTTGTTACTATTGCTCTGTAGTATAGTTTAAGGTCTGATATAGTGATGCCACCTGCTTCACTCTTCCTGGTAAGGATTGCTTTAGCTGTTCTGGGTCTCTTATTTTTCCAGATGAGTTTCATGATGACTTTTTCTATTTAAATGAGAAATGTCATTGGAATTTTGATTGGAATTGCATTAAATCTGTAAAGTGCTTTTAGTAGTATGGTGATTTTGACAATATTAATGCTGCCTATCCAACAGCAAGGTAGATCTTTCCATCTTCTAAGGACTTCTTTGATTTCTTTCTTTATGGTTCTGTAATTTTCATTATATAGATCTTTCATCTCTTTTGTTGATTCCCAAGTATTTTATTTCTTAAAAAATTTAAAAGTACAAGTAATGATAATCTTAAAATCAGTCTATATTCACAGATTGACGGTTGGTGGGATTTTGCCAAGTATAATCAATAGGAAATATCACTATGGGAAATCACAATCACTGCCTTCTGTAATGCAGGCAATTCTCTCAGATGCATTCTAATCTCAATTATATGTCCTTCAGAACCTAAAAGTCAAGCATAAATTTGTTGCTTGCAAAGACCATGGAATCCAAGGCCTTTGGATTCTCAACTTAATTGTGTCTGCTGTTTTCACCTGCATGATTGCTGTGGGTGACTGTATCTGTCTAGAGGTTCAGGACAGGTGGTTCCTTCCTCAAGGTCAAGATTAGGTCTGGCCTGTTCTGGACCCCACACCTCACCTAGTCCTCAGGTCTCCTTACTTCCATCAAGGGCATTAGTTCCCCCAGTCTCCTTGCTCTTCATGACTTTAATACTTTTGAAGAATTCTATCAGTTATTTTGTAGGATCTTCCTAATCTGGGTTTGTCTGATGTCTTCTCATGATTAGATTGAGGTTATTTAGGCAACATCATCACACAGTGTTCGTCTCTAATTTTTAATTGTAGATGGACCCAATACCTTTATTTTTATGCTTCACATGTGCTAAGTAAGCACTCTACCACTGAGACACAACCCCAGGCCCCAGGTGGTTTTTTTCAATGGATGGTTTCAGATATTGCCCTGTCCTAGCTCTGCTTCCGTTAAGCTTGACCACCACCAGGTGCAGGGATATCTGTTAGATTTCTTCTTGCAAAGTTACTATTTTTCCATTTATAATAAACAAACATTTGGTGCAGATACTTTGAGACTATACTGTGGTTTAGATGTGTGGTGTTTCCCAAAACTCATCTATGAGACAATATTAAAAGCTTAGAAGTGAAATGACTGGGTTATAAACCTTAACCTAATCGGTGTCAATCCACTGCTGGGATTAACTGAATGGGAAGTGTAGGCAGGTAGGGTGTAGCTAGAGGAAGGGACCATTGGGGTGAGCCTTTGGGGTTTACATTTCAATATGGTGAGAACTTTCCATTTCCTCATGTCTTGAGCTGCTTTCCTCTACCAAACTCTTCCGCCACAATGTTCTGCCTCACCTCCAGCCTGAGGCAAGGGAGTCAGCCATCTATGGACCAAGACTTCTGAAACTGTGAGCCCTCAAATAAACTTTTCTTCCTTAAAATTGTTCTTATCAGGTCTTTTGGTCACAGCAGCAAAAAAGCTGACTAAAACAGACAACATCCTTTTCTGAATTTTATCCACTAAATTAGCATCACATGTGGGTCCTGTCTGCAGCACACATGGCTGTGGCATTTCAGTGGTGTTTTCTGTTTCTCTTATTCCTTCTGTATCACATGGATCTCTCCTGTAGGGAAGCTGTCCCACTTCTTCATTTGTTTATTGGATTATGACTTTTTATTACTTATTCACTTCTGGATGCTTGAATGTTTCAGTGATTCTGACAGTTAAAATCCTGTATCATTATTGCATATTTTGTTGCTCAAATCATCCCACTGCTGGCTACCAGTTCTTCAGTGTGGATCCAGTGCCCTCTGGCAGGCCCATGCTCTCCTGCAAACAGACTCTCTGGCCCCAAAAGATGCAGCAGCTCATCCTACATTTTCTCTACTCCACATCTGGAACCAGCCCCTTCTATAAGGAGCAGGGTATTTAGCCAGCAGGCCTGGGGTTTTCAGATGCTGATTGCTATTACTTCCATCCTTTTAATCACAAATCTAATCATGCCTGGCCTTTGCTTAAAAATCACCAAGTAGTTGGGCATGGTGGCACATGCCAGTAATCCCAAAGGCTCAGGAGGCTGAGGCAGAAGGATCACAAATAAAAGCCAGCCTCAGCAACTTAGACCCTGTCTTAAAAAAAAAAAATCACCAATTATTTTGCACAAATAAGCCACTGAAGTCTGAGAAATGTCTTGGCCATCCTTAAAGACAAATAAAAAATCTGAGTAATAGGGGCTGGGGATGTGGCTCAAGTGGTAACGCGCCCGCCTAACATGCGCGGGGTGCTGGGTTCGATCCTCAGCACCACATTAAAAAACAAAAAATAAAGATGTTGTGTCCACTGAAAAATAAATATTAAAAAGTTCTCTCTCTCTCTCTCAAAAAAAATCTGAGTAATAAAGAGAGACAGCATACATGTAATCAAAAGTAAAAATGCGGAAGTGCCTAAAAGACACATATCCACATAACATCCCTCTATAAACATATAACAAAACTGACAGAATGAAATAGGTAATCATAAAGAGTATGTAGCAACTTAAAAGTTTTTAAATAAATATAAATACAGTTTAAGCATGAAAGTTTTAGCCTTTGAAGTTTAAATTCCACTTTTTGTTGAGGGTGGGGAAGAATGCCATATAACTTCAAATGTGTTAATTTATCAAGATGTCCTCTATAGCTTACATTTGATCAAATAGGAAGGACAATTTTCCTTTTTAAATTAAAATTGAGCAGTGTCAAAAAAATCTTTCCTTGGGGCTGGAGTTGTGGCTCAGTGGTAGAGTGCTCGCCTAGCATGCGTGAGCACTGGGTTCGATCCTCAGCACCACATAAATGTAAAATAAGTTATGTGTCTACCTAAAACTTAAGAATAAATATTTAAAAAAATCTTTCCTTATCCCATGCTAAATTGGGTTTAAGTGTCTTGTAAACACAAGTGGACGAAGTGATTTCCACCTTACACAGTGTTTTACAACCTCATAAGTACAAACACATCTTTTCCTTGTAAGCCACACAGGAGGACCTCTCTGGCATCCAGCCACTTCCCTGTAGCACAGACCTGTTCCATGAGTGCATTGAATTTGTGAAGTTCATCCCTGTTCATCCTATTTGTTATAAACGTTATTACAAAAAAATTGAACATTTAATAAACATTCCTTTTCAGCAGGAGTGAAGGCATGACTTTCAGATTCAATACTGGCAGATATGTCATCTGATCCATGCCTCACTACTAAAGTGTACTGTAAACAGCACAAACAAATGTGATCTCAAGCAGATGTCAAATGGATATCTTGTTATTAATGTGGGGCTTTTGTCTTTAATGAGAATTTTTATAAATTTTAATCTAATTCCAAAATCTAAAAATAAATTGGCTGACAAATACATCTAAATGCTTTCATTTGCTATACAGCAAAAAGTATTTCTGAAAATAATGATTTTAATTTTTTAAATTACTTAAAAAAGCAACGTTTAAAATTAAAATCTCATGAATTACTTTCTACTAATATTGCTGGCAGATTCATTGATGAATTTCATTAATCTCAGCATCTGAGATAACATCATAGATATTAAGACTGGGAATAAGATTTTGTGGGATACAGTAGCACTTGAATCTAATATCTGAAAACTTGTCTTCTGGGTTGGGGGAAAAGCATTTGATTCTCCACCCTTAATTCTCTCCCTTCTGTAATAGTTAATAGTAGAGAGTACATAATCCCTGTATATTCATAAGAGAGGATGCAACCACAGCACCTTGATCCAGGCAAACAACATCTATGCATCATAAGAATAAAAGGATTGCTGTTTTGTCACTAACAGTGTTCATGTCATTAATTTAAAAGAAACAATCAGCTATTTTAAACCAAAAACACTATATAGCCAACTAACTCTCACTGTGTCCCTCCAACCTCCAGTTATGAATAAATACCCTGTAAACTGCTTAACTGTTTCCTATAAATATGAACTTCTTTAGCAAACAAAAGATCTTCAACTGGCCAATTCACTTTTTGATCAATATTAAAAGCAAAACATTTTTTATTTCAGATACTGGGACACTGTACGCAAGTCTATTTTAGTTAAAGTAGTTGTCATTTTTGGCTTGTTGAAATGTTCCTTTTGACCTGATGTGTTATTGTTTCTTTTTGTTGTTGTTTTCGTGTGTGTGTGTGTGTGTGTGTGTGTGTGTGTGTATTTGTGTGTTTTAAACAAAAAAATTTCTTAAAAACAGAGCTGGGAGATCAGGTTCTGGGAGGCAAGCTTTTGCTGCAGGACCCAAAAGATTTGAGCTACATGCTATCATGCGGACAAATAAAAATTGCCTAGTGGCCATAACCAGCACTCCACCACCTCTACCAGGCCAGAAACCTGAGGCCAGTCCCCTTCTCCTTTTTCTCACACCTCATCAATATGCTCTTCTTCCAGCAGTGGAAGCAAGTTTAAACTTGAAACTCTATAGTGTCTGTCAAAAAGCAATCACCAGAAGACAAAAAAGCAGGGAATGGGTGTTTAATGTCAATAGGAAAAAAAAATAGCCTGAAGGAAAATAAATATAATTACCAAGCAGAACAGGCAATCAGAATTGAGAAATGATGGGCACGATAAAAGGTAGATGTGAAGAAAAACATCCAAGTTAAAATTAATATGTTGCAATACCAGAGAAATTAAGTTTTTTTCCAAAGGGGAACTGAGTTAATTTATTAAAATTTTCAGAAAGGACTGCTGCCTACACTTGCTATTTCAATTTAAAGACAGAAGCCAAATAAAAATCTTACAGTAAAGCATTCTTTGGAAATTGGACACTTAGGAAAAACTGTGAATATATGTGCCTCAGAAAGAAATGGAAGTTTGGTTGCTGGTGGTAAACTGTTTATTTCTACACTCTTCTTCAGGGCAGATACTTGGTTTAAAATCTAACAATTGGGTTCCAAAAAAATTTTGTTCCATTCTAACAAAGGTGTTAATGGCAGCATTTCAATGAATCATTTTTTTCTATTTTGTCTAAAAAGCTTTTTCAAGACATACGGCAAAAAATTCAATGATAAAGTGTCATATTGGTTCTTCTTTTTAACTGATACATAATATTATACATATATATATTTATGGGGTACAGTGTAATAATTCAATATATGTACATAATATATAATGATGAAATCAGGTAATTAAAGTCTCCATCTTCATGTCATTACTCTGTGTTTGGAGCCTTCAAGCTCTGGTCCTCTGGTTTCTGGTGAAGTATAGAGCTGTTGTTAACTACAGTGATCCAACTGTGCTGCAGTTAGAATACTAGAACCTAATTGCATTTTGGTACCCATTATGCAGCCTTCTTCTATTTCCTTTTCCCTGGTCTCCAACGACCACTCTTCTCTGAGATCAATTCTTTGAGATTTCACAAATGAGTGAGAATATGTAGTATTTGCTTTTCTGTACATGTCTTATCCACTCCACATAATGTCCTTGATTTCCATGTTGTACAAACAACAGAATTTCATTGATCATGGGAAATGGGTGTACATTCCATTTGACAGGCTCTCATGGAAAAAAGAAAACAGAAACAGAAACTTTTTCTTTTATAATATTCCTTTCTGAAAAAAGGAAAGTAAAATGAAAAATATTTAAAGCATCCATGATCTTTGAGACCACCAATGCTACCACCTATTAACGTCATGAATATTTTTATTTTCTTAAAAACATTTTAGGGGTTGGGGTTGTGGATCAGTGGAAGAGCGCTTGCCTAGAAAATAATAAAATTTGAAAAATATTTTTAATAAATTTTAGATTGGAAAAGTAACATATTTTCTCCTTGTTATCTATGAACATAATACACTTTAGTTAAAATAGTAATGTTTTCACATTTCATTTTACTGAATATACACTGTACATCTAGAACATTCTTTGGTGGAAGACATTAGGAATGATGTTCAATTGTGTTTCTCTAACCAAAACTTTCAAAACATTTATAATTCTTATGAACTAGTGGAAAAGTGAGACTTTCATGGGGGAAAAAAAAAAAAACATGTACAGCCAATTTGGGGATATGAGGAAAGAAATCAGTTAAAAGAAAAAAAACACTTTCAAAAAGTGAATGTTCTTCAGGTACAGCGGCACACACCTGTAATCCCAGTGGCTCAGAAGGCTGAAGCAGAAGGATCTCAGGTCAAAGCCAGCCTCAGCAAAAGCAAGGTGCTAACTCAGTGAGATGCTGTCTCTAAATATAATACAAAATAGCTCAGTGGTTGAGTGTCCCTGGGTTCAATCCCTGGTGCCAAAAACAAAACAAAAAAAAAGAGTGAATGTTCATGGGAAAATATACAATTGATTGGACATACTTACAAAAATCACATTAAAATAAAAGATATATAAATACAACCTGTTAACTTAAAATGTGACTTCTACTTGGGAGACTGAGGGAAGAAGACTGTAGGTTTGAGGCCAGCCTGAGCAACTTAGAGAGACTGTGTCAAAATAAAAAAATAAAATAAAAAGGGTTAGAGATATAGCTCAGAGGTAGAGTACTCCTGGGTTCAATCCCCAGTACTGCCAAAAATAAATAAAATGTTACTTTTTTTGTATTTCATTTTGAAAGAAAAACATACAGAACAAATAGGTTTATGACAAAACTTTTCAAAAGTTTTCACTTAATAGATTTTAATTAGATTTTAAAACAAGAGTGAACAGGCTTTTAAAAATCATATTTAAATGAAAACTTGCTACTGAATATAAGACCAAGAATGACCATTCATACGAATTTTCAATGTGGCCAGTTTGATGTTATTCCCTCTTCACCTTACCCTGTTGTATTAAAGAAATCTCCCAAAACATAACTACTAAAACCATAAAACAAAAACAAACAAAATTATTTTTATCAGTTTAAACTATGAAAAAAATCTCATCTCAGTAAATGCCAGGTTGAGTCATTTCCTTTTTTGTCCTGACATGTATCTTATTTAAGAAGCCACTTTAAATTTTCCTAGGGTTATTGCATTTCTTGGAAATCTAATACTTTGAATTCTCTCTTTGCAGTAAAAATGCTGTTTAAATGCTGATTAAATACATGCCCGCCTTCCCATAGATTATTTTATCAATCTGACATGGTATCCTCAAGTAGAAATACACTAGGTATTTGTTTTCTATTAAAACCATAGTACTTATAAAAGAAAAAACAATTCCAAGCAAATTTTGCCCCAAACTTTTCCTTATAGTTTTTCAGTAACTTTCACTGTCTTATCAACTGTTCATAATCATTTTAAATTTGTGTGAGGCTGCAACTGTTTTCATTATGGATTGGTAAAATGCCCTGACAGAAGAGCAAGCAGCACTATTTTGGATGTGGGTACTACTACAGACCAAAACAGGACCCTAAGGCAAACCACTTTGCTGTAATGGCTGTATTCTCACCATAACAGGTTAGGCTAAAAAATGCCAGTCAGAAGGTAATTTAGAAAGTTGTCTTTATTATAATCCAAAGACAGGGGTAAATTCTAATTTTTATTCCAGTTTCATTAACATTAGCTTTTCTATTACACAGATCCTAACTTCTAAGCAAAGAACTTGTAACAGACAGGGTGTACTACACCAACAAGACCCACCTCATTCTCACAGATTCTGTGGCTCAATAGACGGGAAAGCTATAGTGGAAGAAGACACTTCTGCACCTACTCTGCTTTGCCATCCTTTCCAGAGGAGGATAGAGCTACAGTTACCTACCATGTGCAGCCTCAAACCCATCATATTTTATGGAATCACACTCTTGGATTTTCGACACAGGACCTTGTATTTTCTGGGCACTGGTTCTCTTGTCTCTCAAACACACAAGCATCTCTCTCACCTTAAACAAGGTAATGCAGACTTCACCTGCTTGATACATTATCTGCACTGCTCTTTCCTTATAGGCAAAGTAGACCCCAGTGCTTTCTTGTCTCCTCCTATGCCTTAGGAAACAGAAACAGTGACAGTAACCAGCTGGCTGCCTCCAATGTACATTACTTGACTGAATCCTCACAACTCACCACTGTTACTGTTTTACAGATGAGGTGCCCAATAATTACAGGGAATTAGCTCCAAGGTATTGCATCAAGTGGGACTGAACTCGGGGCCCACTTCCCATTATAAGCATGGCCTTGAGTTCCTGAGCCATGGGTCACCAGAGAAGGAGTCCTCATGGCACGGCACCCCACTTTTCTCAGGCTTCTTCTCCTTCTATAGTCTCTACCCACACCCAGCTTTGACTCTTGCTCTATCTAGAAGCTGTCTGCCACTGCCCCTGAGCATCTGCTGCAGGTCTTAGCAGCTTGCTCATTACCATGACCAGCTTTTCCAGGGAAATATTTCTACATCCATCTCTCCCATTCCTTCCTCCAACTGTCACCACTTCCACTTGAACACCTCACTATACACTAGCTGGGCTTCCCATAGCTGCCCAAGCCCCTTCCCACATTTATCATTCCCACTTCTAGGATTATCTTTCAGGGACTCAGCACTTGCCCTGTTCTACTCAGAACCACATTGTCTATCACTACTGACCGAACTGTCTCTACAACTAGGATCCAACATAGCATATCATTTTGCCAGCATTTTTTAAACTCCCTGGTAGCATAAAGCTGGCATTTTCCTCCTTCTTCTCCCTCGGCCCATTTCCTTACCTTTCCCTCTGTTCCTTCCTACCTTCAACATTTCCTAAACATGTTCTCCTTCCTTAAAGATCTCTGGAAGGGAAAACAATTCCTGTTCCAGTGTGAAGGAAATACATCATACCAAGCAGAAAATATCATAGTAACAACACTGCTGAGCTTTTTCTGTAGGCAAATGAGTATCTAACTACACAGAAGCCACTGACTTGACAGAGCAAAAGCTGTACCTCAACAGTGTCACTTGCACCCTGCCATCAAGGACAAAGAAGTAAACAGGTAGGCTGTCTACAAGTTACTTCATGACATATTCCACTCCCAGGAGCTAAAGATACCCAGAGAGGCACTGGGGAGTCACCTGGTAAGGAAGTGGTAGGAATGCTCAACTGGACAGACAATCCACACAAGTCATTCATTCCTAGTTTACTCCTGTTGAGGCAGGATCCAAAGATGAGTGTAGCTGGGATCCTTCCTTGAAGAGCACATGGCCCTTGGGGGAGCTGCAGTCACCAAAGCTTCCCAGTCCACTGTGACTCTGAACTTCTGCTATGGACTTACCAGAGTTAGCATTTAGTTGTACACTGAACATTCACCCAATCTCCCCAAAAAGAATGGTAGTCACTTCAACCATACCTCAGACATGGTACTTTTCCTGTGATTCTCTTCAATTAAGGAGGTTCATTCATTGTTAAAACTGCCTGGCAACTCTCAGAGGCTGAAGAAACATCCCTCCATCACTGTTCAGACATTTTCTAGCATAAAATAGACTACATCTAAAATCTTTTCAAACATCCTTCCCACTAATCCTGCAGAATTTTGCTCTAATTGTAACAGGAGAAATTTTTCCATTACATTTCCTACCCAAAGCAATCTACTTTTGGGAAAACAAAACACATGAACAAACAAAACCTTAGAATCATTGTTTCAGAATCTCTGTTCCCCTAGTCAGACCATGACAACCTGGCACCTGGCTGGAGCTAGAGGCGGCCCATTTCAAGCTTTCTGGTCCATCCCAAGGCCTAGTGAGAGAACAGTCTGGCTCCCTCAGACCCCCACCATAAATCAGGCACAGCTTTATACTGCACGGGAGTCTCAGCGGGAAGAGGAATGGGATTTGTTTGGTCTCTCTCTAGCCTTGTGTCTGGAGCAACTGATTCACTCAGCAGACACTGGCTGGCTGAATAAACACTCTCTCAGTTGTGCTACCTCCTATTCAAGGAAGCCCACTTGGGCTGCGCAGTATCCTTGCTCATTTCCCCCATAAACATACAAAGCCCTGTCACCTCTCCCATCTTCTGGGACCCAAGGTTCTTGAGGTGCCGCAGTCTGGCTGGGCACAAAATAATCGAGCCACCACAAAAGCCTTATAGATTCAAACAGCAATTCTTTATTCCTGAACTCTCACCGGCACTCTACACGCACGTTCTGGGGAAAATACACTACCTCCAACCGGCTCTGCATACCAAATACTCTCTGAATCCCCCGAGAACTCAACGGGAACTCAAGGAGTGGATGCCTGAGGCAACAGGATACACTCTATTCCCAGCAGGATCCACCCTAAACCTGGACCCACCCTCATCCAGCAGGATCCTCCCTAAACCCGGATCCGGATCCGCCCTAATCCCTGAGCAAGGTCACCTTTCATGCAATGTCACTGCAAATGACCTGGGTCCAAGGCAAGCCCATTTCCACAATGGAGAGTCCTCCCTCTAAGCAACATTGGGTAGGCTGACAAGGAAATTGCAATGCGTCATTCCTACTTGGCTATGGCTCTCAGCATTGAGGAACAGCTGGACAGTGAGAGGAGATGTCCTGAAAATCCACATCCAGTCCAGTCTCCTCCATCAGTCATACACTTTGCTACTCCTAATATTCATCACAGGCCACACAAGAGGGGAAAATTGCTGAAGAGATCAGCTCTGGTTTCAGGCTTCAACAATTATAAGTGCATAGAATTTTTACTCCAACTCAGAACTCCCCAAAGTGTTTCCCAGCAGATGGGCTCCTCAGGTGACCTTGTTGAGATGCAGAAAACTAAAGTTTTTCACTGTCATTTTCTAATTTCAGGATTTATTAATCCATCCTTCCAAATCATGGTGCTCTTAAATAACATGATTTACCTGATGCTTGAGTCACTTATTTACTACAAAAGAAGACTATTTCAAGAGAAAAGAATTAAGAACTGATTAAACCATCTAACTCATTTTAATTTAGGGATATGAGAAAGGTTTTTAAATTTGACTAAGTATACTACAAATGATATAATAATTTCATGTGTAGGAAAGAGCATTTAATTTTATATTTGGAATGTCACAAACATAAGCAGGAATGCAGGAAGAGTGGGTGTGGAATCAACCCAGAAGGCAGGAGACAGCTTTCAGGTCTGTTCTGCAAACCTTTAACATTTTATCAACAGAGCACAACAGTCCAAGCTCTTCCAGTGGAGAGTTATAAAAATAGTTTGCTCATTAAAGTATGTCAATGTCCCCTTTGGAGCCTAACATCTGATTGTTCAGAGACTGTTAAGTCATTTTTAATATGTGAGATATTCTGGGTTTTTGCAGCCAGCAGAGAAGGAGAAGGGAAAGCCCTAGCATGTTTCCAAGAACAGGAGGACAGATCGATGGACTATTCTCCATATTCTGGGTTCCAGTTAGTCCGCTCCCTTTGCAAGCAAACACCTGTTCACTACATGGGCTTTTCATTTCAAAGGCAAAACCGTGGTACAACTAAGAGAAAAAGTTCATCACAACCAATCTCTCCTCCCAGAGCCTTGGAGAAGATCGTGTCCCAGCCTGGGGCCTCGCCCCCGACTGCAAACAGCACACTGTCAACCGCCTCACCAGGAGGCGGGACACTGAGACTGGGGGGCACTGGGAAGGAGCAGCACCCACCCACTCCTGCACCAGGTGACAGGGGTCTCCCGCGGGTGCTCAGGCCGCCACTCCACAAACTATTCCATCTCGAAGTCCTCACCCCTCCGCGGCCCCCTTTCCCACGCCCCCTAGCCCTGGCGCGCTCTCCCCCACGTCCCCTTCCCCTCACACCCCCTCCCCCTGGCGAGCCCCTCCCCCTCGCCGGCCTCTCCCCTTGGGGAGCCCCTTCCCCCTTGGGGAGCCCCTTCCCCCTTGGGGAGCCCCTTCCCCCTTGGGGAGCCCCTTCCCCCTCGCCGGCCTCTCCCCTTGGGGAGCCCCTTCCCCCTCGCCGGCCTCTCCCCTTGGGGAGCCCCTTCCCCCTCGCCGGCCTCTCCCCTTGGGGAGCCCCTTCCCCCTCGCCGGCCTCTCCCCTTGGGGAGCCCCTTCCCCCTCGCCGGCCTCTCCCCTTGGGGAGCCCCTTCCCCCTCGCCGGCCTCTCCCCTTGGGGAGCCCCTTCCCCCTCGCCGGCCTCTCCCCTTGGGGAGCCCCTTCCCCCTTGGGGAGCCCCTTCCCTCTCGCGGAGCCCCTCCCCCTCGTCAGCCCCTCCTCACACCCCCTTCCCCGGGCGAGCCCCTCCCCCTCCCCCCTCACGAGCCCCTTCCCTCAAAGCCCTTCCACTCTCGGAGGCCCTTCCCTCACCACCCGTCCCCCTCGCCCCGCCTACCGTGCCTCCGGCTCACCGACATCGCAGAGCCGGCAGCTACCCAGTGGCCCACCCAGGGGTCGGGACGCGCGGCGGCGCTTCCGGAGTTAGCCGGCCTAGGCCCGCCCACATGCGGATCGTCCAATCCGGGCCGGGGATGCCTGCCGGGTCCGTCAGTCACTCGCGTTCCTTCCTCGGATCGGCTGGTTCCAGGTTCAGGGCGTGTCCGAGCCTAAGGCCTCGCCCCCGACCGCCTCGCCACGGAGTCTGCGCGGAGGGCGCAGAAGGGGCGGCCTCGGAGCTGGGAGGGGGCGCGCCCGCGGGAGGTGGCGCTGGGGCGCAGGTCCGGGCGCGAGCGCCAGGGAGGAGATCCTGGCCGGCGAGACCGAATCCCGAGGCCTGAGGGAGCCGGGTCCCGGTCGCTCTGTCTGTGTGCGTCGCCGGCCCGTCCCGGCCCCGGTGGCTGCGCGGGACCCCGGTGCTCGGCCGACCTGCGCCTCCGCGGATTCGCCAGTGTGCGGTCCGCACGTGGTGCCCGCTGGGCGCACGGACCCCAGGCGGCCCCGTCCCGAGCGCTCCGGGAGGCAGGGCCGGCAGGGAGGCGCCCTGTGAGGGTCGGCGAGAGCACGCGCGCGGGAGAGGCGCCGCCGGGCTCCGGGCTCCCGCCGTCCGGGAGCCGCGGAGGGTCCTGGGGCGCGAGGTAGCCTGGGGCTCTGCGGGCCGCGGAGGCCAGCGGCGGTCGGTCGGCGGCGCAGTGGAGAGTTCCGATGTGCGTTCCAGAGGTGGTTAGCCGCCGGCCGAAAGCCCACTTCCCTGAGGGAATTGGGAGACTACTTTGAGTCAAATGCAGTGAGAAAGATGTCATGGGCTCGCATCTGTGTTGTCCTTGGAGGTTGTGGGAAGAGGTATAGTGTGGATGTGTGCGAAGGCAAAGTAAAGGAAGTTTACTGGCTGATCCAAGGGGCTGTGACTTTTGGAAAAAGGGAAGTCTAGAATGGACCCGAGATTTTCTTCTGGAAGCTGTAAAGTTGGAGTTGCCCAGATGAGGTGAAACCCTTGGGGGATCTTTTTTGGGTGATGGTGTGCAGCTTCAGACAGGTGACATTCCAGATACTCACAGGATGCACACACCCTTGTGATCAGGAAGGACATGCGCCAGGAAGACCCCCCAGGCAGACATGTCTTCCAAGGACAGCCCTTAGGGCCTCAAACCTTTGGAAAGTGGGGAGATGAGGAGGTCCTAGCTGCAGCCCAAGAGAGGGGGTGTGGCCAGAAGAGAGGGAAGAACAGGGAGTATCACTAAGCCAAGTCAAAGAGATCATTCTTCCCAAATGATGCTGATAGGTCAAGATGAGGACTGGCCACGTACAGTTGGATTTGTTAAGGGCAAGCCATTGATGACTTTGATTACAGTGATTTATTGGAATGTTAGAGGCAAAAACTTGATGGATATTCACAAAGAGAATTGTAGGGGAAACACTGAAGAAGCTGGACCTAGGCTACCCTCTAGTAGGGCCAGGAAAGTGGCTGGTGGCTAGAGGGGTTTTTAACACAAAGTTTGTGTGCCAATTTGGCCTGCTCAAATTGATATTGGAAAATAAGTCCTGTAGGAGAGAGGGAATAAGTGCTGGGATAATGCCCTTCCTTAGGTTACCCTCAAACTTCTTGTTCTTCATTTCAATCATTCTCACCAGCATTCAGGCCTATTCTGGACCTTCCTATGTTTCAGCAAAATCTTCCCAGGAGCCAAGTATTTTCCTCCAGCACTGCTTCTTCAACCATACCCTATTCTTGGAAGACTTGACTACAGAGTCAGTGTCCATTTTGACATCAGTTGACTTCGTGGCCCAACCCATCTTTTCCCTCCATCCCGTCAGTCACTGTACCTACTTCAGCTACAGTCCCCAAGGACTTCCACGTCACCAACTCTAGCACAAACTTATCCGTCCTCCTATAACACTGTTCGCAGAAGCACCATAAGCCCAGCTGCCACACCAGCTTCTGGAGACATCATTGCTTCCTCACTCCCTCCTCTCTTCCCACATGACCCATCCAGAAAAATCTCAAACATCCTTGTAACATTCCTTACTTCCCCTGCCAAATTTGTGTTTTCATCATCTCTCACTGAGATTTCTTTAGGCATTTAAAAATTGATCTCCCAGGTCCCACTCTTCATTTCTCATTCCCACCCCATCACCTTCTTTTCTCACTGCAGCCAGAAAGATCTTTTAAAAATTCCACTGCCATTCAAAAATCCACGGTAATCCATCACAGCAACAAGGCACAGAGAAAAATCATACAATCTTAACAACAGGTATAGAGAAAACTTTTGATAAAGTGTAACGTCTGTTCATGATTGCAAAAAAAAAAAAAAAAACAAACAAACAAACAAAAAAACCTGAAACTCAGCTAACAACAAATAGAAGGTGACTTCTTCCACTGGATAAAGAACATTTATAAAAACTCTACAGCTAGTAATAAAAGACTAGCAGGTTCTCCACTAAGAACTAGAATCAGGAACTAGAATGTTCCTTCTCACCATTGCTTTTCAACACCATACTAGAAAATCTAGCTAATATAATAAGACAAGAAAAAATAAATAAAAGGTATATAGATTGGAAAGGGAGAAATAAAACTTTTTTTTTCTGCAAAATTGCCCTGCTCAAAATCATACATTGGATCTTCACTGTGTATGACACAATTCTAAGTCCTTAAAATGTTATAAAAATGCTACTCTCTCCCTTACTCACTTAGTTCTGGTTATTCTAATTGGTCATTTAGAAGAAAAAGCACTAAGTCTTCAGGCCTGCTCTTCTGTCAGGAACCCTTTTACAACCACTGCCTAATTCCCTTTCTTCTTTAAAGTTCTGACATGCCAATTTCTGACTTCTTCTCATCTACTCACTTTTACCTAGAACCTTGCTGGTAGTTCTCTTTGATGCTGTGGGGCTATGGGTATTACTGGGGATGTGGAGGTGGAGGGAGTAACCCTTGATCTTTGGGGGATGGAATTCATCTGAAAACACATCCCACCTTCCCATTCTCAGGTACATTCCATGCTGTGCCTTAGAGAGTTCCTGGGGAGATTTAGGCCAGTTGCCTTCAGGAATGACCAGCCTGCTAATGCATCTTCCACTAGCTTTTCTCTCTCTCTCTCTCTCTCTCTCTCTCTCTCTCTCTCTCTCTCTCTCTCTCTCTCTCTCTATTTCCCTGTCTCTGTTTCCTCTATTTTCTGGGGATCCATCTCTCAAATATAGTATCTGCACTCAAGTCCTTGTCCTAGGTTCTCCTTGGGGGAGAACCTAGAGGAAGATTTAACTTACTACTTGCTCAGCTCAAAGAGTTCTTCCCTGATATCACACACTATTAACAGCACTTTTCATTCACCAGCAACACTCTTTATCTTTCCTTCAGAGACTCAATTGTATTTGTGATTGCACATCATTCCTGTGACTTTTAACATGACTTCATACCTAGACTGGAAGATCCATGTGTTTAGTGTCTCTTTTTTGGTTCTATGGTAAAGGGCATCTCATGAATCTAACCAGGATCTATCCCGACATGGCCACTGTTGCTGAATTTGCCAGATTGCTGTGGGTTGTTAGTACAACTTCCAGGAGATGAATTCTTTTCCCCTGGCTCGGGCCATCTATGTTCAGCCTTATCAAGCAGAACAGGGTCAGAGCATCTGGACCAAATTCAATAATAAAGAGGTGTTGTTCGGTTCGTGGGATCCCAGGGCACCAGGGGTGGATCCCTCTTTCCTAAGAACACTAGGACTAGCCGGTGGATAGTAGGAAGTTCCGTTTTACAGTGCCTACAGTCATGGCTTGCTCTAAGAGCAGCTGAGTGCCTTGAAGACACTAGAGGACGTATCCTGTTCTGTACTGGCTCTCTATGCCCAGTAAGCCCTGTGGTGGTGGTGGTGAAGACCTCACACTGCAAGTCAGTTCTTATGAATGCGCCGGCGGGTCCCTAATGTCGGTTAAGCACTGGCTGAGCCTTCCCAGGTGTTGAGTAATGTGTGTAGGTAGGTTCCCAGGCTAACTTTCAAGCAAGTTGAACGGTTGTCCTGTGTCCCAAGCCACCGCGGTCTCAGAGCCCTTGGTGTCCCCGGGTAACCCGCCGCTCCTGGCGCAACAGTTGGGTCCGGTGGTACAGCCGGCCTTGCGGTCGAGCTGTGCGCGCGCTCCCGGGCTCTGCGCGCCTAGAGACCAGGCTGCAGGGTAGCCGCCGCGCCGCGGCCTGGGCGCTCCCCCGAGGCGCGCGGGCGCCGGGTCCTTCCCCAGATGGAGCTGCGCGCCGGCCGCCCCCCAGTGCGCCGGTGCCTCCCCGGGCTCCAAGTGCGCAGGCGCCGGCCCCGAGGACCGACAGTGCGCGGGGCTGGAGCGCGGTCGGAGCGCACGGTGGCGGTGGTGGCGGCGGCGAAAGACTGAAGGATCGCGGGCGGACGGCGGACCCACAGACCTAGGAGCTTAGGAGTCGGCGGCTGTGCCGCACGTGCCGCCTGGCTGGAGGGGTGGCCACCTAGCCATGTCACCTAGTACCTGCTGAACTAGGAGTGCTTGAGGATGTCCGCGCTGAGGAAGGTGCGAACCGCCTGGGGCCGGGGGAAGGGGGACCGACACTCCGGGGCGCTGGACCTCGAGACCCGTAGGGGCGAGTAGGGGGCGGTGCGGTGTGATCAACCTGCGTGGACCCTCTGAGAATGGCTACATGGGGGCGGGGGCGGCTAGGGGACACCGGGGGTAACCTGTGTTAGGGGATTCTTCGCTGAGCTCCTCGCTGGGCTGCTACCGGACCCCGGGTTCCTGGGGTACTGGAGCCTGCGAGGAGCTGGGTGAGGCGGAGGTGTGAAATTTCCGGTGGAACCCCGCCGGGAGGAACGCGACACGAGAGCGCCGGCTGGCGAGGGTCTGCACGCCCGGCTCCTGGAGGCAGCTGTGGGGGAACGGGGGCAGCAGCCAGCGACTTGCATCCGCCCTCCCCCAGCCCAGGTGGGAACGCCGCCCAGACTGGGAATGAAGGAAAGGTGCTGGGAGCTGGGCAGCTGGGCTGTGCGTGGTGGTCGTGGAGGCCGGGAGGGGTCATTTGAGCTGGGTCGCAGCGGCTGTCGCGATGAGCGCGACCACAGGCTGCTCTACGGGAGGGGGTGGCCGCCGCCTGCTCTCCAAGTGCGAGCAGGAGCACGGGGGCTTTTTTAGGGGTGGTTGCTAAGCGAGGCGCTACCCAGCGCAGGGTTTTGTAACTAAGCCTCCCCCGGCAGCGGCTGTTGCTGTTCTCGGGCTTCTTCGCTAACGATCGCAGCAGAAATAATGAGGATGTAATTATTACAGCCTGCGCGGCGAGGGGGTGGGGGGCGGCAAGCACCGGCTCTTCTGCCTGGCACTGGCCAGGTGGGGCCGGGCGGGTGGGGGCTGCTCTCGCTCCTCGGCGTCCTCCTAGCGCGTCTGTCGCTTGGAGCGAGCGCGACCAGGACCTGGGCGGGGGCTCTTAGGAAAGAGTACAGAGGTGGGGAGGGACGACAAGCAGAGCGCCTCCGCTAGGGATGAGGGGTCGCAGGTACAGAGCCGAGCGCGGCGGCTGTGGGGTGCTTTGCATCCGAAACTCCACGTCTCCTGCGTGGCTTTTCCCCACTTCTTAGCGAACATTGTGCCAGCCACCCGCTTGTCGCTTCTCTCAAACGAATGACGATTTCTGCTAAGGTTGGAATCCGAAATGCGTGACTTATCAGCAGTGGCGGTCTCGAATCGATTAAAAATAAAGGGATGGGTAGCCAGTCCATCCTCTGCCTTGGCTGATCTTCCCGCCCGGGCTGTGGATGGCGAGGCACACCGCGCAGCCGCTCCCCTGGTGTCCAGCAAGGGGCCTCGGGCTCACTCTCCGTGACCCGCTCACGTCCCTTAACTTCCTATCTGAGTGGAGCCAGAACCCAGTGATGTGTATGTACTTTACCGAAGACTCGCTGCAGAAGGTGAATCAATCACATTTGCAATTGGAAAACAACCCAGTGTCTTGGATGGCCCCGGGGGAGTTCGGGCACCCTTTCAGGAGGACTCCTCACAGGTCTCCAGGTCGATCTCGCCTGGGAAGTAACCACCCTGCACCAGAGGTTAAAGTGCACCTCAACACCATTCTGCTCTTACTGCCTTCATGTTTTCTGTGGAAGGTAATAGAGCATAAGGGGAAAGAAAGGTGAAATGATGAAAAAGATGGTAAATTTTGGCAGGTCAAATTGTTACTTTGGTGTTTAAAAAAATGTCATTAATCAGGATTTTTCAGTAGCCAAATCGTCTTGTGCAGGCAGCTGGGTGACTCACAGAGTTGGCTCCCATGGTAATTGTAGAGTATATGTACTGTTTCCTTTTAGATGGTGTGACTTTTCATTACTTGGAGGAGAACAAATTAGAATGTTTTATACCCCACATCTGGCTGCATGGCTGGGCTCAAGCACCCAGAGCTGGGAAGATGGTGGACCTGGTGAGAGAAAGTAGGAGGAGTCCTGCCCTAACCCTGTTATCCACTTCCTATTACTCAAGGTCTTTCCCAAGAAATGTGGGATTTGTTCTTAAAGACAAGCTGCCAGGGCACTGGCACTCTGTGTCTGTGAGCCTTCTTCCTGCCCCTTTGCATCTCCTGCATCACCTGCCTCCTGAGTTCTTGGTGAAGAGGTCAGTGGAGGGGCAGTAACTTCAGTTCTTGAGGCATCATGTGAATTTGTATGCTGCATTTTAGGTTAAAGGGTAAACTTAGTAAGCAGAGTACCATGTCAAATAATATAAATTGATGAAATTAAAAATTTCTCTGAACAAGGATTTTTTTTTCTCTCAGAGAAGCACTCTAGGTTGACTTTACCTTACTAAGCATTGTTCCCTTTCCTTTTAAAGAGCTTTGCATTTACTATCCAGTTATCCAAAGTGGTGCTCCTTGAGGCAAAAAGAAGCACACTTATTTACTTATGTTTTTGTATGCTTCAGGCTACCTGTGATCTGGATGGGATAATAATGATGTTTTTATAGATTTCAGATTTCATTACATTTTTTCTCCTCAATGACATGTATGTCCTTCTATTGCAATTCATAGCTTTTCCCATTTTCATCCCCTTTAGTTTTGAAATTGCTGGAAATTCCAAATTGAATATTAAAGGCAGATATATACTTCACAAAATCTAAATAATATTGAATTCTGTGTCCCTGAAACCTGATCAATTCTGAAATTTGAGGAATATGTTTTAAGTATCAGAGAATTTGTTATTTTCATCTTATTTATTTATTTATTTATTTTTTGTACTGGGGATTGAACTCAGGAGCACTCGACCACTGAGCCACATCCCCAGACCTATTTTGTATTTTATTTAGAGACAGGGTCTCACTGAGTTGCTTAGTGCCTCACTTTTTGCCAAGGCTGGCTTTGAACACACAATCCTCCTGCTTCGGTCTCCTGAGCTGCTGGGATTACAGGCATGCATCACCATGCCTGGCTGTTTTTCCCCCTTTTAATACATTATCTCCCATAATATTGAAATTGAGGAAATTTCATAATTTTTTAATAATGATATTTGAAGAAAAACCTCTCAGATACCTAAAGAATAGCTTGAAATGCACTTTGATCATAGATTTATAAGGAAGTTAATTAAGTATATTATCTATGGACCTTTGGAATGGATATTCCATGGTCATTCAATGGCCATGATAAAATCACCATGATTCATCGTTTGGCCAGATGGGAGTCATATTCAAAGCATCACAGAACGTTGCTATAAAAGAATTACAGCCTACCACACAGGAAGTTGGGAGCAAAAACATTCTATGCAGTTAAAGTATTCTTAACCACAGTTTTACCTAGTAGTTGTTATTCATCATAGAAGAATTCCTGGCTCATTACCATTTTAATGGTATGTTGTTTCTAGGTGCTCAGTGTGTATAAAGCTGAGTGTAGTAATTCGCATGTCTCATGACAAAAGCACTCTGGTTTTCAGGAGGTCAAGCATCTGGGCCGACTGGTCATGGGTTGTAGGCTGTGCAGACTCCAGTGTAGATCTGCAGCTGCTCTTGGTCAGCTCCCCTTCTAGGTGTTCAGAACAGAGGCAGACAGCAGATTTGGATTCCACATTAATCTCCTTGACAATGGCAGCTGGCATTCATATGTGAACTACTGGTTTTCTTTTTTCCTGCCATTGTTCCTTGCTTTGACTTCATCTACCCATGAGAAGACTTCTCCCACCATCAGCTCTGGGTTTTCTCTCACTATCCTTCCTCCTAGCTCCAAGAGCAACTGCAGCTTCTTTTGGCTGTTCTCCATCCCCCACAAAGGGCACTATAGATGCTTCTAAGATGCACTCCCACCCCGCGGCCACTGGTGATTTTTTATGGGATACCAGTTCTTGAACATTGTATCTTTCTTTCCTGATGTTCCAGGAAAGTTAAGTTAGGTTTACTGGCCAATTACAATGAGTTCTGGTGTATTTGTGCAGTATGAATTTATTCCAAGACCCTTGGAAGGAGGATCCCCAACTCAGGGTATGGCTCTGGCAGGCCAACCTCTTGTAGTCACAGGAGTCCGTCCCTCTCTTGAGTCAGGAAATTCTCCAGGAAATTCTCCCTTTGAATTGGGTCTTCTTCCCAGACATCCAAATGGGGTGGGTTTAGTTTCTTCAAAAGTTTCCATGTCAAAGCTTTCATTGTGGGGTAAAAATTGTTCATTACCAGGTGATATATATATATATTTTTTATCCAGTATGCTTCTTATGAGGGAAAAAAGGAACAAAATTTAAATCAATCATTTCTGGAAATGAATAGACATTTGGAATCAGCTCATCCTTAAAGCTGAAGCAGCAGTTTTAAAAAGTAGCCTTGTGAAAATAATTGGTCATTGTTTTAAAAATTATATCCCAAGTCAGGTGCAGTGTCCTATGCCTATCATCACAGCAGCTCAGGAGTCGGGGCCAAAGGACAGTAAATTCAAGGCCAGTCTTACCAACTTAGCAAGGCTCTAAGCAACTTGATGAGACCCTCTCTCTAAATAAAATCTAAAAGAGGACTAGGAATGTAACTCAGAGGTAAGTGCCCTTGGTAACAGGTTCCAGAATACAGTCAAAAGGAAAAAAATGGGAATTACCCCCTCAGGCCCATACAGTACATATGTTAAGCCAATCAACATTAAAAAAACAAACCAACAAACCAACAAACAGAACGTGGTTTTGTGCTTAGTGAACATTTGTCTTGTTATTTCTACGATGCTGATGAGCAGCCTTCTGTCCTGTCAGCACAAGGCCGTGACTATGAGGCAGGTCTTCTGTGGGCCTGCCTGGGCTGCCGAGTGGCACTGAGAATCTCTTTGGCCTTCCTATGCTTCAGTTTCCTCCACACTCAGAGAGGTGCAGTGTTACCTTGCTAGGTAGCTGTGGGATCTCAGAAGCCTTGAGAACTGTGTAAGTGCTCAATACTGAACTTATTTAACCCTGCAGCAGTAAAGCCAGGTTTCGGTGTGGGCCACCTTTGTTGGATGTTATCGAGCCATTGAGTTCCCATACAGCTTTAGTGATTATTATGATTAGTCATCTTTTACTTATTTATATATTGTTTGGCTATTTCTTTTTCTTAAGTTTTTTTGACTGAGCTCTACCACAAAAAGCATGGTCAGAAATGTTAACAAAATAGAAATAGGAAGAGCCAGCCAGTGTGATGACCATGAAAGTGAATGCATTCTCCAGGCATCACATTTGACTTTGAGCTCAGCTCCTTGGGAGTCAAGTCAACAACAACAAACCCCACAAACCCTCCCCTGATTTCCTTATCAGGGTGGACATTCAAACTAATTTTCCAGTGGAAAAAAGTTTTCCCTAGTCTTAAATCATAAAATACTTTTTCATAGTAGATCTGATATACAAGAGTTAGACTTACATAACATGTAACACAGAAGTATCTTTCATGATTGTATCTTGTAGTAGACTTTGAAGGAAACCAAAAGTCAAACACATACACAACCTGCAGGAGGGCATGGTAATCCTTTTCTAGTATTTACACATTACCTCTGTGACCAGGTGGTAAACTATGGGTACAGGAGCCCAGTCTTCATGTCTTTGCACCACCCACAAATCTGTTGTAGTTACTGTTAAAGACACATGAATTCATGCTGCGAATCTTACAGACCAGTCAAGTTTCTTGAGTTTTCTGTATCTTCATGATCCCTAAAGACTTGGTGTGTAAATGCCCAGTAAACCTGTTTTAGTTCAAGGCAAGTGCCCCTGCCATCCTAAAAGTGGCAGATGAGGAGGGGGTCCCCCATAACTCCAAATGCTGCTGGAATGACCTCCTGAAAACTCATCATTAAGTGAATGTGCCATAAGAATGTCGTACATTCAGCCTGCCGAACATAACACCCCAGTCAGCTGCCATGTCCGTGCTCAGAACACACATTAGAATCATCTAACACAACATGATTTTATAATACAGGGCTGACTATTTCATGTAACTTATGGAATGCTGTACTGAAAGAGAGAAATGGAGTGTTGTGTGGGTATGCTTTCAGACCATTGGTAATGGGGATGATCTGTGTCGTCTCTGGCCTGATACTACTTCCAGTCCTTCTCCTCACTCCTGCTCCACACACTGGGAAAAGTCTTCCTTCACTCAAGGGGAACTCAGAGGCCATTTCAGCAGATCTGCTCAGACCAGATGGCACTGGTGTTTCTCTGCAGCTGCCGGGACGGCACCCATGCTGCCTCGTCTGCTTTGTCTTCCCAGCTCCCCTCTTTGAAGGGCAGCTTCATGAGGAAGGGTCTCTTGTCCTCATTGTGCTTGGCTCCTGGCTTAGGAGGTCCTGTTTGACCGTGAGTGGGTCAGATGCATGAGCAGAGCAGAACGGTGGTCTCCTGGGCACCCGTCTCCATTTCCCCAGGTCTGGGTGGTGTCACCCTGCCCCTCCCTCCACGCTGTTCCTTGGGTCCTTATCTAGCTGCACGCCATTGGACTCCGTGCCTTCGCCCTCGTTTAGCAATTTCTTCTTTTATGTCTTTCCCTCACATTTGCTCTTCCAGACCTTGTTGAAGGCTACTTCCCTGTGGTGTGTCTCCCAGGCTTGGTGCCAGATGAGGTCATCCTCTCAGCCCTGCCTTTGTGCTCTTGGAGAGTACGGTCTGTGGAAGTCATGCTGGGGTTCCTGAGGCAGGGCAGTGTCTGGCACTGTGCTCAGCACTGCAGAGATGGCAAGGAAGGGGACAGGACTGGTGCCCCTGTCCCCACATCTGCTGTAGAGCTATAGACCATACTACTCAGAAAACATCTGGGTGAATAAGTAAATCCACACCCATAGAAGACCCTATTACAGTACCCAGTTCCTCATCTGCACTTCTCATCCATTCTGTCTCAGTTGTGTTTATGTATGATCCTGACAGGAAACTGTAAGCATATTGATGAGTTTGTATGTTTTTCTATTTGCTCGCATGCTCTCTCTCTCTCACTCTCGCTCTCTCTCTCTCTCTCTCTCTCTCTCTCTCTCTCTCTCTCTCTGTCTCTTTCTTTGCTCTTAATGTAAAACCTTTGGTCCTTTAAAAATAATTTCAGTTTTTATGATACTTTCTGAACAAATTTATGAACCTCTGTTTTCTGACTGTCAAATGCTTCGTATAGACTGTATTGTAGATAATAAGGAAACTTGAATCCACAGTTGAGAGTTGTAGTTTTGAACTTTTGTTGGTGGCCCTTCTAGTATATGACATTTCTGAGTTTAAAACAAAGTGTTCTAGGTTATCAATAGAATTAGATTCCAAGTTTTATTTTTGTTGTGAAAAAGGAACTACATATTTCTTTGAGGTAGCTAGACAGTATTTCTTATTCAATTCATCTACTTGCCTGCTTCTCAAATGATGTTATCCTAAGCACCAGAAATTTCAAAAGAAAACTTATGCATTGTACACATATGACTATATCACAACAAATCCCAACATTATATATGATTATAATGCACCAAAAAAAAAAAACCCCTCAGAAAATCTTGAAATTTAGATTGGTCTCATAAAGATTGCAGTCCCTGGCCTAGCCTTTGAATCCACACTAGTCTGAAACAGGGCTCTACTTATTCTGGTGAATCTCATGAATTTGGGAGCTAAAAATAAAGGCATACATTTTTTCTCATAAATAACATACAGAAATTTAATTTTATTCCTACAATATGAAAGGATGTTTGTGAATTATAAATGTCTTTTGGGGATGGGGATATGGCTCAGTGTCATAGCACTTGGTTTGATCCCTACTACAGCAAAACAAATATAAATAAATAATAAAGTGAAAAATAAGTAAAATTTTCTTTACATATAACTAGTCCCAGCATGTTCATGTCTGGGAACTTATCCTAAGGAAATAATCATGAATTGGTAGGAAGTTATCTAAGCAGATGTTTGCTCTAGCTTTGTTTCATAGCATAATATTAGAAAATGGCAACAGCAGAGACTGGATGAAGTTATTATGGGGGGCCATACTGTAAGAAACACACCAGTTAAAAAGACGAATGTTAAATATCAATACCACAAGATGTTTCTGTCCTGTGAAGTGATTGCAAGATAGCATGCACAGCATCCTACATGCCCATGGAGCCCCTGAACTTGGAGACAGAGGGAAGACTGAAGGGTCCCCGTCAGCCCAGTCCCAGCCTGTCTTCACAATGGTTAGGGTAGCTGCACAAGGTAGTCTGTGCTGCCTTGCGTGTCCTGACTGGGCCAGCTGTCAACTCCTCTCCCCTTGATGATCCACTTTGTCCCTTCAGCTTCCAGTTCCCTGTGCTGCGTACTGTCTGGAGTTAGGGCCTTGACATGGGCTGCCACAACCTGGAGGGCTCCTGTGCACCATGCTTTCCTCCTTCCTCAGCTCCCTTTACTTTTTCCCCATATAGTGCTTCTCAGTTGACCTTCATGCTCTGGGCCATTTCCCTTGCTGCTTTCTCATGTGCTGTGTGATTTGCTTATTTATTCTTAATATTTGTCTATTGATGAATAGCATTGACTGGGCACTTCTTGTGTGCCAGGTTAATTAAGGCACCCATGTTGACTTATTCTCTCATAGCTCTGTGGGGTTAGGACTGCTGTTTTGCATGCTGCAGAGGAGACTGAGGGAGAGAGTCTGAAGTCAGGGACACAGTCTGGCCAGAGCTGCAGACCTCAACATGGTGTGCTGCTTTAGAGCTGGAATTTGTAATCACCACCATGAATGTTGCTGGTGGAGATAGAAGCTTTATGAGGACAGGTGTTTGTCCATTTGGTCACTGCTTTATCTTAAGCATCTGAAACCTGCTGGGCAAGAGGCATCTGGTCAGTGTTTCCTGAATCTATGAATGCTGAGCCATAATGATTTTGATTTTCCTGTCTGTGTCAATGTCTTGGGCCTCACATATACAGAGTCCCATGGATAGGACTTAAATAAGGATATCTGTTAGCTCCTATAGTAAAGGATCTCTGCAGGATGGGGTCACCCTTCTGTTCCATGGCTGTCACTACTGTGACATTCCCTCTGGAAGGCATGGCAGCAGTAAGCAGAGGAGAGACTTGTTCCCTCAGCAGGGTTTGCCAGCCTCCATAATGTGTCTATGTGGAACATGATACAAGTGGGCTTCTGGCTTGTACAAGTTCAAAATAGTTTTCCTTGGCTTGTGGTGGCCTTGCCCAGCACGGTCATTCTGTCCATAGGCCCTTGTGATTGATGGCTCTGTCATTGTCAGGAGAGAGCTCTGTGGTCACCCTATGCATCCTCAACCAGCAGGAGAGAGCATGGCGGGTGGTGTGTAGGAAGGTTTTTAGGCTTAGCCTTCTGCTCATACTGTATCAGCCTCCGTCAGTGTCACACATACCTACCTGCAGGGATGTGGACCCACACAGGCCATCAGCTGATCTCTGCAGTGAAGGAACTTTAGAAGTCCCCTGGAAGACTTTGCCTTACATCTTGGCCTGTCTGCATCAACTATTGACCAGATAACCAACATTTGGGGATTCGGTTAATCTTAATATGCCTTCTGGACTCAGCTGTCCCTGGTTCCCCTGTGGTCATGCAGTAAGTTAGAACTGGAGAACAGCTGACCTCTCTGTTAGGAGAGGAGGAGTGGCTGGATGCTCATTCACAAACAACATCTCCTGTAACTGTTCTTGTGTTCTGAATTGCCTATGGCATGTGTACTTTGGTAACCTAATGAAGCCTTACAGACTTCTTTTAATGTTCATCCAATAAAAGGACTGCAAAAAATATTGTAAACATTTAAGCAGAAATCTCCTCTGAACATCCATTAAACTTTGTTGGAAATTTCATTCATGACTTGTCAGTCATTTGTGCATTAACTATTGATTGGATTTAGCAGCTATGCCACTTGTGGGTCTCTGGCTAAGTGAGACTGACACTTTGGAAGGACCTGGGCTAGTGTACAGAACCAAGGGAAAAGCTGAAGAACAGGTGCAGGAAGGTTGCAACCCTGGCAGCTCAATAGCAGGGCAAAAGGGCTGCAGCCACTCTCCATCTCTGCCTTGCTGTTTTCACAATGCAACTCCATGGAGTTCCATAGCTCAGCCAGCTGCTTTGTTTTAGTTGAGAAGTACCAGATACCTGGGAAGAGGGAAAGGTGTGAGTCACTCAAGACAATGGCAGTGCAAATACATGGAGTCATGTACTGGGTGCAGAAGTCTCTTACCTGTCTTCTCTTCTCCTAGCAAAGCAATATAGTCCAAGTCACAGAGGTGAGAGATATCCTACTTTGTATCATCTTATAATGCATTCTAGTATTTTTTAAAAAGAAAATACTTGCATATGTAGTGGGTAAAATCCAGATCCTTGGTGTTACAAATTCATTAATAGCATCACTAATTACTATTCAAAATATTAATTATCTGCAGCATGCACAATTCATTCTTTTGGTCCTGCCTGAGAGTCTTTGCTCAGTTCTTTAAGTCTTTCTTCTATAATATGTATAGGTGGTTCTTTGAAATTCATTCATTCTTTTCTTTTGGAACAAGAATTAGGCAAAACCCAGAGGCCTATGTTTTATTGTACAGTGTGGTAATGCATTCCCTTGGCTCCCAGATCTTTTCTTCCTGTTAACTTTCTTTGTGTTATTCATCTTTTTTAACTCTCTCTTTTTTTTTTCTGCAATGTACTCTGTCCTCTCCCTTACCTGGGGGTGAAATTGGAGACTAGTTGAGCTACTTTTGAAAATTATCTCTTCCTCTTATTCCTCCTCCTTTGCCATATAATCAGCCAAATATTTAGAAATTATAGAGAAGCATAAAGTAAGATATTTAGAGTCATCAATAATTCCATGATCCAGAAATAATTTAAATCTGTTTTTTTTTTATACTTCTTTTCAGCCTTCTTTTCCTTTCTGTTTGCTTATTTGTTTAGGATTGAGGGTTGAACCAGGGTGCTATACTCCTGAATTGCATCCCAGGTCCTTTTGAAAATTTCATTTTGAGACAGAATCTCAGTAAGTTGCCCAGGATGACCAATTTATCCTACCTTAGCCTCCAGAATACCTGGAATTACAGGTGTGGCCACTGCACTCTGACCTTTTGTTTTTAAAACCCAAATTGGGAGCTATCCTGTTTTTTTTCCCTTTATATTCTTTGCTAAGAATTTTCTCATACATCCAAATTATTTTAATTTTAAATTGATATTTAATATTCTCATATGCAGTATGAGTCAACTATTTCCCTAATGATCAACATTTAAGTTGCTTTAAAAAATTTGAGCTTTTACTCTGTGATATTTCCTGAAAATATGGACTATTTTTCTCCAGTAAATTCCTAGGAATAGTATTATTAGTTAATGGGTATGTTTAGTTTATTAGGGTTGCTCTAATGAATTACCACAGTGAAGAAACTTAAAAGGACAGAAACACATTCTCTCACAGATCTAGAAGCCAAATGTTCAAAATCAAGATATCTCAGAGCTGTGCTCTCCCAGAGGCTCCTGGGAAGAGCCTTCCTCCTCTCCCATTCCTGGTGCTTTGAGCATTCCATGGCTTGTGGACCAGTGGTCCCAATTCTGTCTTGTCTTCTCATGGTGTCTCCCCTCTTCCACCCATTTAAGACTCCCTCCCAGGGACACTTGTGGTTTCATGTAAGACCCTCCTGGCTACTCCAGGACTGTCTCCTCATCTGAAGGTCCTTAGTGTATCATGTCCATAAAACCCTTTCCAGATAAGACCACATTCACAGGTTCCAGGGACTGATGTGGGCTCCTCTTGGGACCACTGTGTCTGTGCCAGTGGACATTTTTAGGAACCTGAAACCTCCATTCAGCTGTATTTTAAGCTGGAGGTTTCCACCAGCACCTGTAAGTGCCTGTTTTGCAATAGCCGCAGCAGTAACAAGGAAGGTAGAGCTAGGTGTGCTACCAGGCAAAGTGGCAAGGAAACTGAGTGAAGGGCAGCAAAAGAAGGGAGCGGCTAAGCGGATGGGGATTTAGAGTATTTTCTGAGGCTGCTTCGATGAAACCATAATGCAGCCACTTCTACCCTTAAAGAAGGGTTAGGATCCTTAAAATATAAAGATTTTTCATGTGTGCATAAGAAGAGGCAAAGATGTAGACAGACAAGTCATGAAACAATCAGGATTTTGGTCAATAAGCATTTAAGTATTGTCCATAAGAAATGGTAATGAAGAGGCAAATTGAAACTTGACTGTTTTAAACTGTCAAGGGGGTTATTATTTTATTTATTTATTTTCCTTTCATGCATCATTTATTTTTTATTTGTAAGGGGGTTATTATTTTAAAATAATTAATGGCCACACACTTTGGTGTTTGATTTTCAAGGGAACTGGAGCTCAAGGCCCCTTTCTTGCCTGCAACTGTCCTCTTCATTCTGGCTCCAGCCACTGTCTCTGCCAAGTGGTAGTCGGTACCCAGTGGGGCCACCTCCTCCTGTGTTTCCAGCTGATCAGAGAACACTGCGTTCCCTCCTCATGATCAATGTGAGCTTCCTATTTCAAAAAACTTAATGCAATAGCATTTTTTTTTAAAGAATTCAAGCTGGCTAAATTTAGTGTCTGAAAAATGTCCAGTCCAGAAATAGATCTCACTGGAATATCTGTGCCCAGGGCTGACTCTTTGCAGCAGGAAGGTACCCTGGCTGGAAGTTTCTTTTGGTTTCCCTGTTGTCACACAGGTGTCACTAGACACAGTGATCTCTTGCAGCCCCTGCCAGCTGAAAACGTGTTCCCATGAAGTTGTCACGCTAGCTGAGGCCACTTCTCAGCTTTCTGCAGCTCTCTTCCCAGCTCACGGTCCTCTCTTTTGGGATATTATCGAAGGTGTGTTGGGAGGTTACACAGGTGACTCCCCTTTTAGTTACTATCTATTTCTTGGTCTTTACAGTGAGTTTTAATATTTCTGCTTTGTCTGATACTTTTTGAAGGCTTATTATTATTATTACTATTTTAAAGAAGTAGTCATTTACTCTTGGCATAGAAGGATAACTTCTAGATATGCACACATGATGCTGGGGTAAATCCCAGGTGCTTGCTCACTCAGTTTTTACTTCCCTGCTGCTTGGGGTGGTACATATAGGATGCCCATTCTTTCCTCCCACCACTGGTGTCCTTAGTCCATCACTGTCCACGTCTGTCACACGAAACTCTGAGGTCTGCGTGGACAGGTCTGTCTGTCTGGTTGCTCTGTTGTACAGAAAAGAGGAAGAGCTGAGCATTCCTGACTCCTCATTGTAGTCCATGGAAGATGGGCAGTGTGTGGCTTTACTTTACACTCATCTCCATGTGTCTAGATTGGGTCATGTGAGTGCTTAAAAGAGCTGATCAGAGCATGAGGCACTATGTTTGATCCCCAGCACCACATAAAAAAATAAGCAAATAAAATAAACGTATTATGTCTATCCACAACTAACAAATATAAATATTAAAAAATTACCTGATCAGACTTGGTCTATACCCTGTAGGCTTCTTGCTGAGTGGGAAGCACCAACATGGGTGATTATAGTGGTCCACACCAAGTGGAGGGTGGCAGGAGCCACAGCCCAGAGACATCTGTGGGAGCACTTCCTGGTGTGTGCAGGAAGGTGGGGCTGGGCTGGGTATTCCTGTGTGGGAGGGCAGCACAGAGGAGCCCTGACCTCCTGGCTTGGCACTCTGGGGCTACAGGCAGTGCTGCCTAGGAAGAGGTCTGCACTGTCTTGGATTTATAGATGGGGAGGTACAAGTGGTAGCCAAGAAGTGTTGGAATGGGGTAATCTTGAAGCTCAGGCTTGTACCCATAGAGGATTACTTGTAGCTGGATGCTGAATGGTCAGGTAAATGGTGAGTCTTCTGCTGGACACTGAGCCTGGAGAAGGCAGGGTGGTCCTCTGAGCTACCTGGCTTCTGAAAGAGAATGCATCCCTTCAGTTTCTCAGTACAGCTTTCTTTTCAAATGTTTTATTATTCTTTCATTGGCTAAGTGGACTCATCTTTATCCAGATTCCCATTTGTTACTTTTAGAAACATGGCAAAAATCATGGTAACTGTACTATGATTCTCTTATACTTCCTCTTTAGAAGAACAGGGAAATTATAAGCAAAGAGAATGTCTTTCAATTTGGCATATTTAGATCAAGTATTGCTATCTCTTCTGCGAACATGAAAGCAGAAGCATTGAAAAGTTAGGCCACCTAACTGGGTGGACATGAACCTCAAGATTCCCTTAGGTGTAACAATGTAGTGTACATAGTTACTTCTGCAGGGGAGAGTTCAGTGTGTATTTTCTGAGACTTGCAACTCTGTATCTTAGAACATGAACTTTAAAACCATCTTTAGAGAAATGTCAAGTTCAGGGGAAGTTGGGAATTCCCATTCCTTTGCTGTGATTTTTGGCCAATGTGGTCATGGTTCTTGTACTTAAGTTTTTGATCAGGGGCCTCTGATCACTGGGAGGAATAAAGGCTGTTTAAGTACCCTTCCTGGTGGACATTCACTTTTATAAAAGAACAGAAGGAGGTGGGCTGTAAGGAGGTGGACTGCAGGTTTGAAATTTTAGAGAAGCCCATGAGAAATAGGGTGTGGAAGGTAAGGAAGCTGACGGAAGGCATGGGGCCTGAGGGAACGGGGGGCCACAGAAGGGGTAAAGGTAGAGGACAGACCAGGGGACACCATGGACCAGCTAGAAGTTTCTCTGAGTTCTTTCTGTTCATCAGTTCAGATGCTGTAGGTACGGAACACATGCCAGTGCAGCAGGCGAGCACCATCTAGTCCTCAAGCACTCCATGTGGCCATCGATAAGACGAGCAGGGGTAATAAAGTGAGATGAATAAGCATCATTTTGCTTGACAAAGTTTTATTAAAAAAACTGTACAGAGAGGGGCTGGGACTGTGGCTCAGTGGTAAAGCACTTGCCTAGCATGTATGAGGCACTGGGTTTGATTTTCAGAACTGCATACAATATAAATAAAAATAAAGATCCATTGGCAACTAAACACACACACACACACACACACACACACTCTCTCTCTCTCTCTCTCTCTCTCTCTCTCTCTCTCTCTATATATATATATATATATATATATATATATATATATATATATATATATATAAACTGTACAGACAGCAGGGCATATGTTGCAGCCTGCCACAGGTGAGGTCCTGTCTGGGACTTGTGGCCCGTGTGACTGCACTGACATGCCCTTGTATTGCACCAGGATGTTGATGCTGTGGAGCGGATTGGCAAACTTTAGGGTGAGTGGGGGCACACCCTGAACAGGCTCAGAGCCTGGACTTCTCAGGTGTCATCTGCCTCCCTCTGCACTGACGCCTTTGATTAGGGTGGATTGAACTTTGGCTAGAAATAGTGGTTGCAATATTAATCTCTCTGTCCCTTCAGAAAGCAGTAGCTATTAATCAGGTATTCAGGCCACAAAGGAGGGTGAAAAGTGTGGCCGCTGTGTCCAGTGTTTATATTTTCAGTGCATGTGGGAAATCATCCTAGCAATTGATAGTAATATGGATAACTTTGGCTGAATCTCTGGAAACATGCTGATACATGGTCCTTTAGAAGACTTTTTTGTGTGTGTGTTCAGTGACTGCAGAAGGGGAGGCTCATTTACAATTTGTGACTGATGGGTCATTCATTCCCTCAAAATATGTATTTATGATTTTCCATTGTGCTGAACAGTGTGCTTGGCTTTGGGTATATTTTAGTAAGAAGGAAAGACTTTTTTTTCCTGTGTTGAGAGTCTATAGAGAGAGATAAATAATAAGTATACAATTAAATTGCTAAAAATGCTTTTTTATAGGCAAAATGACTCAGCTCTGAAACAGCTTTGAAGGAAAAGTTTGGCTACAGGGAGGATTGTGCAAGTAGCCAGGAACATCAGGAGAAGCGTGTTGAGGTGAGATCTGACAGATACACAGGAATTGGGATCAGGTGGTGGGGAATATCTCAGGCCTGAGGAAAGTGGAAACATTCGAGCCT
Source organism: Urocitellus parryii (assembly GCF_045843805.1). Lineage (NCBI taxonomy): Eukaryota > Metazoa > Chordata > Mammalia > Rodentia > Sciuridae > Urocitellus > Urocitellus parryii. The sequence goes on along the minus strand of NC_135544.1, from coordinate 66,831,866 downwards.
GGGTCACAAGATGCCAAATCTTGGGGAGTTTGAGGATCCCCCAGGCAGCCACGTGATAGGAGGTGGTGGGATTCTCTGTGTGTTGGAACTCTGGTAGGATGCTTGATGGCTGTCTGCTCAGACATCTTATTTTGATGGTTTTGGGAGAGCTTTTTTTTGGGGGGTGTGGGGGGGGTACCAGGGATTGAACTCAAGGGCATTCAACCATTGAGACATACCCCCAGCCCTATTTTGTATTTTATTTAGAGACAGGGTCTCACTGAGTTGCTTAGCACCTCAGTTTTTGCTGAGGCTGGCTTTGAACTCACGATCCTCCTGCCTCAGCCTCCTGAGCTGCTGGGATTGTAGGTGTGTGCCACTGTGCCTGGCTAGAGAGCTTTCCATGGGGAGTCGTGGTTCTGGACCTGTGAGGGGATGGTAGTAGGAACCACGTCTCCAGGCCTGCCCTTTGCACCCACTGCAGACTGTGGGGAGCGAGGAGGTGGTGGGGAGTGAGAGGTGACAATGGCTTCTGCCCCATGTGGGTGGAGCATGCTGTGGTTCATGTACATGTGCCCCCACTATGATTGGGGCTTGGGGACAGTGCCTAGGGACATCAGGTTCATTGCTATATTTTAGTCATTATTTGGCTAGGGTGGACAGGTACCAGACTTAGGGAGGCTTCAGGTCCTGCTGATGATGTTTTTAATGCGGTACCAGGTGGGTGAGTGGGGATGGACCTAGGAACACAGATCTGGAGCCTGGTCTTTGCAGATATCATCTGTTTCCTTATGTGTACTGATGCCTTCCATGAAAACCCTGATGGTGTGTTTGGACAGTCTTGCTCATGGGTGTGCAAAGAAATAGTGGTTGAGGGCACCAAGGTCCCCCTGGAGAAGCCAGTATCTGCAGTGGATAGTGATGGTGGGTAAGATGTGGGGGATGGTGATGCACTCATGCTGTCTGGGAAGTGGACCAGACATGGCCACACTCAGATGGGGAGGAGGAGCAGTGGTTGCTCCATGACTCTGGCTCAAACCAATGGGAGGGATGTGGTTGTCTTATGTGGGAAACTATTGGCCTATGACTTGGGAATGTTCTCTGATCTGTTTTTAGTGACTGTGACTGCAATATTACATATTTGAGAAGATTTAAGATGTAACAGGAGTGCATGGACCTTGATTTGCCAAAGCAGGGCTTGTGTTGGGTATGGAAGACTGGTTCGCTCTTTTTTTCCTTGACTTGAATTTGCTTCCAGCTTACCAGAATCTTAGAGAAGAAAGAAGTCTGTGAAGTCAGAGGGTTCTGGAGCTGAACTGCTGTCTGCTCAAGCCTCACATTTCACAGATGGGGAAACTGAGGACGGGCTCCAGAATTCCTTGTTCCTCCCCCCAGGTTCTGTGCAACCTCGCCTCCCCACACTGTGCTTGAATTAGGAGAACATTCTTTTAGCAGATCTCCCCGCCTCCAGTCTCTCTCGGCTTGAAACCATCCTACACACAGCTGCTGGGATCATCTTTCTGAAGCCATTTTTATCATGTCACTTCTCTGCATGCTGTTTTCTGTTGCCTTTTGTCACATCCAGATTTCTTATTTCTGGTTCTCAAGGCTTTCTGCAAATGTCCTCTTTCCTGGGGTTCATTAAGAGCCTTTATGGGATGTTTGCCATAAAGAGTTGCTCTCTCGAGTTTCCTGGCCCTGTTTTACCATTTCATGCCACTGGGCCTTTGCATGGGCTGTGCCATCTTTGGGATATTCTGTGTCAACCCATGTCATGTGCTGTTTTTTGTTGCTGACCTATGTCCCTTTCCTGTCTAACTCAGAGCTCCTTTCTTCCCTGAACTTATTCTATAAATTCTTTCTTCCCTCCAACTCTTACCATCCCTTTACTTTTTGGTCCCCTTTAGCAATTATCTATGCAGTGTGTAAAAGCTTCTATAAACTATCTTAGATGAGGACCCTCTTGTTGAATAAGGATTAACTAGACATCTGAAAACATACTGAGCACATGTCACTGAAGTTTCTTTGGACAATGGCTTCCATCATGTATTGGTGTCAAGGCAGTTATGTGAGGTTGGGCCTATTTCACTTGTGTTTTGAGGGTGCTGCTCTGGGGGCTGAGCTGCACACCTATCTGAGTGGTTGTAGGGCACTCTGGGGGTCCCTGGGAATGGCTCCTTGTCTCCCCTGGATCCTTTGCTGGTTCCTTGAGGGTCCCCTTCAGGCCGCGTTCCATCCTGGCAGTTGGGAAGTGGAGCTGAGTCACTGCCAGGAGGTCCGCAGGCAGAGAGGCGGTTCAGAGCCGCGCAGTGCCACATCCAGGCTCAGATGGCTCTGATTTAAAGGTTGTGTCTTTCATTTTCCTATTTTGAGTTCATGATTCTAGCAAAATTTGGGTGGTGGTGGAGTTGTTCAGAAGCCGGATCCAAATCCTGGTGCTCTGCAGTAAAGGTGCTGAGCGATCCGAGGCCGGGGCTGCCCTTTGTGTGTTCGAATGTGGTTGGAGGGTACTGCTGCCTCGAGGGAGTCTTCCTTGCTATCCCTAGTTCTGCGTAATGCCACTTGACACAGTGCAGGGAGGCGGACTTGCCATGCCGTTGAAGCCTCTAGCCCTCAGTTATTTTATCTGTGAGATGGGGACAATGATGCTTTCACTAGCTTCTCATGTGATTGTTATGAAGATCAATGTGAAACCCAGGTTCTTGAGGCCTAGGGAGACTGGCGAGCAGGGAGCCACGGAGGTCAGGACGCACAGGGTCTCCTGCTGAAGGGGGCGGTGCTTGTCTAAGGCCCCTCTGTTTCCCAGCACTGCTTCCTTGTGCATCTGGTTTACAGACACTGTGGAAGCTTTGCAAGCTAGAGGAACTATTTACAAGGTAATCTTGCAGACCCCTCTGCATCAAAGAGCAAGTATCATTCACTTTCCAGTTGTTCTTAGCAACCTCTATGACAGACAGGTTATTATTTTGTTGATTCTTAAGTATTTCTGTTATTAGAAATCAGAAATAGCCAAGAATCTTACTGTCTGATGCATAGAGACATCACTGCAAGCTGTGCGCCCTTTTCTGACATGCTGGAGATAAAGGGTCTTGAATTTCAGATATTTTCCCCAAGATTTTGGGATATTTGCATATGCATGAAGAGGTACCTTGGGGATGGGACCCATGTCTAAACATGAAATGCATTCTTGCTTCACTTATTCCTCACATGGCTCACAGATGATTTATTCAGTGTTTTTAATGTGGATTTTCCACTTGAGGTTGAGCGTTTTCAGATTATAGATGTTCAACCTATGCACAGGTTTTCTTCAGAACTTTCACATAATGTATGCTTGTGTGATTCTCTTGTTTTTTGTCCTGATACCTCTGTAAGGCTCCCAAACACTGCACATGTGCACTGCAGAACTTCATCCAGGTTCAGGGACACAGCAGACTGGGCGGCTCAGCTTCTCTGCCTGAGTGTAGCTGCAGGCTGGTCTGGTCTCTGCGTGTCTGTTGTCCTGGCATTTTCCTTTTCCCAGTGCATCCTCTGCCAGATCTCCCTCTTCCTCCCTGTGCTCCATCGCACATGACTGTGGCCCTTTTGTTGTCTCTCTGGGCCTCAGGAATGTCCCTCCCTGTGCCTTCCCAGTGCTGAAAGTCAATCAGCTTTTCTCCTGATGGTATGTTCCCTTGTGTTTTCCAAGTAGAGGTTGTTTTACTAACATACACCCATCAATTGCTTTGCAGATGGATGATTGGATTTACACACTGATTCCCATTTCCTCTTAAGATGGCCTCTTCCCCTGAAGAGCTGTGTTTTTCGTGAAAATCAGCCTCATTTCTGGGCTCTGGCTCCCAGTCCGTAAGTGGGCAGAATTGGATTAGATGGTGTCTACAGTTATTCTGTTCTGAACATCAGCTTCTCTTCTGTATTTCTTTGGTCTTAGTTGTTCAGGAAGATTGTCTCTGGTTTACTGACCCTGTGAGGAGTTATCTTCAGACTTCCCTGTAAACTCCATGTCATGTACCAAAGAGTACAGGGCATGTTGCTAAAGGCTGCCTAGGTGTCATCTCCCTGTTCCTTGAGCTGTCAGAAATGCTCTGTTACCCACCTGGTTCACAGATGAGGCCCCAAAGCCCCAGGCAAAGGGTTCTGAGTTATGGGGATCAGGCGCTCTGCTCCCCTGCTGGGAACTGCTTGGGCTGGGAAGGGTGATGAAGAAGGGTGCTGGCACCGGGAGTCCTGTGGTGTGCTCCCTAGTGTTTCCTTCCAGAACACTCAGCTGTGCCACATTTGTACTTACTGCATAAACTTTGAGACAGTAATAATGATCATTCTTCTCTAGGTGTAGGATAAGGCTCAGCTCTTATTTCCCTATTATTGCTTTGCAGTATTATTTTATGTAAAAAGTTAAAATGATTTATTAACATACATGGTAATAGAGTTTTAACCATTTGCACATAGTTTTAAAAAAGTCCAGTGATGCAGAGGAATTTCAGTGAAAAGCAATAGCATCTTGCTCTGCCTCTCCCACCCCAAGGAGGGCTGGTGCCACTTTTTAAAACACTTTATCTTTAAAAGCAGTTTTAGTTTCTCAGCAAAACTGAGCAGAAATTATGGAGATTTTGCATATGGCTCCTGCTTGAAACAGTCTTCCCTGTGTCAACATCCCCCCAGGGAGTCTGTGGTCACAGTGGATGGGCCACACTGACAGGCCATCACACCCAGGTTCTGCAGCTCACGTGAGGGTTCGTTCTGGTGCTGAGCGTCAGTGGGTCTGGACACAGACAGAGGGACCAGTTTCCACTATTATAGGCTGCTGCAGGTGGCTCCACAGCCCAGCTCACTTGCAGCTGCTTCTGTGTGCAGGTCTTCACAGGGCAGCTGTGGTCACCTGGTGGATCTACCTTAGACATTAGTCACTGACCATGGCTTCCCTTCCTTCTGTATAACTGATCTGTTGCATTTAGTTCATGCCTTTGCTAACTCATTGGCTTTAAATAATGAATTCCACCTTTTAATTCCTTGTTCCATGAACTCTGGGCCGTGTCCTTTATGGCCTGTTTTCTGGTGGCGATGTTTGCACCTCTCTTCTTGCTCAATTTCTCATTTTACTTCTGCATTTGTCAAGGTTGATGCATTTGGATTCTGTTTAGCCATCATAGCTAATTTGGTGCTTTTGCTGTAGGCTGGAAATTGGAAATACATGTATGTGTTTACATTATGCTCATATTATTGACAGCATGGACTGGTGTACTTTGTTTTATTTCCTAAATAGCTTCTTGTTCTTTATGGAGTTTCTAATGGCGTTTTATGTATTTCTTCATTGCCTGTTGTTGTTGCTTCATGGGCTCCAGGGATTGTGTTCATTTCTCAGATGTGACTCCTTGTCTTTCTCCTTCACTGCCAGCTGGACTGATCCCACGAGGTCTCCTTGGGACCTCTGCTCTGTTGGTGCCTTGGTTTTCTCCTGGTCAGAGCCCCTGCTTCTCAAGTTTTGTTTTTTTTTTGTCTCGATTTCCCCCTAACCCTGTTGGTGGATGCTTTCTAGTAGTCCCTAGGGAACTGAGAGTGAAAGGCTAAGTTTTCTAATCTTACCTGTCAAAAATTCCCTCTTGTATAAGAAAGTTTGGCTGGATATACAGTTTAAGATTGAAACGATTTTCCTAGGAAATGTCTTACTTCAGTGTTGTTGCTGGGGAGTCTGGCTGCTCTTCCTCTGCTGTAGCTAATTTCTTCTTTCTGGGTACTTCTGGCCTTTCTTTATCTTTGTGTTATGAAACTAGGGAACTTGGGCATGGCATGAAGTCCCTCATTCATAGCACGGGGTGTGGGCTTCCGTTTGTAATTGTGTGCACAGTTTTCCACTGTGGCAAATTCTCACCATTATTATTACTTTTTTCTGTTTTTGTTTGTTTCTTTTCTTAAATTTTAATTCTGCTATAGGACTTTCTCCTACATTGATTCTTAGCCATGTGTCTTTTCTGTTTTATACTTTGAGTTTTTTATATTTTATTATACTTCTGGCAAAATTTCTCAATATTTTATCTTCCAATACTTCTATTAAAAATTTGTCTCAACTGTTTTATTTTTAATTCCCAGTACCTCTCTTTTTTTGTTCTCTGTTCCCCTTTTTTCCCCTCTGTTCCCTTTATCCTTGAGATAGATAGATAGAGAGAGAGAGAGAGAGAGAGAGAGAGAGAGAGAGAGAGAGAGAAATATTGTCTCTGTGCAAACAATTTGTGTTTTGTGTTTTTTTTTTAAAAAATCAAGAACGCTTCTTGTTCCCTTCAACATCCCTCTGTCCTGGGTGGCTTGTTGGTCACTTAGGCTCTGTCTCCATTGTTGTTATGTGGGCTTTCTAAGGTGGTTGGATAGACAGATGGTGGCTGTGCTGCTGGAGACCCGCAAGCCCCAGATTTCAGTTCTCTGCTTGGACCTGAATGCTGGGACCTCCCAGGTAATGCTCTGGGTGGGTGGTGTGGCCTCGCTGGCACTTCCTGAGAAGGCCATGAGGGCTGATAAGGCACTGGCTGAGGCCTAGTGAGTGGTGGTTTGGGCCAGCCCCTGATCTGACCATGTGCATTATTTCCTTTAGTGCATGCTTTCCACCTGAGACCTGAGTCTGTGTCTCCACCTGGAGTGGCCAGGCCAGGTGTCCTGGGCACTTGGCATGGTGGTCACTCCTTTCTTGTGACCTTTGGTTGCCTCTTGCCCATCCACTTTTGCATTTCCTGTGAATTGGTTGAATTTATTGGTCCCCAACTAATCCTTCCATCTTCATGGATTTAAGCTCTTCTACTCTCACTTAATGGGGTCTGAGAAGGAAGAGAAGACACAGCCACCTTGAGTCTGAAGTACAGTTGTATTGTATTGTGGCTTTTCGTTTGAAATATAATTTTCTAACACCATCCAGATGATAATGACCAGGCATTTTGTAAGATTATAGTCTTTTCTGTCTCTACCTGGCATTAACCCCTCTCCTCAAAAAACTATGGGTTTTAATATTGCACAAGTGGACAAAGAAACCCTGAAAAATCAGTGTATAATGATTTCAACTGGCAAGGGCAATAGGCACGTGGTGTGTTTGCTTACGTTTGAGAGCATCTTATGTTAGTGACATTTGAGAGCAGACATATCTGTAGCCAAAGTGGAGAGAGAATTATTCCTGTGTCAGGTGTTGGAGGGCATCTAGAGGGCAGGCCGGAGTGAAACCCATATCATGCACAGGTTTCCTCTTTTCCATAAAATTCATGCTTGAGGAGGTGTCTGAGGTCAGCCTTCCCCAGGCCTTGTTTCTTATGGTGCCACCCTGCCTGGCTGTGAACACCCCAGAGGAGGTGCCCACTGGGAATTGAATATTGGTGCTATGCGTAGGAGAGCAGAGGCCCCAGGATCGGATGCACACTCTCTCAACTGGAGGAACTAGTCAAATTGTCATTGGGTGGACTGTTAGTGATATCTACAGTGATTGAGCACTGTGAGTTGTCCCACAACGGATAGGGAGCTGAGGGCCTGAGCAGATACTGTAACAGAACTCTATTCGTCTCCACTGTGTGAAAGTGTTTCTTATGCTTGCATCTAGAAAATACCATGTGGCCCTGTGAGTAGTGTTTCAGTCCAACAGGAAGTGATATCAGACAAGACATATGGTCAGCAAACTTGTCCTCTCAGGTAGCAGAGTAGCACAAATGTGAAATGTGTGTGTAAGACACTAGGAATGGGCCCAGAATGCTTTCACATGTATATCTTTATTACAGAGAAGAATAAAACCATGAACAGTAAGAACTTTTAAACATTTAAAATGTTTTATTTTGGGATGACAGTCTTTGGAGTGGATGTAAAGCAGGAAGGGGAACAGCATAGAATGCCCAATCACTTAGTCCGTGCATTTTAAGTAGAGGTAATCAGAATTGCCACTTTGCCAAGTCTCAGGGTCACAGTTCACTTTGTAGGGCACACTCCATGCAGTTTCACTGGACAGCCATCAGGTGGAGATGTCATTTAGAGCTCACTGGATGCATGTGAAAGAACAAAGTAGCAGCTTTATTTGAAATGTCAGTAAGTATGGCATATTGGGACTTAAGTCATCTGCAGTGTTTACTGGTTGTTCAGAATTCTTCCAAGGGGTGGGTATTTGACTATAAACAGTGTGAAGACCACTGGTTTAGGGAAGCAGAAATCCAGAAACCTGGGAACTTTGGGAGCATGGGAGAAGCATTTAAGGGAATGTTGGAAACCCCTGCCAGACTTCCTTTCCCAGGGGAAATAGTGTCATGGAAGTGTGTGAGATTAGCAGGATGGATGTCAGCACCTGGCACTGTGTTTTCAGGCTTCTGAGGATGTCCATCTTTGAGGAGTCAGTTATATTCACACGATAAGCAGAATTCCTATTTCCAGTGATGATTTGGGCTCAGGTTGGTGTGGGGAGCCGCATGACCTTCTGGCTGTCATTGGCATGGGCTGTGCACCTGTCCATAAAGGAGCTGAGGATGCCGGGAAGGAGGGGCATGACGTGGCTTCTCAGATGGGGGTCCATGATATTGTTCCTTTTTCCAAGACTACCTGTAAAAGAATTTGCCTGGAAAGATTTCTTAAGAATAAGAGGGGTGGAGCTGCAGTTTGTAATTGTAGAAACAAGTGAATGGCAAGGATGATTTGGGCAGATGAGCAGATGGCAGCAGGTCAGGTGTTTGTTAAGGAAGGGCATGCTTGCGTGAAGAGGGTCCGCACACTCTTCTCAGAAGGACCTGATGCTCATGCAGATAGTTCTCAGGGTGCAACACCTTGTGTGCATGTTGGCAGGGAGCACCCCATATCTGTTAGTTGGAGAGATAAGACTGAAAAGAATCTGGGAGTCGGTGAAATAGAAAACCCTTCCCACTGCAGCCCTGAATCTTAGCTGGTGACTTTCTTATTTAAAACAGTATTTAGAATTTAAAAAAATGATAATATCATAAGTGAATCCAGTGGTGTTTGGAATGCTGGGTACTTTGCCGTGGTGGCCATACTTCCGGAGTTTAACTGCAGAGCTTCAATTTAGGAGCCCAGTTTGTTCCAATAGTATATTTATGTCTTTAGCCTCCTGATCTTCAACTAAGTTTATTTATTTATTTGGTTTAAACATGCTGGAGAGGAACTGTGTCACTGTTCCTTCCTCAGACGCGGTGTCCATGTGGGGCTCTAGGGTTCATCACCTTGTTTTTCTTTGGTATACATGTGGCCTATTGAAAACAGCCACTGGTCTACATGAAGCACCTTTGTGACAGCAAGTGGTCGTAGGTTGGATTTAGATTTCAGAGTCAAAACACTTCTTTCTGCAGAAATAAGAGGAAGTGAGCAGTACATTTTAATTTTATTTGCAATGCAGGGAAATAACTTCTATCACAAATCTTTTTAAACCCCTAGTGATTTTCCTGTGAATTATTCCATCCGTTCAGGAGAAGGAGATCAAAACTTACCTAAATACCCATTGCACACTTTTCTCCTCCAGTGTTCAAAGAGCTACCATTTTTATTTCTGAAGCCGGTTAGTATGTCTTCAGACAGAGGAACAGCTAGCAGGCAACTGTGTCAACCTCACAGTTGTGAGTTGGAGTTCTTTGGTTTCTCTGGTAGTAGGCAAAGCTGCCCACCTGCTGCTGACCAGGTTTCTAGCCTGCTATGCCAGTCCCTGTATTCCTTCATAGTCCCAGTATGTCCTGGACAAGATGCAACAGTTCTGACCCATATACCACAGAACTCAAAAGAAAAAAAAGTGTATGAATTCACCTGAAATCCAGGTGCAGCAAGTGAAGGCTCAGGGGGAAGCATCCTCAGTAACAAAGCTGGTCCAGTGGGGGTTGAACCACCATTGCCATGATTCACAGTGGCTGGTGGTAGCATTTAGGATGCTTAGTGGGTTTGTGGGTGGCAGGGAGAAGCTTGAAAATTGGAGGAGCTGCCACCAGGGCACCCTCTTCTCATTTAGGTCTCGGCCTGGGCTTCTCTGCTTTTATCTGTCTTCCATGTTGGGGTTTAGCTTATGAGTTTGTTTGAAATATAATTCCATTGGGGAAAAAAGGTAACAGGAGCTATATGTTTTTCTAGGGCCCTACTATAAATAAAGTGATTTCATAATCTGTAAATATTAAATACTGTGCTTGGAAAACACTTATTTTCCTTTGGTATGCACATGTTATTTTTAAATTAATTTCACAATAGAATGCATTTTGACATATTGTACACAAATGGAGCACAACTTCTCATTCCTCTGGCTGTACATGTGCACATGGCTTATTGGTAACATTCACTGGGCAACAGTAGCATGAAAGGAAGAGCAACAGAAGTCCCTCACTGAGTGAGACCAAGAGTGTGGGTGCCACGTGCTGGCATAAGCAGTTTCTGTTGATTTGTTATTGCTAGAAACAAAGCGGTTATTTGCTAAATATGTGGCATTTGGTTTAACTGAAATGACATTAATATCTCCCAATTTCCGGAGGCAGGTAGAGATCAGTCTGGATTGCATGGAATACAACATTTTAAAACAAACCCTGAAATAACAGTGACTTAAAGAGAGAAATTAACTTTTCTATAGCATAAAGAAGGGCCAAAATTAGGGCATCAAGGCCGTGGATGTTCCTTTGTCATCCACAAAGGATGACACCTTTGTGTAACTAGGGATACAGGCTCCTTCACTTGGCATTCTCCTATCCTTAGCTCATATCTTCTATCTCGTGGACCAATAGGGATGCTGGGAGCCTACCATCTCTTCTGCTTTCTATCCAGGAGCCGAGGAGGACAATGGAAAAGGGCATACTCGGTGCTGCAAAACCTATGTTTCAGGAGTCGCACACCACATTTCTGCTAATGTCTTACCGTCTAGAACTTGGTCACATGGCCATTATGAGCTTCACAGAGAGCAAGAAGAGGGTCTTTAACTTAGAAATGGAATATGAAAACTTTTATGTAGACGGTCAGACAGAAACTATTCCAGGTTTGCGGGCCATAGAGTGTCTATTGCAGCCACACATGTCTGCCATCGTGGTTTGGAAGCAGCCCTAGGCAGGATATATGAGCACACATCATTATATCCCAGTAAAACTTTATGAACACTGAAATTTGTGCTCCATGTAATTTCCACACCATAGAATATTATTATTTTGATTTTAAGTCAGTTAACAATGCAAAAAATTTTAGCTTGTAGCCCTTATAAAAACAGGCAGTGACATTTGGTTTACTGGTGGGAATTTGCCAATTCCTATTCTGTACTGCTATAAGTCTGGTTAAAGCTCATGCATTTCAGAAAGGACATCATCTCTTGATAAGAAGTTCAGTCCATAAAAAGTGACAATCATAAGCACATAGGCATCTAATAACAGGGCCCCCAAATATATGAAGCAAAATTGACAGAATTGAAGGGAGAAGTGAAAAGTTCTACAATAATAGTTGGAGACTTTAACAACCCATTTTCAATAACCGAACCACCACAAAGAAGATCAACGAGGAAATAGAGGAATTGAGTAAATGCATAAGCCAATTAGACCTAACAGATGTATAACACAATGCCCAATAAAGCAACTACACATTATTCTCATGGGCCTATGGAACATTCCCTAGGAATATGTTCAACTATAAAACAAACATTTAATAAATTTATAAAAAATTTAAATAATGCAAAGTCTCTTTTTTTTACATCAGAGAAATGAAAGTAGAAATCAATAACAGAAGGAAAACTGGAAAGATGACAAATATCCAGAAATTAAACAGTGCACTCTTAAATAGCCAATGGCTTAAAGAAAAAAAAAATCACAAGGGAAATAAACTACCTGTGGAGAAATGAAAGCAAAAGCACAGAATACCAAGCCCTAAGGGATGCAGCTAAAGCTTCAGTCAGAGGAAATTCATAGCTGTCTACACCACATTAAAAAGAAGAGTCATTGCTCGCTTCAGCAGCACATATACTAAAATTGGAATAATACAGAGAAGATTAGCATGGTCTCTGCACATGGGTAACATGCAATTCATGAAGTGTCCCAGGTGAGAAAAAAGGAGCAATCTTAAATCCGTAAGCTAATTGCACACCTTGAAGAATTAGAAAGGGCATTGCAAACAAGTCTAGGGAAAGAAAAAGATTCGAATGGAGATAGATTAGAAAAATGATAAAGAAAATCAGTAAAACAAAATTATTTTGTGAAAAGATCAACAAAATTGACAAACCTTTACAAAGATGGACTAAAAAAAGAGAAGACTCACATTACTAAAATCAGAAACGACAGCATTGCTTATTGACAATAGGAATAAAAAGGATTATAAGAGAGTATTGTGCAGACCTGTATACCAACGAACTATATCACCTGAATGAAGTGAATAGATTCCTAGGAACATACGACCTATAAAGACCAAATGTGAACCCTGAACAGACCTGTAAGTAGTAAGGAAACTGAAGCAGTAACCAAACCTCCCAGCAAAGAAAAGCCCAGGACTAGAGGGCATCACTGGTGAGTTCTTACCAAACACTTGAATAATCCAGTTTTTCTCAAGCTCTTAAAAAAATGGAGAGGAAAGAACTTCCTGTCTCTTGTGAGGCCAGCACTAGTGTGACAATCATAAGCACTAGTGACAGTGGTATCGTGCATCCACCATTATAGTGGAATTTGTTTTGGGCAAGGGTGTCCAATCCCTCCAGTGGGGAAAAAGTAGCCTCTTAAAGGTGCTGGGAGAGTGCTGGGAGAACTGGACATCCACCTGCAAACAATGAAGTCTGACTCCTGCCTCATGCCATATACATAAATTGAAAGTAGTCAGAAGCAACGCCTAAGTGTAAGAGCTAAACAGTAAAGTTCTTAGAAGAATTAAGCAGGGCACATCTTCATGATCCTGAGTTTGGCATTTTTTTTAAAAAAAATATGACACCAGAAGCACAGGTAACAAAAGGGAAAAAAAGAAGATAAATTGGACTTCATATTGGGGAAAACTTGTATGTAAAGGACACTATAAGAGAGTAAGTCAATTCATTCATAGAAGAAACCATTTGTAAATCGTATGTTATAAGGTTTAATTCTAAGAATATATAAATCACCCCTCCAACTCACATCAAAAGGACAAACAGCCCAATTAAAAACAGGCAAAGGACATGGATCGACATTTCTGCAAATGTGATATGCAAGTGGCTGACATGTGCCTGAAAAGAGGCTCAGCACCGTTACTGACTGGAAAATGCAATCAAAACCACAGTAAGATGCTCCTCCACACAACAAAGGAAAATAATCACAGCGACAAAGGGAGATCACAAGTCCTGGGTGGGATGTGGAGAGTAGTGCCCTCACAGATGGCTGGGGGAGAGTAAAAAGGTTCAGTAGTTTCTCACAAAGTTCATGGAACAAACATTTCCATTCCTTCCTGTGACCCAGCAGTTCCACCTTGGTGTAAGCCCAGAGCATTAGATAACAGGCTTCAACAGCTCATGGCAGTCCTACGCACTGTGTCCATAATGTGGAAACAGGCCTGTGACCATCAGTGCATGAACAGAACAGCACCCTGTGATGTGCATCTTCCATGAGGAGAATGAGGCTCTGACACCCGCTGCCACAGGCATGAACTTTCATTTTATTTATTTTTTTTTGGCGGGTGGAGGGTACTGGGGATTGAACTCAGGGGCACTTGACCACTGAGCCACATCCCTAGCCCTATTTTGTATTTTATTAAGAGACAGGGTCTTGCTGAATTGCTGAGGCTGGCTTTGAACTCATGATCCCCAGCCTCCCAAGCTGCTGGAATTACAGGCATGTACCACCATGCCTGATCTACAGGCATGAACTTTGAAGATGGCATGCTGGAGGTAATAAGCCAGATGCAAAAGGATAGCACTGAATGTCCCTGATGACACGGAAGAGAAAGATTAACGAGAGCATGGTAGAAGTGGCCAGGGCGGGGGGAAGCAGAAAGGGGGAGTCAACACTTTTGGGGTACAGAGTTACTGTTGGGGTGTTGGACAGTCTTAGAAATAGATATCATTGAGATTGCACAATATTGTTAATCCAATTAAAATGGCAAAATTTGCTATTTATGTTTGTCTCTAGCACAGAAAAGTTCCTATTACTAAGGATCAGTCAGGGAGCAGATTCCGGGACAGGTTTCGGTTTCTCGTGCTGCCTTTACTCAGCGATCCATTGATATGTCTCACCTGCAAGTGTTTGGGCTAAAAAGAGGAGTGGGAGCTTTGAAAATAACAAGCTGTAAGCTTAATGTTAAAAACTTAGATGCCGAATAATAGGGATGCTTTTAGTATTTGTTAGTAAGAAGACCTAAATAATTAATCTGCCAGGGCTTTTGAGTGAGGTTCCCCCTATATATTGGCATCCATATGCATTCTTGAAAAAAAAGACTATATTCATCTATGTCCTCTTTCAACTCTGTCACCTTTCTCTATTCTGTCACCTATCTCTATCATCTATCCTATTACCTATTTCTCTCTTGCCTACCACTATCACCTATCAATCATCTATCACATCTATCAATCTATAACCTATTTCTCTCTCCACTATCTCTGTCATTTATCTATTATCATCTATCTCCTATTTCTCTCCCCATCTCTATTGTCTAGCTATCTATCATCCATCTGTCTTATCTATCACCTATTTTTCTATCCCCATCATCTATCATTCATTTATCAACTTCTCTATTAATAATCTATCCATCATCAATAATCAATTTATCAATCACCTATCAATCATTAATCACTTGTCTCTCCCATCTGTTCATCTTCCTATCATCTATCCATCTATCATCTATTTTTCTATTTATTCATCAATCTACCCACTTATCTATCCATCATCTATTTATTATTCATTTTTCTTTCCATCTATAATGTTTTTCTATCATCTATCTACCCATCCACATCATCTATTTATTTTTATGTACATCATCTATCATTCACCTCTCCATCATCTATTCACTCATTTATCTAAATGTTATCTGGTCATCTATCATTTTGGTATCCACCCACCCACTCATCCCTCTCAACAGTGTTCTCTTTTCCTGCAGTTACTCTGGTTCCCAGGGCTCCTTTGCCCACAGGTAGGGCCCCTCCAGGTAACACTGTTCTTCACTGGCCCCTATTATTAACACATTAATACTCATTATGTTGGTGCAGTTTATTACTTTATGGGATGAGAAAATGTTTACAAGGTCTTTGAGCAAGATGGCCTAGATAAATGTCCCAGAACAGACGACAGGAGTGGGAACGGAAAGCCAGGGAGTGCACGTGAACTGCAGTTGTTTCCAGATGTGCCTGTCATAGCCGCAAAACCTCCTGTTCAGCTGAAGAGTGCCAGCGCACAGCTCAGAAAGGCAGAGGTGCCGGTGAAGTGGGTGTGGGGCACCCCCTGGAGTGGCCCTGGGGGTGCTGGGAAGCCTGGTTCCCTGTAGGTGCCGACTGGAGCCACTCTGACGACAGCCTGTGCCTCTGTGCTGGCTCCTGTGGTGGCCTTCCCACACCACTGCGGGAGGGAGGCTGCAAAGCCAGGCTGAGTGGTGCAGTCGGCCCCCATCAGTCAGTTGGTGGAGGGCTGGGGCCTAAAAGTGGGTTTTTGAATCATTCTGTGTGCTGTTTTCACCAGCTTCTACTTACTCCTTCACTGCTTTTCGAGTGTGCTCAAAGCCACAGAATTGTGCACTTCAAAGTGGTTAAAGTGGCAAATTTTATGTCATACATTTTACCTCTATGAAAAAGAAGGTTTTGAGTCCTGGATCTGGTGAATAAATGTAGTTTTGTGAGAGCTGATGTAGTGAGGATTCCCCTCTCCAGGCACAACTTGTGCATGGCGATTGTGGTAGCCAGGTGATAACGTCTGAGGGCAGATGTGGGTTGTTGAGTGTGTGGATTGGAGCATTCCATGGCTACTTTTATGCCATAAGTGTTAAATGATGAAAGTGCTGACTTACTAGCCATCCTACTGCAGAGTTTCTTATCTGTTTCTGTAGTTTGATCACACATACCTATCTTGAAGACCACAAGTCTATCTCTAATTAAAAACAATCATGTCTACCCTTTGTACCCAACTCTAAGTGGTTTTGTGTATAAAATACATTATTGTACACCATCAGATGTATTAAGTTTGTGTCATCACAAAAGGGTTTAAAGACCCTTCCTGCCTGGAGATCCAGTACATAGTTGTGGCCCACCATGATGATGACAATGTGTGACATGGGACATGGGCAGTTGGCTGCTGACCTAAGAATGCCTTCCGCGTGACCAGGTGCTGCTTAGACCTGCCTCGGGCTCCAGTCACCACTGTGGGAGCTGCTTCTGCAGAAGCGGGTCAGCATACCATGGCCCCTGCTGAGCACACAGTGCCTTTGGATTCTCTTATGCAATGAAACCAGCCTGTGCTGCTTGGCTGTGGGGTATGCCCTGAGAGGTGCCACTGTGTGAGCCCCGTAGAGTGTGCTCACAGAAAGCAGTCCACCTGCCCTGCCCCTAGGCACAGTGGTCTTACTGGAGCATGCTGTGTTGGTGACCCAAATGTCGTGCGTGGGTGGCTGTGTGTGCTTTCCGTTACTGATGTATTGCTCCTGTGGCTGTGAACGTTGTGGGACCAGCAGTGGTATTAGGAGTAACTCTGTGGTTCAAACTATGGCTTTTTCCTTCTTTGTTTTTTCTCCAAGGCAGCACTGTGATCCTCACCTTGCTGTGACGTTTCTCTGTGTCCTTGCCAGATATCGCAGAGCTCTGGCTTCTCTGGGAGATCCTAAGCTCTCTTCTTTCTTCTGGAAAGCAGTGGCCATCTGTGAGGCTGTTGTGTGATACCTGTTGGTCAGGCAGACAGTGGGTTCTTGTCGCATTGGTCACTCAGACTTTCTGATGTCAGGGGACTGCTCACTTGCTGGCACCCATCACTAGCCCTGCAGCTTCCATCAGGCCCTGCCTAGGGGATGCACCCTGTACCCAGTGGGGACAAGAAGATGGTGACAGCACTGTGATTTCAAGGTGGGTGCAGTGTTGAGGGTTGTGGCAGTGCGGGCCATTCTGCAGGAGTGGCTGTAGGACCACTCCCTGTGACTCTCATTTTTTTGAGTCCCTTTTCCAGGTGCTTTACTTAAGACCTGGGTCGATTTTGTTTTTGCCCTGTCCTCGCCTATCAACTGAGCATGGCTCACGGTTGCTGGAGGGTGGAAATCAAGCACTCGTGTGTGATCTCTGAAGCTTCTCATGCCCCTCACCACTGCCTCCTCTGCAAGTTTCTCTCCTCTGCTGCTTCTCCGCAAGACCCTGCTGCCTGTCTCTGAGAACGCAGTGGCCTTCCTTGCCTGGGCTGTCTGGAGCCTGGCCATGTTGGCTGGAGGCTCATGCGCTCCCAAGGAATGTCTTCCCTTGGCCTCCTAAGACCTATTTTCCTGATGACTAAGAAAAGGCAGTTCATCTGTGGTCAGAGCACAGAGTCAGTGCTTCAGCAGTGTGGACTGTTCCTGGTGGTTTGGGGTCACTGTGTTAAACAGGACAGAGGTAGGAGGAAAAGGCTTGCTCTGTCCCCACAGCCCCAGCATCCTTAGACTGAGTGACAGTGACTGGTCCTGGGTTGTTGTAGTCATCCCCCATTACTGAGGGGGATACCTTCCAGGACCCCAGTGGATGCCTGAAGTCATGGGCAGTGCAAAGCCCTGGATCTACTGTGACTTTTCATCACACATGCCTATTATTACGTTTAGTTTGTAAATTAGGCACAGTGAGAGATGAACATAACTAATAATGGATGACAACAGCTATGATACTATGCTGGAGTACAAGCTGTATGGACACCGTCCCTGTCTCTCTCAAAACATCCCACCGTTCTGTTCTCACCCTCCCTCCTGTGGTGTGTGACGAGATGAAGGGAACACAGGCATTGTGACATGGTGTTCGGACACTATGGAGGGGCTACCAAACAATCACAGCAAGGCTGTGGCATTCCATTTGATAATGGAGAAGACTGCTAGGTGACCAAGGTGAATCCCTGTGGATTCTCTGGACAAAGGGGTGATTTGTGTCCTGGGTGGGTGAAGCAGGACAGTGTGAGATTTCCCCATGCTACTCAGAATGGCAATTTAAAACTTTTGAATTCAGTACTGAGATTTCCACTTGATATTTTCAGGCTGCGTGGACTGTGGGTAATGGAGACTGTGGAAAGTGAGATCACCGGGGGAGGGCTACTGTGTTTCTCCTTTGCATCTCCTTGCCCAGTCTATGTCCCTTGATCATGTGCCAGCTCCAGTAGATGTGGCCGCAGCTGCACCCACAGCAGCCACCATCAGGCGACATTCTCTTGGCTACACGAAGGTCAGGGTCCCAGGGCCCCTGGCCGAGGCCTATGTGGCAGGCAGGAACTGACATCCAGGCTGAACTTAGGAGCTCTGCTTATTTGCCATGCTCCTTGCCTTTCTCCACCCTTAAAATGTCTCCAGAGCACTAAATGTGACCATGTCCTTCGTGTTTCTAGAACTTGCTGTGGAGGGAGGCGTGAGGTGAAGAAGGACGCTGCTGGTGGTGGTGCAGAGGGGGCTTCCCGGTATCCAGAGAGACAGTGGTCATGGGCCGGAGTACCATCTGCTGGCTCCAGGGACAGGCTGCAGCAGCTGCTCTGGCTCTGCTGGTGCTGCTGGGAGCTGCAAGCCTGGGCCTCTTTCTTTCCCTGTTTAAAGGGAAGCTATAAAGTAGTATCTCTGGTGTCTGAGATAAAACTGGCGTCTGAGATCACGGGGGGGGGGGTTTTACCATCGGCAGCTTGTTCATGTGATTTTTAAACATTTTGTGGACTGATGGGAAGTTCTGTGTGTCCAAGTATAGCCTGGACTGTGTCTGCTGAGGCTGGAGGGAAGGCAGATAGAGGGAGCTCTTCCTGAAGGAGCCCTGAGTAATCAGGCACATTGACTGCAGTTTGGGACAAAACCAGGTGAATCCTGGCCCTTTGCTCTGAGAACACCCACACTCTGAGTGTGCTTGACAAGCTCTGCTCTGGGCCAAGTTTCCTGTTTTGTTTCCTCATAATTTAAGCTTCTTAAGTTCAACTTGTAATCATGATTTCATAACCAGGGGACATGCTCTGAGAAACGTGACACTATGGTTTTCACTGTGTACAAGCCTCAGAGTTACTCACGCACACTGGATGGTGCAGCCTGCTGCGCCCACGGCCGCACACTGTGCACCCTGCCCCTGTGCTGGGTGCCATGGCCAGCGGTGCCACAGGGGTAGGCATTTGTGTACCTAAGCACATCCTAGTGTGGAAAGTGTGGTAAGCATGCAGCCCGAGAGATCAGAGTGGCACACTGTGAATGGAGCCTGTGGAACAGACGTGGCTCCTGTGAGTCAGTGGGTGAGCGTGGAGTGAATGTGAAGCCTGCATGTGACTGTGTGCGGCTGCAGGCTTTATGAATGTGGTACATCGAGGCTGCACTAAATTTACTGAAATGTTTTTATTTTAATAATAAATTAACCTTGGATTACTGTAACTTGTTCAATTTATAAGCTTGTTAATTGAAAAAAATTGAGTCAAGATAACACTTAGCTTTACACACACATTGGACAGCTGTAAAAAAATATTTTTTCTTTACATTCTTATTCTGAAATTTTTTTCTATTTAATTGTTTGTTTTTTACCTTTTAAATTTTTTGTTAAAAGAAACACATACACTAGCCTGGGCCTTCCGGGTCAGGACCTTGGATAGTGCCATCCTCCACTGCTGCCTCCTCCTGCTGGCAGGGTTTCAGGACAATGACACCACAAAGCTGTACCCCCTGTAGTGACAGTGCTTCTTCTGGAAGCTCCCATGGCCTTGCCCGAGGCTCCCCTGGAGGGGTCCTCTCTCCAGCAACATACTCAGTGGCTAGCTGTGTGGTGCTTGTCACAGGCTTGCTGGTAACAGCAGTGCACCACGAGCATTCCTCTCAATTCACGAGGACCTTTGGTGTTGGGGTCCACATCTTCCAACGTTTTAAAGACTTGCTGAGGTCTGCAAAACTCCTGCTGAACTCGTCCCCTTAATTTTCCTTGGGGCTTTTTCTTTTTCTTCTGCAGTGTGCTTTTCTCTCTTCTTCAGCTCTGTACCCCTGTTCCAGATCCATTATAAACTATGGAACCACTGTCATATAAAGGCCTACTATCACTATTATATTTATAATATATTAACAAACAGCCTGTTACATTGTTCTAGACATATGGTACTAAGAACTTTGAAAAAAAACTCATTTATTCCAACTAAATGAAGACACATTTTCTGAACTCTTTAATTGGTGGCTGCTGTTTATCGGATCGTAACCATAGGAAACAGGTTTGATTAGGTGATTCTTCTGTACTCCTCCACTCTGTTCCCTCCAGGCAACGCTGAGGAAGGAGGTGCCTCAGTCCAGGCGTGGCAGCTGCCTCTGCCCTACTTGCTTTCCATGTGTCTGTGCTGGGCTCTTAGCCCTTGCAGGAGCAGAGTATGAACTGGCAAAGCACATGGAAAGTGTTTCTGTGCCCCACCAGGCCCCGAGAAGCTGGCTTGACGAGGTGATGTTGTGGACCCCTGCAGTTTGGGTGCCTCCTAGGGTCTCTTTTGGGGGTCCTGCTGTGGCTGGTTGAGAGCCAGTTCCAGCTAGTACAGGATGCTGAGCAATAAAGGAAGCCTGACCATCAAGGGGTCTCTGAAGTGGCTCTGTGCTCAGCAGAGCAAGCTGAGCTGGCACGTAAAGACAAGCACTGCGTGATTCCGTCCATGGGAGTTGTCCACAGACACAGATCAGAGTGGAATGGTGGTGCCCCAGAGCTGGGAGGAGAGAGGCGTGAAGTTTCAGTCAGGCCAGCTGTGCAGGTTGTGGCACTGCACCTGTGGTCCACTGTGAGGCCTGCTGCCCCTGGAGGAGGAGAGTCCTCACCTGTGTTTTTGTCACAGTGAAAACAAGACAGGCATTCATGCATGCCACTTGCCCTAAAAACCACCTTTTTCAGATTCTGATTTTGCCTTTTCATTTTTTAAAATATTTTTTTTTAGTTGCAGTTGGACACAATGCCTTTATTTTATTTATTGTTATGTGGTGCTGAGGATCAAACCCAGGGCCTCACACGTGCTAGGTGAGTTCTTTACCGCTGAGCCACAACCCCAGCACCCGCCTTTTCATTTTTAATACACTATTAATTTGTTTACATACAAATCTAGTGTCTTCAAGTTTGGTGCATAGTAATTTGTGCTCTGTAGTAACCTTGCAGATACAGAAAAAGGAGGACTTTCCCTTTGCTGACTGTCTTGTTGTTATTCTGTCATAGGCTGCCACTGAGGCTGCTGGGAGTTTTTGAGGAAGAGAGCTGTACCGGGGCAGAGATAGGGAGACCCCTGCGGCAGGGTGAGCAGTGCATTGGCTGTCGCCCTCTGCCATAAGAAAGTGTCCTCTCCCCTGAGCCATCAGCACAGGGCAGGGGTTGTGCAGACACTGGCACTTGGCAACGAGGTTTGCAATTCCATTGGAATATAAAAATACTGTTCCTAATTCTTTAAGTAGAGCTGCCTTTTGTTGGCAAAGGGAAGGTAGGTTTCTTTTTCAATATTTTCTGTTTGTTTAGCAATTTGGGCACAATTTGAAAAATTAGTAATTTAGAAAATGAGGACAAAATAATTTTTTCCCAAATTAAAATATTAGTTCATCCTTCTTACTTGTACACACTGGTTGAAGCAGGCAGATTTGCCCACAGAGCAATGCTATGAAGACAAGCATCTGTTTATGGTTCTTTGTCTGGATCTCTCTCTCTCTCAGGTTGCTATCACTAGATGCCTCAGACCAGGCCTCTTAGACAGTGGCCTGGAGGCTGGAGGTTCAAGACCAAGGCGTGTGGGGCTGGCTTCTTGGAGGCCTCCCTCCTGGGCTTGCCTGTGGTGTCATCCACTGTGTGGTGGGTGTCCCTGTGTCTGTGTCCTGATTTCTTCTTGTAGGGACCAGAGGCATGTTGGGGCAGAACACCCCTTATGACTTCACTTCATTAACTCCCTTCAGGCTCCATGTTCAAACAGTCACTTCAGGGGTCAGGGCTTTAATACGTGAATTTTTGGAGGACACAATTTATTCCAGAACACTGGTTAAAACACACACAATATGAGAATCTTCTTTCCACAAACAGAATGGTTATTAGTTCAGCAGTGGAGAAACAGGTGCATCCATCATGGTTGTCTTGGCAGATTCTGGTGCTTTAGTGGAATTATCCATAACATCAGGGCATATTAACTATACTCTTGTTAAAAACAGGTGGAGGCATCATTGAGATTTTCTCACAGGTGTAGGTGTTCTCTAGAGGAGTTATTCCCATTGTTCTGAGGATGGTGCAAATGTTGAAAGGTTAGCAGTCCAGTTGCAAAAGGGTCAGTTCATTTCCATGAAGAAACATTTCAGAACCGCAAGCCCAGTTTCTGGTCCTAAATCCAAACCCCATGTTTGTAAGGCAGAGACCACCCAGTGGACAACTGGCTTTGTCACAGCACCTCCAGAACAGGAGTGTTGGGAGTGGGGCATTTCCCCTCTTTATAGAAGAGGAACCCGGTGTTTACAGGAGCTCTCTCTCATCCAAGATCACACTGTAGCGGTGACATTATTTAAACATGGGTATGTTTTAAAATTTGTTGGTGTGATACTCAATTTTAGATCCTAAGTTTGTGCTGAAGGTGAGTCCTTGTCACCTGTGATGTGCCTCTCTTATGATGTGTCCCCTCTGATTTTCCTTGTGGCTCTGTCTACCTTGGTGCTGAGCATTGAGCCAACGGTGCTGCAGGGTTCACCACTAAAGGGAGGCTTAGCCAGCCATTGGTTTCCATGGAGACCAGGTGTGATCACATAGTTTGCTCTGGGTGCTGCTAAGGATTCCTAGAAAACGTCTCAAGGGCACAACCATGGACAGGCTGGACATGCTGTTCCACACAGAGAACCTCGCATCATGACTGTGCAGCCCCATCAGGAAGGTTTATTTATTCAGTCCTTGATAAGAATGGATTCATGATCCCAAAGGTAACACCATCCAGTTCTCAGTAAGTCTTAGTGTTAAGAATTGACTGTAGAAAAATTACAAACTCTTTGTCTGTAGTCACGTGTGAGGGTTGGGGGTGTGGCTCACTGTGGACTTGGTCCCTTTTCTGAGTCACCTGCCTCCACGTCTGCAGCAGGTTCAGATTTCGCTGTTTCCCCTTCTCTGAGGCTTCCTCTCTTGTGTGTGACTCTCCCCACTGCCCTTTCACTCCACCTGGCGTCTGATCTGATAATCTGGTGGCTCCCAGTTGTTCAGCAGCTGTCCCACACTTGGGTCTGCTTCTGGGTTTTCTGTTTCCTCTCAGGCAGTACGTTTGCTCGGGTGCCAACTCAGGTCTCAAGTCTGTCTCTAGGAGGCCTAAGCAGCACTGGCTATCGCGCTCATGTTCATGCACAGAAATCGGTGCACGGCATTTGCAGGCACCTAGCTGTGAAGCCAAGCCCACCTGGGGGGCATGGGTCCCTGAATCAGGGTGTGGCAAGCTGGAGAGCTGGAGAGCAGCTAGTCTTAGGATCCAGACTAGTTATGGGATATGCAGAAGGCTCTCATGACTCTGGGGGAATATGGGTTTTGAGGTTCATTAAAACTGGCAGCTGGATCCCTGTAAGGAGGGAATGGGAAGGAACTGTTATTGCTTTTCGGAAGTGGATCTGAGGGAACAAACACACTGAGTAATCCCTTACTGGGAGGGGAGTCATCCTAGCCCGTGGCAGAGCCCAGTGCTGCCACCCCAGGCGCATCTGCAGAGCAGCTGGCTCCCTGCCTGCTGCAGGAGGCTCTGGGGACATGAGAAATCAGCACTGAACCCAGTGAACACATTTGGAAGTGAGCGAGTTCCAAGAAAGCCCAGGGCAGTGATTGTTTCTGGACCTGGTCAGGAGAGGAGGATTCCAATGAAGGTCTCCTTCTAGGGGAATTCAGAAGTCACCCTGCTCACTAGGGAGGCTGACAGCAGAAGACCTGAGAAATGAAACAGCAAGTGTGACCCTGTCCCTGGTAAGAGGAAATATCTAGAGAACACGAGCTGTGGCAGGAGAGCTGGCGCCCTGGGGTCCTGCGGGAACTGCTTGGGTTTCGCCATGGAGTTGGGTTCCTGCTTCCAGCCTGCAGGGCAGGGGAGGATGCCACTGGGCGGCTGGCTGGAGTGAGGCTCTGGAGAACCCACCCTGTGTTCCGGGGTGAAGGTTCATGTTAGATTCCAGCATCCAGAGCAGACTTCCCAGGTAGGGATTTAACCCATTCTCTCAGGTTTCCCACAGATACTGACACTGCATGCCCTAGACACAGCAGACCTGGGACTGGGGACAGTTCTGCCTCCTGAAGGCCCAACCAGCTGGGACTGGTTGTGGAGAACTGTCACACCTTGCCTGGAGCCATGGAAGGTGTGAGGGGAGGCCTGGCTCAGGGCCCGAGAGCTGGGCCAAGGCCCCTGGCTCCTGAGGGAAAGAACTGGCCCCTCCCGAAGTGTCCCCCTCTCAGGAGAGTCCCATTTCTGATTCCTTTGATCACAGGCTCTGTGACTTAAGGCTCTTGACTGAAGACCAAAGGGCTCTTTCCTCACAGAATTGCATTTGGGGACTGTTGTTCACTGCCAAGAGCCAGATGCTCCTCAGGGTCTTGGGGCTGCCCAGCCAGCACCTACCCTCCTCTTGGGGTCTGCTGTGGCAGCTCTGCAGATTTTGGAACCTCTGTCCTGTTTTGTTGTTGGGACCGACGAGGCCAGGCACCGAAGATAGCAGGAAATAGTTTTATTTGGCTGCAGCCAGGTTCAGAGGGCACAGCTTTTGCTGTAATCAATCCCTGAACCCCCAGTTTAGGTGGTTTCAGAGTTTTATACCCAGCGTGTAAGGGAAGGGGCTCAGAAGTTCACAGTCTGCAGAAGTTCACATAAAAGCAGCTTTTCTTTCATTGTTCTGGGCAAGTTAACCCTTCAAGGACAGCACCTGAGAAGGGGAGAGCTTCTTCTCCCCTCTCTTTCCTCCCCCTGTCAGCTGTTACCATGGAGCCCAATTGGTAACTTATCTTAAAAATGTAGACATCCCTGTGAAGCCCAGCTCAAGGCCAGAGGCCTGGTTTGCACATTTCTACAAACTACTATAGTGGATATGTTTGTGAAAAACTAGTAAGGGGCTGTCCAGCACCTGGAGTGCTGGTATCTTCTTGGCCAGTGGCCAAGTAACACAGGGCAACACGGAAATAGGAAGTCTATCTACATTGAACTATTTTGCAGAGACTCTCTTGCTGACAGTCCTAAAATCAGCCGTGGTGAAGATTTCTGGAGAATCCCAGTTAAGACTTTCTGTGGAGAAAGGGGGTGCACTTCAGTTTGGCTGTGAAGATTTGGTGACATCTTGTGCACCTCCTTTCCTCAGCCATGAGGTTTGGTTGCTGTGCGTGGTGTCAAGTGCAGGAATTGGTGAGAGCTTCAGTGACTTGTTGGGTGAGTTCTGAGAGAGCCGCTGGCTGGAATCAGGGGTCAGAGGCCCATGTGATGACTCATTTCTCTTGTCCAGGATGGGGCATACAATTTTGTTTGATTTAGAAATTGTACTTTTTTCACAGGTAGAAGGGATGTCAGGTCCAACTATGGAGAGATGCCTCACTTTTCAGTGAGGTGCATTGTTCTGGCTCTTTGGGCCAAACTGTGTGGACAGTGCTGATGGTCGAAGGTTTGCTGTGGGACTGCATGAAGTAGACAGGTGACATGGGACGCTCTGTGACCCCTACCCAGCATGCAGGCGAGGCCAGTGTGATTGCTGCTCTGGAGCATGTCATCTGCAGATGCTACTCTTCTCCAGGTGAACTTGCACTGGTCCCTGTGTCCTCCTGTGCAGGGGTCAGGATTCAAAAGTGGCACAGTCACTTAATCTAAGTGGGTGATTGCTTAGATTTTCACACACTCTAAGCATCGCATCATGGATGTTTCTATTTTTCAGGCCTCATCTGTTTGCAAAATGCCATTAAAATTTTTGTACCAAATGCTCAAAACTCAAAGGTTAGGCTTTCAATGCAAACATGCTGTGTAGATGCTTTTTATAAAAGGCTTTCAGATACCTCCGTTAACACCTAAATTAGTGTAAATTATGTAGAATAATTAGGTGGATCCCCTTGTGAAATAGGAAAAACACCTCCAGAAACCCTTGTAGTTTTTACTATCCAAAGCCTGTAGGAGCTGGGTTTGCACCAGGCTTGAGAGCTACTTCATACCCAGATTGATGTCAGTCTAAAGGCTGTCAAGGCAGCTGACCTGGGTGGTTCAGATACCTGATGTATGACAAGACATCTGACCCTGTCACCCAGAGGCAGCACAGTGTCTGCTCCTGTGCACATCTGCCCAGTGTTAATTGATAAAATTATGAGAAGCTCCTTCCTTTTGAAAGTCACTTGGCTTAAAAATGGTGGAAGTGTAGTCAGCAGGAAGCTCAACTCAGTGGTTGAGTGAGCTCTTGTTATGTGTAAGTTTTGGGCTCAAATCCCCATCCCCCCCCCCAAGGAAGTGATTCACACCTAGAATAAAAGCAAAAAGAGCACCTCCCTGTCCATTTGAGGTCCACTCAGTTGAGGCTGCTGATAGTAGCTTGGCAAGTACCCTTGACAATGGGTCCAACAGAAATGGTTTGAGGTACATGTGTAATTAAGGTTACTAGTTGCCAAGAAAAATTTCAAAAAGTAAAAATAAATAGGTGAAATTACATTTACCAATGTATCCTATTTATTTGTTTTTGTGGTACTGGGAATTGAGCTACCACTGAGCTATATTTCCACCCCTTTTTATTTTTTATGGGTGCGTATTAACTGTGCAGAATGATGGGTCTCATTGTGGCGGCACGTTTGTAGATACATGGAAACATCATGTGACTGATTTCACTCCCTGATGCCCTCCCCTCAGTCCTTTTCCTTGACCCTGATGGTCTCCCCTCTACTTCCATGGCATCCACTTTTCCCCCCGTTTTTCAGTCTGACTTCTTTTCACTAAAAATTGTGGTCTCCAGTTCCATCCATTTTCCTGCAAATGATATGGTTTCATTTTTATGGTTGAATAAATCTCTATCATGTGGACACCACATTTTCCTTATCCATTCTTTTGTTGAGGGGCCCCTAGGCTGGTTCCATAGCTTGGCTTCTGTGAATTGTACTGTGGTAAACATGAGCATGCATGTGTCTCTAACGTGTGCTGACTTCGACTCTAGTTCTTTTGGACAGATACCCAGGAGTGGTATGGCTAGGTAATAGAGTAGCTGTGTTTTTAAATTTTTGAGAGTCTTCATGTTGATTTCTGCGGTGGCTGTACTAATGAACTTTCCCAAAAGTGTATAAGAATTCCTTTTCTTTACCATACTTACCTGCCTTTATCATAGTTTGTGTTCTTGATGGTTGCCATTCTGACTGGAGAGATGGAATTTCACGGTAGTTTTGATTTGCATCTCCTTTATTGCCAAAGACATTAAACGGGTTTTCTTATAATTATTGGCCATTTGTACTTTTGTATCTTCCTTTCCCCATTTATTGATTGGGTTATTTGTGTTTTTGGTGTTGAATTTTTTGAGTTCTTTATATATTGTGGATGTTACTCCTCTGTCACAAGAGTAGCTGCAAAGATTTTTTCCTGTAGATTGTCTCTTCATTCTGTTAGTTATTCCTTTACTATGCAGAAATTTTAAATTTGATGCCATCACATTTATTGGTTCTTGCTGTTATTTCCTGAGCTGTGGGGGTTCTATTCAGGAAGTCTTTGCCTATGCTTGTGCATCAGAGGTTTTCCCGATTTTTCTTCTGGAAATTGTTAAGTTTCTGATTGATTTTTAAAAATATTTTTAGTTGTAGATGGACACCATACTTTATTTTATTTATTTATTTTTTATGTGGTGCTGAGGATCAAACCCAGTGCCTCATACATGCTAGGCAAGTGCTCTATTACTGAGCTGAACTACAATCTCAGCTTGAGTTTCAGGTCTTATATTTAAGTCTTTGATCCACTTTGAATTAGCTTTTGTGCAGAATGAGAGAGAGGGATCTAGTTTCATTCTTCTGCATATGAATATCCTGTTTTCCCAGCACCATCTGTTCAAAAGGCTACCTTTTCCTCAGTGTATGTTTTTGGAGCCTTTGTTCAGAATCAAATAACTGTAGCTGTATGGGTTTGACTCTGTGTCTTTTATTCCATGGTCTTCATGTTTGCTTTTATGCCAGTACCATGTTGTTTTTGTTACTATAGCTTTATAGTGTAAGTTGAGGTCCAGTATTGTGATGCCTCTTTTTTCTCAGGATTGCTTTGGCTATTCTGGGTCTCTT
This sequence comes from Urocitellus parryii, assembly GCF_045843805.1. Taxonomy (NCBI): domain Eukaryota; kingdom Metazoa; phylum Chordata; class Mammalia; order Rodentia; family Sciuridae; genus Urocitellus; species Urocitellus parryii. The sequence continues at coordinate 66,803,615 of NC_135544.1, read as the reverse complement.
ATTCTTCCAAATGAATTTTAGAATTACTTTTTCTAGTTCTTTGAATAATATCATTGATATTTTGATGGGAATTGCATTGAGTCTGTATAATGCTATTAGTAGTATGGCCATTTTGACGATATTAATTCTGTCCATCCATGAACATGGGAGGGGAGGTCTTTCCATTTTCTAAGGTCTTCCTTACTTCCTTTCTTCAGTATTCTGTGGTTTTCATTTTATAGGTTTTTTTTACCTCCTTGGTTAGGTTTGTTCCTAGATATTTTTTTTTGAATTTTTTTTTTTTTTTTTAATATTTATTTTTTAGTTCTCGGCAGACACAACATCTTTGTTGGTATGTGGTGCTGAGGATCGAACCCGGGTCGCACGCATACCAGGCGAGCGCGCTACCGCTTGAGCCACATCCCCAGCCCCTGTTCCTAGATATTTTATTTACTTATTTTTTAGGCTATTGTACATGGAATCGTTTTCCTCATTTTTTTCTCAGTGGACTCATTATTGGTGAATGGAAAAGCAAGTGATTTTGTATCCTGCTACTCTGCTGAATTTGTTTATCAGCCCAAGAAAGTTTTCTGGCGGAACCTTTAGGGTTGTCTTAGTATAGAATCATATTATCTGCTAGAAGGGATAGTTTGGATTTTGCCTTTCCTGTTTGTATCCCCCTTTTTTTTCTCTTGCCTAATTGCTCTGGCTAGTGTTTCAGGTACTGTATTGAAAAGGAGTGGTGAAAGTGGACCTTCTTGACTTCTTCCTGATGTTAAAGGAAATGCTTTCAGTTTTTCTTCATCCAGTGATGTGGATTAAATCATCATATCTAAAATCTCTTCTAATCTTGTAATCATTATAAAAATATTAAATCATTTTTTTTGTCCTAAATCTTCAAAATGTGATGTGCGTTTTGTGTGTTTTACATTTATGGTGCTTCTCATTTGGACAATCATGTTCCAGGCATGCAGGAGACACCGGATGAGCAGATTGTGTGTCAAACAGCATAGTGACAGATCTGAGCCTTGGTACAAAGTGGCTTTTTGGAGCACGGGTGGAATGGTATGAATAACTTCTTTTATCTCACAACATGTATTGGAGGGTTTCTATGTAAGTTCATGAAGATTTTCCTTATTCCCTTTAATGGTTTCAAAGAGCTGGAGAACACCCTGGGCAACTCAAATGCACTGCACTGTTGTCTGTGCCCCTCTGTGCATGTTGTTAGGATGCTTCTGACTGTTCCCCATGGCAGTAGCACAGCCTTGAGTGTCATCATATAGACTGGTTGAAAGGGAGCATTAGATATCTTGGTGGATCTGCTGTTTGTTGCCCCGGTCCGTTTGGCTGCCATAACATCGACAGGTGGGTTGAATAGTGCAGATGGGTTTCTCACTGTCCTGGAGGCAGGTTGGTTTCTGAGGAGGGCTTTCTTTCCAGCTGGCAGATACTGTCTTCCATTGGGTCTAGTGGTGGAGAAAGTGTAGGGTCTCTCTGCTGTCTCCTACAGGGACCCTAAACCTATCGGATTATTTTCTAAGAGACTGGCTATGTTCTCTAGTTTCCAGAGCCTTCTTTCTACCACATGTGTCATCTGTCCCTCTCTGTACTCTCACCCCCTGGGTTATTCATGGTTGCTGAGGGAAATATTTGAACCAGGACCACTTTTTTCTTCTTGTCTCTTGCAAGTTCATTGCACAACCTTCTGGTTCTCTCTGTTTTTCTTGTTTATGTTTTATTTTTAATTGACAGTGATTGTACACATTTATGGGTACAATGTTTCATAACCTGTGGAATGATCAAATCAGGCTGATTAACATTTCCATCACCTCACATACTTACTTCTCCATGGTGAGAATATTTAAAATCTAGTCTTTTAGCAATTTGGTTGTGTTTCTGATTGACAGGTAGTAACGGTAGGTGCTTACAGGGCCCAGTGCAATGCTTCAGTTCTGTGTAAATTGCAGAAAGGGTCAATTGAGGTGGTTAAGATACCCATCACCTCAGCTACTCACCATGTTTTTATGGTAAAATGTTAAGAACTTGCTCTTTTAGCACATTATTGACTAGTCGCCACCTAGTGTAGTAGGTCTGTAACACTTACCTCTCAGCCCAAGACTTTGCTTCCTTGGCAACATCTCTCATTCCCATCCCCTCCTTTGCTTATTCCTCTTCCAAGGAGCCAAAGAAATCTCTCTTGTACCACAATGGAAATGAGTGAAGATGTCAAAAGAGCATGCCAAGATACATTTACCTGTGTTACAGTTTGGTGTAAGGTAATGAGCATTTGAAGGTAAATCACATTTCTATGAGGTTGTAGAGTGTTTTGTGATTTTTTTATTTTTATTTTTTTGTGATTTAAAAAAGTTTCATAGCTCTCTTTTAGTCTAGGCATGAAAATATGTACAGATAATGATTTTATTTGCTTTCACTGAATGGTCTTTATATACATAAGAATAAATCATGTATCTTTTAAGAATTTCTATGTATTAATACTTCATATTGTCAACCCTAAGGGAAACTGAGGCACAGCCTGATCAAGAAACCAAAGTTAGTTTGGGCTGATCAGAGCTGCACCTTGGAGTCACAGTTTCATGCAGGTTAAAGTTACTTTGGGTTTACAGACTCAGACCAGCTTACAGGCAAAAACCGCCAGCTGGGAGGGGATTGCTTCAGCTGTCAGGAGTTAGAGCAGAGCAGGCAGGGTATCAAGCTGTCCTTCAGGAAAGAAGGTACAAGACGTTCTGGGGGAAAGAGGAATCCAGGGCCAGATGCCCAGGGACTGTCTGTAGGACTGGGTGTTCCTCTCAACAGAAACCATAGCTCTCACATGGGAGCCACAGGGTGAGGTGGGTGTGGGCCCACTGGGGTTCAGGATGTGCTGGGGAAGTATGCACAGCTTTGCAGAGTCAGTGTTCTTGGGGAAAATGCCATGCACCCAGACCCTTTTGGCCTAGAGCTTTGGGTACCTTACCCTGCATCTGTTCTATTTCAATTTTCCACAGTTGTTATTATTAAGTGCTATGTCGCTTGGTCCAGTGGATCTGATAACACCAAGTTTATAAGCACATTGAATTAGATATTAAAATTATGTGTTCACATTTTTTTGCTTATGTTTTTTCTATTATGTATTGTTAATGTTTTTTTAAAGTATTTCTTGAATGCTAATTAATAACAAGGCTTGATTCTTAATGATTCTCTTAGAAGGGTAGAGAACTTCAATGAAAACAATTGATATCACCTTGGGTTTTAAAAATATCTTAATTGCTGAACAATGAGAACAAAGAATGAAAATGCAAAAGCATTCACAGGTGCATTGCAGCTGTGACTGAGACCTCTGCTGGGGGTCTAGTGTTCCCAGCCTTCTTAGGAATTGTTGCCAACTGCAACATGAGGTCACCAGGGACTGAAGATTGCAGAGCTGCTGGGGAGAGCACCCAGGGAAGGGTCATCATGTGACTCTGTCATGGCCTGACACTCACCTGGCACAGGAGTCAGCCCACTTGGAGCCACACAAGACCATCACTCAGGCCTGGTGCAGTGCACGCCTGTGATCCGAGCTGCTCGGGAAGCTGAAGCCAGGCCTGGAGGAGTGCAATTTCTAGGCCAGCCTCAGCTACTTAGAAAGACCCTGTCTCAAACAGTAAAAAGGGTTGGGAATGTGGCTAGGGGTAGTGTACCCCTGGATTCAATTCCCAGTACAAAAAAAGAAAGCACACACACATACATAGTCTGTCTAAAGGCCCACGGGACTGTTGCTATGGGGATCACAATTGCATTTCTTGACATAAGTTTGTTAGAATTTTCTGCAACAACAGTGATTTAACTTAAGATTTTTGCTATAATTTCTGCTTCTCTTGTTAAAAGGGAAAATTGAACGCCTTTAGTAGACAAAATGGTATCATTCAAGGACACAGGAAGGTCTGGGTCCTGCTTTTGGGGACGCACAGATCTAATAACTGGTGTGTCTTGGTAGGGCTCTAGCTCAGATTTCCCTTTCAAGCCATGTACTTCAAACTGTGGGTGGAGTTGATGGTAAGTATTCGGCTGCACTAAACTCTCAATTATTCTTGAACACCTAAATTCTATAATGGTAGGATACTGTGTCATTTCATAAAAGCCAATATTTTTAAACACCCTCAATTATTTGTCAATCTGTATTACCAATTAATTTTAATATTTGATTTTTAAAATTTCTTGATAGGTTATTAAGAATAGAGAAACAAATGTAGGTTAAATTAGCCTGGTGGAAAATTCTGATGGGCATGTGCCGAAGGCATTGAAGTACAGTGTGTGTGTCAGGGTGATGGAGGATCCCACCTCCCGTCCTCCAAAGCCAGTTTCACGGGAGTCAGTCTCAGTGGACGACTCTGCCTTGTGGTGGTGTTTGCATTGTTCTAATTCACAGGAATTTATTGTCTGCCAATCCCATTCCTGCCTCAGAGCACTTTAAGATACAGGATGGTGGCAGAGGCCCTGTCTCTGTCAGTCTTCTGCAGTGTCTACTGTGCCGCCAGGTGACCAGGAATCAGGTGCCCACGCAGACGTCATTGCACACACCCGGCCTGGGGCAAGAGAAACTAGGTTAGGAGAATTAAAAACATGCCCATATTTCTTTCACTTGTCTTGGTTTAGCCTGTTTTTTCCATGTTTTAGAAGTAATCCCAGAATATTACATACAGGGGAAAATGTCAATATTGACGGTTTTTCAAATTTTCAAAGTTTCTGAGTTTGCAAAAGGGCAGTTGTAGTTTTCCTGTGGTTGTGGATATGCAAAGGACTTATTCCCTATCTGTCTTCATACAGCAGTCTTGGGGTGGAGATGCTCACACTTCAGTGTTCACAGGGTTTGCAGTCCACACCAGGTGTTACGAGGACTGCGGTCTCTGGATCTTGATTTCACATGTGCTTCTTCCTAGGTGTGTTCATGGGTGACTCAGTGGGGCTGAGCACTGCATTTCTTCTGTGCCCTGCTCCCTGCCCCTCCCTGGGGCACTGCACCTGTCTCACCACCAGAGTCTTGCTGGGCACAGCCCTGGAGGGCAGTCTGAAGTGGGCCTTGCTCTTCAGAGTCTATATGATGAAAAGCCAAAGCTTACTTTTGGCTTTAAATTTCTTGCTTTCCATATACTTGAAAGAGAATATCATAGAGTTACCAGCTAATCAGTATAAGTAGTTCTTGGTGGAAATTACTGGGCGATTCCTGAAGGGGTTCCAGGAGTTGAGGGACATCACCAAGACAGAACCTTGTATTGCCAGCCGTGTGCTAACACAGCCAAGTCTCACAGGATAATAGAGGCCATCCCAGACCCTCAGCCCTGTTTCCTTCCACTGCAGTGTTTATCCATGAGTGCCTACATGATCCAGAGAAGTCCTTTTCCACCTCACTAAGGCAGGTCTTTTTAATTTACCTTTAATGGTAATAGTTAATATTCATCAAAATTTATCATACATTTTAGTTTTAGGGTCACCTCTAAGATTAACCATGATTTAGTCAAGGAGAAATTTTCTGTATTAGAACCGTTGTCACAGAAAATCAAGAAACGCATTTTTACTTTTTATAAGAATTAGGTTCACTAATGGCCATTTATTTTTAAATTGTAGATGGACACACTGCCTTTATCTATCTATCTATCTATCTATCTATCTATCTATCTATCTATCTATCTATCTATGGTGCTGAGGATCAAACCCAGTGCTGCACATGTGCTAGGCAAGCACTCCACAGCCGAACTATAGCCCTAGCACCACATTTTTACTTTTATTGTATGGCCATGTGTGTGTATAAGAAGAGGGAGAGGTCCCTTCAGCCTTAGAATACTGCTCTATAGGGAGAGATGGAAAGAAAATAAGAGTTTCATGACAAAAATGAATAATTCAATATTTTGGGGTATTTAAGATATATACACATTCATGTTTTTTAAATGGGTGATGGTTGGTATCCAATTGCTATGGTGTTTATATTCCAGCTGGAATATTCAAAAGAAAGGCATAGCGGTTTTATCTCAAAACTATCAAATGAATCTCCTGTGATATTTCATGTCCTTGCAGCTGCTGAACTCATGGAGAATATTAGATTTCAACTGAAATCATGCAAAGACACATGTAGTAGTTTTCCTAAATCCTATAAAAACACATGGATAATCGTCTTTGAAGACCAGTTCTGTCTGTATATTTCCTTTTCTAAACACGAGGTGATGGTCCATGTGGGGAAGGAACACTAAACCTGGGGTTTGGAAACTTGACCTGTTGGCATCAGTGGGGAGTTGAAGTGGGTCTCCTGATTACCTTGGCGTCCTTGGTGTGGGTCAGTCACTTGCCTTGCAGTGATCCCACGTCCGTCCCCTGCAGCCTGCCTCTGCAGCAGCCTCGGGACCCTCTCTCCTGCATGTACCCACCTCCTCCCTGCAGGCCTCACTAATCCAGCAGTGAGTGCACGGGATGATGGGAGTCTGGTGGCCCTGAACATCTTGCTGTAATCCTCCTTTGAGGAGAGTGTCAAGAGAAATGGCCCTAACCAGAGCTTGCTGGCTCCTGTTCTGGGAGACGAACCTGCTCTTGAGCTTTGTTGCCTGGTGGGTGGTGGCCAGGGACATCCTCCCACTTGCTAGTCCTCTTTTAGCTCCCTGCTCCTTCAGCTTCTCTGTTCATCCTTGGCCTGGAGGAGTGCCCCCTGGTTCCTTCTGCTCTGGAGGTAGTTCCATTTGGTGCCTGAGCTGGCTTAGGTGGAGTACTGCCAGCAGCAGGTGCCCTGCCAGCGCCTGCTTCCCCACCACTGCCTCCCCTCAGACCTGCGTTCTCCAGGAGAGCTGTGGTTCTCCTCCACTCTTGAAGGAAGGATCTTGGGAAAGAGCTAGCTTAGATTTAGAGACCAGGATGCTTTGTGGAAGCTTTTTCTCCTCATGCAATATAAATGGGAAAAGAGCAGCAGCCTGGTACGCACATGTGGAGGTTCTGCACGTGTAATTGTGAGTGCAAGGCCATAGCAGGTGAGTGCCACCCTTGCCCCATGGGGCAGCATTCATCCAAAAATGGATGTGCCCTGCCAACAATTCTGCAAACGCGTGGCATCTCAATAATGCATGTGAAAGATGCAAGACAAGTCACTGCTGTGGTTGGATGGAAAAGGAGATCCTTGTTCATAACTTTCTCAAGTGGACGAGTAAAGGGATCTGTTCTGGAAAGTGGAGATGGTCCAAGAGATCCTTGTCACATCTGAGGGGGATGAGTGTGGGGTCCTGCTCTGGAGGACAGAGGTGGTCCCAGAGGTCCTTGTCACATCTTATCAGAGGTGGATGATTATAGGGTTCTGCTCTGGTGGGCAGAGGTGGTCCAATAGGTCCTTGTCACATCTTATCAGAGGTGGATGATTATAGGGTTCTGCTCTGGAGGGCAGAGGTGTCCAACAGATCCTCATTCACAGTTTATCCAGAATGGAGGAGTGGGTTTCTGCTCTGGAGGGCAGTGGTAGCCAAAGAAGTCCCTGGGCATAGCTTCTCAGAAGTGAATGGAATTTTCTATCTGAGTAGTGTTGGATCGTCTGCGCCTCTTTTCCCAGTACTTGTGTGTATATGTATGGTACTGGGAATTGCACCAAGGGGCACACTCTTTCCATACCCCCAAGTCCTTTCTGGGTTTGATGAGTGGTCTCACTAATTTTCCCAGGGAAGCCTTGTACTTTGATTCTCCTCCTTCAGCCTCCCGAAGCTGACTTCACACCCTCGGTGTTTATTGGGCCCTCTCTGTGGATTAGTATCTGACTCTTCCTTGTGAATGTCTTTGGGTAAGAACACCAGCAATTCCTCCCCTCTGCAGGAGGCCGTATTTTGTACCCCTGTCCCTTCTTTGGAGATGTGATTGTTCACGAGTTTGCCCATGTTTGAGAACTGGCCACTTGTTTTCCTCTTTCCCCTTGAAGGTGCTCCCACTGGAGACGCCTGTCCCTGGATATGTGTTTTGTGGCTGTTTCTTCCCTTCACTCAGAGAGCGATTCTAGATTGTGGATGCCCCCATTTTTTTTGAATATTTTTTAGTTGTCAATGGACCTTTATTTTATTTATTTACATGCGGGGCTGAGAATTGGACCCAGTGCTTCACACATGCTAGGCAAGCACTCTACTACTGAGCCACAACCCGAGCCCAGATGCCCAAATCTCCAGTAAAAAATTCTTCTCTTTTAGGTAATATCTAAGTCTTCTATATGTCGCCCCAAGTGGAAAAATATCACTTTGCTCAGCAAATGTTTATTATGCTTCTAGAATGTTCCAGTCCTTTGGAAAGTGTGCCATGGGCACATGGAACAGAACCACATGCAGTGCTACATGGAGGCTTGGCAGTGCGGACTACAGACCTGCAGTCTCTCTCCAAAGCCAGTATGTCCCAGTATTGGGGCACCAAAGTATGATCACAGGTCCCTGGGTGGGGACAGGAGTCGAGGGCAGCATCCTAGCCTCATTGTGTACTTGCAGTCTTAATTTCTTTGCTTTCTGTTTTCCTGTGGGAAGTGAGTAGGAAGGTCGAGGGGTCTGCAGAACAGGTTAATACGTCAGGTATAAAGTGAAGCCTGCTTCCTCCTCTCTTCCCTTCCCAGAGCCAGCAGAGAGTAGGAATGTGAAGGAGAAAAGATCACCCCCAGGATGGAGAGAGACCACCCCTTGGAGGAGTTAGGACTTCCTGGAGAACGAGGAGGTTTTTAGAGGAGGAGGAAGGGGAGGGAACACTGGGGCTGGAAGTGCCAGGTGTCTGGGAGGAATAGAACGTCAGCCTGGGCTGTGGGGACAGAGTAGGTGGCAGCAGTGGTTGGGGTGATGTAACCAGGATGAAAAGAAATTAGTTAGGTCTCCATATTTTGAGATTGTTTCCTATTCTCTAGTCCTTGTAGGTAGAAATACATTTCTCATGCTTTCTAATTTATGGAAGATATTTCACAAATGCTGAAGCATAAGGATCAAAATGCATGAAAACCTTTGAGTCATGAAATCAGAAGAGAGGTAAAAATAATTGGCTTTGGTGGTGGACTTATCTGACACCCTGTTTAAAGTGGAATAGGCTTCGAATTGCAAAGAAGTAGTATGTGTCTACACTGACAGGAGCTTGTATTCCATGAAGAAATCTCCTCATTTCTCTGTCTTTGGGGGGAAATAAAACTCCATCTGCTAGTTCTCATTTTCACCTTCACTTGACAGGTATTTTGAATTTTCTTTTTCTTTTTTTTTTTTTTGGTACCAGGGATTGAACTCAGGGGCACTCAACCACTGAGCCACATCCCCAGCCCCCTATTTTGTATTTTCTTTAGAGACAGGGTCTCACAGAGTTGTTTAGCACCTCACTGTTGCTGAGGCGGTCTTTGAACTCACAATCCTCTTGCCTCAGCCTCCTGAGCCGCTGGGATTACAGGTGTGTTCCGCCAAACCCAGCTTGAACCATTTTTTTGATAGTGATAACATTGGACTTCTAATTGTCTTATTCTTCAATTTTCAAAAGACTCTAAGCAAGTTGTAGACGATCTGGATGTCCTGGAAGGTAAAGGGAAGAAGTTGGGCTCTGTCGGGTGCAACCAGGTAAACAAACATACCACTGCTGGTCCGTGGCTGTTTCCCGAGTGAACAGCCTTCTGCTCCCTCTCCCTGTGACTTGCTTGACTACTAACTACTTAACAGTTTTCCTGGTGCCCAGCTGCCCTCCAGTCTTCATGTTACTGTCCACTGTCCCATGTTTCCAATTGAAAACAATTTAAATGTTTAAGATTGTTGTCTTGTTGATGTGCAATTCTCTTCAGCAGTACGAGATGTCCTTCTTTGTCCCTTCTGATTATTTTGGCTTGAAGTCTATCTGATATGAGGATAGAAACCCCTGCTTGTTTATGAGATCTGTGAGAATTAGTTTTTTCCCATCCTTTTACTTTGGGTCTGTGGATGTATTTGCTTATGGGGTGAGTCTCTTGGAGACAGCAAATTGTTGGGTCTTGTTTTTCATCCCAGTCTGCCAATCTATGTCTTTTGATTGACGAGTTCAGTCATTTACATTCAGTATATTACTGAGAAATGGTCTTTATGCCCTGTCATTTTGTTTCTGGTTTTTAATTTGAATTAGTTTCTCCTTTGACTGTTCCTTTAGTGTAGTTCCTCCCTTTGCTGTTTTTTTCTTTTATTTTTCATTTATTCTTCATGAAATATTTGCTGAGAATGTTCTGTAGTTCAGACTTTCTAGTTTCAAATTCTTGTAACTTTGTTATCATGGAAGGTTTTTATTTCATCATCAAGTCTGAAGGTTGATTTTGCAGAGCATAGTGTTCTTGGTTGGCATCCGTTTTCTTGCAGAGCTTGTATGTGGTATTCCATGAGCTCCTAGCTTTAAGAATCTGGGTTAAGAAATCAACTGAGATCTGGATTGGTTCCCTGCAAATTGGTGCGAACACTCTGGAAAGCAGTATGCAGATTCCTTAGAAAATTTGGAATGGAACCACAATTTAACCCAGTTATCTCACTCCTCGTTTATACCCAAAGGACTTAAGATCAGCATACTACAGTGACACAGCCACATCAGTGTCTATAGCACTCAATTCACAATAGCCAAGCTATGGAACAAACCCAGGTGCTGTACAACAGATAAATGGATAAAGAAAATGTGGTATATATACACAATGAAATATTACTTAGCCATAAAGAAGAATGAAATGATAGCATTTGCTGGTAAATGGATGGAGCAAGAGAATGTTTTATGCTACGTGAAATAAGCCAGTTCCAAAAAAACAAAGGCAGAATGTTCTCTGATATGTGGATGCTAACCCACTACAAGGGAGGGGAAGATGAGATGTTCAATGGACTAGACAAAGGAATGAAGGGAAGGGATGCAGGATGGAAGTAGGAAGACGGTAGAATGAATCGGACACAAGTTTTCTATCCTTATATATGAATTCATGTCCAGTGTAACCCACATCATATACAACCACAATAATGGTATCCTAGTTGGAATAAGTTATTCTCTGTATGTATATATGTCAAAATAAGTTGTCATGTATATCTAGAAAGAACAACTGGAAAAACATTAAACAGGGAGTATGTTTTTAAAAGGATATTTAAATATTCCAGATAATTTATAGGCAAATTTACAAATTAAATAAAATAAAAAGATGATTTATAGCCAAATGCTAAATTTCTTTAACCTCAAAATCCCTCTTCTCCTTAGCTACACCTGTAGGTAAGGTTTTGGTGTTTCCCATACCTATATGAGTAGCTGAATAAATGTGAACGTGTTTAAATGAGTGAATGTAGATTTCTATTATAAATAAGCTCCTGCTTTGCATTGTACTCTGAAACTAGTTGTTTTTGCCCTTGATATGCCAAACAGGTCTTTTTGTTGTTACACATACACATAAAATACCTACTTCATAAAGACAGTTTCCAGCAGGAGATAAGAGAAGAGCAGCAGCAGGACTCCCTTTCTCCTCTCCTGAGCCCAGGTGCTGTGTGGCCGGCGGTGCTGTGGACTCCCAGGTGCTGGGCACACACTGCCTCGTTCTGAACCCCGGGAGGAAGCTGTGTGGTCACTGGACTTCGCCTCTCGCTGCCTCAGGACACTCAGAACTGTCACCGTCAATGGGACTTTGAGTCCACCACTGGAAGCCGTCAGCCAGTTGGCCCAGCAGAGGTCTCTGGCGTGTTCTCCCTCCTGTGGAAGCCGGCTCGGGGTCAGACCTCTCGCTTGGCTCCCTGTGTCCTCAGCCCATGGTGCCACAGTGTCTGTTCCCGTGAGACTTTGTGGTGTGGCCCTGCCTGGACTTTTCTCCATTCTCCTGTGACGGACATGAGTTGGTTTCTGCTTTGTGCCCCTAGAGCAGGCTGTGTGGAGACGGACCTTTTACATCCTTGCCTTTGAGTGGGAGAGCTCCTCTTCACAGTGCTTGGCGGGCTTGGATGGGTGGGCACACCTGCAGGCTGTCGGTGGGTAACACGCTTCCTTCCCCGTTTGGATTTACCCACCTTTTGTGTTTTCCATTCTGCTGGAAAACTGTCATGCTGTTGTTCTGATTCCAACTCCAAGATCTCTGGGGGTCAAACACACCGTGTGATTTTGTTAGGTATTGCTAGGTACATAATAGGCATTATTTCATAAATCACCTTTTAATATTCTTTTCCCATTTTTATTGTGCTGATATTTATTTTTTCTTACTGAAGGATCTCTCTTTGGCTATTCACTGATACCCTTGAATTTTCTTAGTAGCTAAATCAGTGTGCCAATTTTATTTTTCCTTTCTAATACTTACGTTCTATTTTTTATCTTACTTCCTGGTTTAGAACCTGCAGCACAGTGTTGAGTACTAAAATTAACCATGGTGTCCTTTCCTTTGACTCGTGAAAACCGTTCTGACATTTCATCACAGCTTGATTGTTTGCCATAGTGTTAAAGGGAACGTGCTTTTCTCAAATTAATCACCCTTTCAGGTTAGTTTACAAATTATTTGAAGTATCAGGACCAGTGTTGGATTGATCAGTGGCTCCTCCAGCACCTGTTTGCACAGGTCTCCCCTCCTCCTGTGATTTTGAATGGAGCGGCTGCTCTCCTAGGGGGCTCCCTGTTGTAGTGTGGACTGAGGCCGGGTCCTGCTTGCCCATGTCTTACTGAAGGTGTGGCCTTCCTGTTGATGGGAGCCTGGTTCTGCTTCCCTTGGCTGCCTGCCTGGAGAGCTGCCTCTTGTGCTGAGCGTGAGCGGTCCCCATGGTCATTCTGGTTCACTTCTTCTGTGCCAAGGGTGGATTAGGCTGAGGTCCCTGTTGCTATTTTTCCTTTCATTCTCACCACCAGCTCTTCTGTAACTTCCTTGTTACTCTCTTCGCTGCTTTTCATTTGGCTGATGTCTGTCTTCTGGAGAATCTTTTGTTAACATCTGTGGGTGGGCAAGCTTTCAGAATCCTTGGATGTCTAAAAATATGTTATTCCCACATGAAACCGAATTTTACTGAGTGCTTGAGTCTCAATTCATGGCCATTTCCCTTGAAGCCTTGGCCACCTGCAGTCAGCCGGGCCAAGGGGCCCAGTCCAGTTCTTTGGTCTTTCTCTGGGAGTGCCCGTCCCCTCCTTTCCCTACCAGACCTGACTTTGCAGAGCTTCACCTGGGCCAGGGTTGGTGGGCTCTTGTCTGCGCTCCTTCATGCTGCTTGGTCCCGAGGCGCCTCAACCTCAGCCTGTCCCTCCCTCTTGGGTCCTGAGAGCATTTCTTCTATTGCTCTCCTTTTCTCTCCTCTGTTCTCTCTGGCTTTCCTTCTGGACTCCTGCGGGGTGGAGCATGCACTTCTAGGATCCCTTCTTCATGTCTCTCAACCTTTCTGCTTGTCAGAGCTTCACACTCTGGGGTTCCGGAAGCATACCTGGCTGGGCCTCCCCTAGGCTTGCTGCTGTGCACTGGGGGACTCCACCTGTGCCCCCACCTCTGCTTTGCTCCTTCCGTGAATCCAGGGCTGCACGGGCACAGCTATCCTCGGAGCTCCTTTTGTGTCTCTCTTGTGTTCTGCTGTGGACTGGAGCCCTTCCTCCCCGTGCTGTTCCCTCAGGTGCTGAAGGATCTGCTGGGTGGCCCTGGCTTCTGACGTCCTATTGATCTGTGATGGAGTGTTATGATTTAGATATGAGGTGTCCCCCTAAACCACATGTAAGGGACGATGCAAGAGTGTTCAGAGGTTAAATGATTAAGTTATGAGGATTGTAACCCAGTCAGTGGATTAATCTGCTGATATGGCTCACCTGGGTGGTGGCCATAGGCAGGTAGGCTGGTGGAGGTGGGTCCCTGGACAAATGTCTTTGGGGTCAGGGGAGCTCTCTCTCTGTGTCCTATTGTCATGTCCTGAGCAGCTTTGCTGCTGCACACCCTTCCACCATGATGTGCTACCTCATCTGGGCCCAGAGATATGGGGTGAGCCAACCAGGGACTGAACAAACCTCTGGAACCATGAGCCCGGAATAAACTTTCCCTCCTCTGTATTGTTTTTGTCAGGTGTTTTGGCCACACCTCTGCAGTCAGGTTGCGGTACTGCGGTGGTTCATATGTGGGTGGTGAACCTCTGTGCTTGGGAGAAGGACAGGGCTGGGGCCTGGGAGCCCGTGGTCAGTAGGTAGCTCTGTTTGTTCAGAGATGCCTCCAGGGCCTGTGGATGCTCATCAGCCAGGGCCGGAAGCACCACACTCTGCTGCTCAGGGCTTCTCCAGCCTGGCACCAAGCATCCCAGGCACACCTTGGGGTTGAGCCTGGGGAGGTCACCCGGGAGAAGGGCAGGGAGTGTGGGGTGCAGGTGAAGTGGTGCCGAAAGGACATCTGTTTGCAGTGATGGAGCGTTCGGGGTCCCAGAAGAGAAGGTGAGCTGTGGGAGTGGACCCAGGGTCACTCTGTGCCCGTGCAGGTGGCATGAGCCCTGATTTGGGGTTACTGACAAGCTTTATCAAGGAGGTGGGTTCATGGACCTGGCTGGTGTAGAGGACAAGCCTTGTCCCCAAGCCTCTGGGAACTTCACAGCTGCTGCTGGCCTCGTCTTCCTCACTGCCCCTCCTGGGAGAGGGCATCGTGGCCCTCCAGCGTCCTTATTGGTCTCTGCTCTCAGGAACCTTGAAACTCCCAAACTGCTGATTGGGTGCTTTCTTGATTTTTGTACTTTTCTTTAAAACATTTTTGAGATTTGGGGCAACAGAGCTAAAGACACTACCCTGTCACTACCTGGGTGGGGTGCTCCCGATCAGACGGATCCTTCAGTCCAGGAGAGCCCTCTCCTCAACTGCAGAGCCCCTGAAGGTCAGCCAGAGTGCCCCTCAGCACTGCAAGCCTGGTCCTGTTTCCTCTGCCGATCACCTCCAGGAGGACGGTGTGACTCCTGCTGGACACAGAAGGCTTTCCATGGTTCCACCCGCTGCCCTTGATGGGGGCTGCTCCCTCCCTTAGAGCTCACGGTGAGCATGCTGCTCCTCACCCACCGCCTGCTTGGCCTGTCTTTCAGGGCAGCAGTGGAGGCTCACTGTGGCTGTGACTCTCCCAACTCAAACCCCAGTTCTCTCTGCAGAGGCTGACTGGAACATCCAACATCCCCTTTCCTCCGATTTTGTTAAGGAGTAATTTTTAAAATGAATAGATAGTAGATGTCAGCTCAGTGGGTTCTGACAGTAGCATGTGACCTTGTAACTAGCACCCAGAGCAAGGTGAAGAAACCCTCGTTCCCAGTGAGCTTCACAGAACCATCCTGGCAACCTACCCACACCTCAGAACCCTCGACTTTCTGACTTTTGTCACCCAAGAATAGTTTTATTTGTCTTGAAAATAACCCACAGGACTCACATAGTATGTATTTTTGATCGCTTCTTTCATCCAGTATAATGTTTTTGAAATTTTTTCATATTGTTGCCTGTATCCGTGATCACTTTTATTGTGACTAGCGTTCCAGGGAATGAATTTGGAAGGTGCCATGGTTTGTCCCTCTTGCATTTGATGGACGCTTGGACGTTTTGTGGCCCTTGTGAAAAGGACTAGTGTGAGTCTTTCTGTGGACATATGTTTTATTTCTCTTGGGTAAATACCTAGGAATGGATGTAAAAAGTTTCACTTCTTTAAGAATTTGGCAAGTGGCCCTGGGTTGTGGGGGTGCTCTTTTGTATCCCCACCAATGGTGTAGAGAGGAACGGGAGCTCTAAACGCTCACCAACACTTAGGGATGTTAGTCTTCTCTATTTTACCATTCTGGAGGGTGCTTTGTGTTTTTATAAGGTTGTTTGTATGTTGGCCTCTTGCTCTTAGCTCCTAGACCTCACAAATAAGGATTGATTCTTGCTTTTCTGTGGTCTCCATCACTACCCTTGTGTTAGTGGACTGACCAAGTGTGCAGGGAATGCTGAACAGGTGACAGATGCTGTATCCTGGGACCCTGAAAGCAAATGTTGATTGATGTTTCCCTGGAGGGTTATTTTGAGTTATGCCTTGGAATTCAGGTATCTGGAGGCAGATTGATGTGAGCCGGGGTGAAGAGCTTCCTGGAGGCTATACCTCTTCACTCCCTGTGTCTCACCCCCATGTGCTAAGGTTAAGTAATAACTTGTTCTGAGCTACAAGGTTTCTTCCCAAGAATGCCAGAGTCCTCTGGGGTTTTATTAAGGAGTAATAAAAAAAGGGTGTGGGTATGGGAAACCTCTGTCCCTCTCTCCGCCTCAGCCCTACTAAGCATCTTGCGTTCTTGCTCTCAGTCCACCGAGTGAGTGTGTGTTTGAAGTTTGACATGTTTACCGTGTGTGCTCGACTTGCAGGGGCTGAGGAGGGGGACAGATGATCCTGGCATTAGGGGTGACTGTGAAGAAGAGTCAGGTACATCTGACATTAGCTAAGAGCTGAAAAAAGGAGTGGGAGTGGGCGAGTTTAGCCTGTTTCGATTTGTTTGGGGACTGGCAGCATGCAACTAATAATGTGCTCTCCTTTGCCAGTAAAGCACACCAAGCAGTCAGTGTTCACTGTGGACTCACTGTGCACGTGGAAAGGGCTGGAGTATGGTGAGCACTGGCTGCTTAGAGCAATTGTGTGAGTGTGTACCAGCCTTGATGAAAGCTGCTGTGTCTAGTCAGCTTTCTTTGCTTCTGTGACTGAAGAATCCAACCTGCATAATTGTAGAGGAGAAAGAGTGATTTGAGGGCTCACAGTTTTCAAAGGTTTCTATCCATAGACAGCCAGCTCCATTCTTCAGGGCTCTAAGTGATACAGAACGGAAGAGGGTGGCAGAGGAAAGTGGCTTACATGGTGATCAGAAAGCAGAGAGAGTGAGTCTCAAAGCCCTGCCCTGATTCCCACCTCCTCCAGCCGCACCCTACACTTCAGCTACCACTCAATTAATCCCTGCCAGAAGATTAATTCACTGACTAGGCTAAGACCCTCAAAACCCAGTCATTTTTCCTCTGAACCCTCTCGCATGGTCTCACACGTGAGCTGTTGAGGGACACCTCACATGCGCCAAGACTCGGCTCAGACCAAGCACACTGAAAACTTGCACTTCTGGGTGTCATTCTTGACCCTTTAAAACGGCACACATTCTAAAGTAAACTACTGTCAACCGCTGCTTGTGTCCCCTGCTCTAGTCACATCTGCACGATGGCCAAACCAAGTCTTGGAGATGCAGTTCTGTGTGCTCAGGTCGGAGACAACTCAGAGCTTCCAAACCCATGAGCACTTTCATGGCAAAGTTTTTCAACTTCCTGTATCGAGCTGGACATGGTGGTGCACAACTGTAATTCCAGTGACTTGGAAGACTGAGCAGGAGGATCCCAAGTTTGAGGCCACATCTTTGCAAGGCCTTCAGCAACTTAGTGACACTCTGTCTCAAATAGAAAATAAAAAGGACTGAGGATGTAGCTCAGTGGTAAAGTGCCCCTTGGTTCAATTCTCAGTACCAGATTTTTTAAAAGAAATAAATATACCTGCCTTGAGTATGTTTTAAAGATACCCAGAGATGGTGGTGTTCTTAACAATGAGAAGGCAGTACGTTGCAGAGCTGAGGATTCAGTGTACCCTGCGTGGGGAGTTAGGGCATGGACTGTGTGTATAGTGTGTGTTTAGATGATCATACAAGCAGGTGGCATGTGGACACTGTCCAGGGACCCAGACACAGACCCAAGCCATGGGGCAATCTTGCCTGTGAAGATGGAGGCCTTCACCCCCAGCTGGGTGTGTCTTGCACCCTGCAGCCTTGGAAACTGAGGTCAGCCAGACAGCTGGCCTCTTTAATGCCCTTCCTGGCTTGGTTGTGTGGTGGCAACTCAGATACCAGCACTGACACATGTGCAGTTTCTTTGGCACTGATGTCATGTTTAACTCTGTGATGAAGACTATGGAAGGACCGAACTCAGCCAGCCTCAGAGCTTAGCTCCTAAGGGTTCCCTTCCACCTTGCTGTTATGTGCCTGGCAAGAGTTGTTGGACATTTCCCAGAGTCACTGTCCCTTCCATGGTATTTTACTACCAGAGATGGAGGATGTCTGTTTTATGTCTTTGGCCATTTGGAAGGGCACAGACCATCATGATATCTAAGATCTTTCCAGCCTTCACCCCGAGACACACGAGCAGGGAGCCACATGCAACAGTGCAGAGGAGATGCTGTGGCAGCAACAGGCACTGTGTTTCTCCAGGTGTACTGCATTGTCCAGATGTGCTGTATCTGGGTGTGCAGTGTTGTTCAGGTATGCTGCATTGTCCAGGTTGCTATAGCCAGATGCACTGCATTTGGGTATGATGCATTATCCAGGTTTGCAGCGTTGTCCAGCTATGCAGCATCATCTGGGTGTGCTCCATCATCCAGTTGTGATGTATTGTCCAGGTGTGCCACATTGTCTGGGTATGCTGCATCTGGGTGTGATGAATTGTCCAGGTATGCCACATTATCAGAAGTGTTGCATTGTCCAGGTGTTCTGTGTTTTCCAAATGTGTGGCATTGTCCAGGTGTGCAGTGTTGTCCAGATATGCTGCATTGTCCAGCTGTGCAGTGTTGTCCAGGTATGCTGCATCTGGGTGTGCTGCATTATCCCATGTGTTACATTATCCAGGTATGCTGCATTATCCAGGTTTGCTACATCTGGGTGTGCTGCATTATCCGGCTGTGCTGAATTGTCCCAGGTGTGCTGTGTTGTCTGGATGTGCTGCATCTGGGTGTGCTGCATTATCCCATGTGTTGCATTATCCAGGTGTGCTGCATTATTCAGATGTGTTGCATTGTCTGGTATGCTGTGTTGTTCAGGTATGCTGCGTTGTCCAGGTGTGCTGCATCTGAGTGTGATGCATTGTCCAGGTGTGCTGTGTTTTTCAGATGTGCAGCACTATCCGGGTGTGCTGCATTGTCTGGGTGTTCTGTACTGTCCAGGTGTGCTGCATCATCTCAGTGTGCTGCATCTGGGTGTGCGGCCTTCTGGTTTATTGTGTCTGGATGTGCTGTCACTTAACACATGTAGTCCAGAACAAAGAGAAATGTGTGGGGCCGAGGAGTTAGAGTGATAACAGAGAAGGTGGGCATTATTGGGCTTTTTAGTATTTGGTGGGGTGTAAGTAAGGTGAGAGGAGGCAGGGGGAGGCTGGAGAGAATGTGGAGGTGAGAGGAGCTCCCAGGAGGCTTTTGGGCAGGGCAGTCAGAGTGAAGCATGGCTTTGGTGGCCTGTGGACATCCCCTGACCTTTGGATCTCTGGTTTCTAGCTCCATGCTCACAGTATGAGTGCATGGCTTGCGTTCACCCTCCTGTATCCTGTCAAGGCTGGAGGTGTGTGTTCTGAGCTGTGTTACTATGCACGAGTGGGGTGCAGGTGCTCTGCCTGTAATGGCTGGGTTGGGCTTGGCCTGGCCTTTGTCCCTCATCGTGATCTCGATAACAGGAAGGAGTATGGCAAGTGCTGGCATCTGCACTCTCTGATGTCACATGGACCAGAACATCCCAGATCTGCTCGGTTCCTTGGCCCAGCCCTCCCTCTGTGCATTGTCTTCTAAACCTGCCCATTTTCCTTATTGATCTACCTGGATCAGGCTTTCATTCACTGCCTTGCTGACAGTGACCGTGTTCTGTCCTGTGCAAGGGCCTCAGGGGACCTCCATTGTGTGGCTCTGGTCTGACCTCAACGTCAAGAAGCCTTCCAGGGTCCCAGTGCACTGAGCTCAGTCTGCTGTCCTGAGCCAAAGTGGTCTTCTTTTCTCTTCTGGCTTTTGCCCAGCACTTGCTGTTCCTGACGGGGGCTCACACTGGGAATGTGCCCTGGGTAGTCATCCTAGAGCTGTTTCGATGCCCCCTCTTCCTTGTCAGCCTGTCATTTCTCCTCTCCCAGCCTGGAGCTCTCATATATGACCTCTGCCTTTCTTCCTAGAATTACTATATTTTTCTTATTCTGTTGTTTGTACTCATGGTTTTTTCCCTTGTATGTAAATCCTTTGTCTGATTAATTTGATCATTTTTCGTGGTGTGTGTGGAGCTGGAGATTGAACTCAGTCCCAGTATACGCTCTACCATGAAACTACTCCCCAGCCCTGATTCACTTCTGTTAACTGCCGTATATATAGTCTTTTATCCAGTATTTAATTTTCTGAACACATTTGATTTTGTATATTGACGTTTACATTATGTTATGGGAACAGAGGGAAATGGTTACTATAGAGAAGCACACTCACATTCGTCATCTCACATGTTTACTTTTTTTGTGACAAGTGCAGCTGAGAATTGCATATTTAACAAAAGTCTCTCATGCCGTGCAGTGTTGCCAATTGACAGTGAAGTGATCTCCCAGACATCCCCGTTTCAGTGGCCCCTGGGGTCGGGGGAGTTGGGTGCAGGCTCCATGGGGAAGGTGCTCTGGAGGACTGTGTGTTTCATTAAACGGAAACCAGGAGTCCCAACTGGCGTTAAGAGCTGTTCAATATGTAGCCTTCCCTGGAAGAAATGCTCGGGCCATGGGGCTGCTTTCTGTCTGAGCTAGAGAAATACACGGTCCTTGATTTTACGATACTTATGCTGAAGTTATAAGCATAAGGAGTAAGCACATTTCATTTGTGCTGCACTATTGGTTAGAAATTAACATGTAACTAACACCAGTAGGCATGCATTGCTGGCACTCAGGGCTTTCAGACTGGGTATTCGGCCTCGGCCCAGCTTGAGTATCGGCTTTGTTCCTATAGGTTAGGATGAGGCATGTGTCGTCAACTTAAATGACAGCAACAGGACCAGACCGAGCGTCCTGTGTGCTAGGTGACAACATGCCTGTGTGTTACCCCTGTGAGTGCAAGGGGTTCTTGCCCAGGTCTGTGGCCACCAAAGGGGATGTCCCAGATGTATTTGGCCGTGGATCATCATACCCTGGGGCTGCCTGTCGGGAGCAGTTCCTGGAAGCCTGTTTCAGTTTAGCAGTTCTGAGATTTTAAAGGCTGTGCTTCCTCTTCGTCTTACTAGGGTTGAGACTCTCGTGAGTTACTCCGTGATCAGCCTCCAGTGAGCTGGCTCTCCTGGCAAGCCCAACTGCTCGTGGCAGTAGCTGACCCCGATGTTACTGCTCTGTCTCCAGGTCTTGCCAGGTGGCAGAAGAAACAGTAGCATACCACAGTTCGTGCTGTCATTTCCAAATTGTGCTCATTCGAGGAAATGAGCACTGGCCTGACTGCATGAGAACATGTGGAGAAAGTTAATCATTCTCTTTCTCCCAAGATATTTGAAACTTACTTAGGTTTTTTTTTTTCATTCCAATTCTGCTTATGCCACCAAAAGAGCCCTGGTTCTACCAGCTCATCCTCCTTTTTCTTTCTTTCTTTTTTTTTTTAAAGAGAGAGAGAGGAGAGAGAGGGGGGGGAGGGAGGGAGGGGGGAGAGAGAATGAGAATTTTTTAATATTTAATTTTTAGTTTTCGGCGGACACAACATCTTTGTTTGTATGGTGGAGCCTCAGGACTCTCAGGTGCCTGGTAACAGTCACCGTGATAGAATTGTACCTGGCTTGCTCCCCCAAGCAAGCTGTTGGTGTTAAGGGGAGTTGCTTTTCTCCCTTTCATCGTGCCAGGAAGAGTAAAGGCGGGTTCCATAAGCAGGGGGGATTTGAGAAAGGGCAACTCCTCTGGCCTCCCTGCTCTTCCCCAAGCTCTTACATTTCTTCTCTTCCGGCAGGGCAGGTTTTTGTCCTGGGAGGCCATTCCTAAGTGGCCTCTTCCCGGAACTGCTCACAGCTGTGGCTGTTACACCGAGTGTCTCCCAGACTTTCACCTCTCTGGGGACCTCCAGCGCACACTAGCCCAGGTGGTGCCCACTTGCCATGGATTGTGTTTGGGAATGTCCTTAGTGTTAGCTGTTTTGAGCGTCAAGTGGCCTGTGGTTTTTAAGCCTTTAGAAGAACTGTGCTGTGCTACACAGCTGTAGTGCCTAGTGTTCTATGGACCACAGGCTAAGTTTGTTCAAATGTGGGTCAGGCTGGAACATAACCAACACTTACAATTTTGCTTCTAGGGAAGATGAGACCAATAGGGAATTCAGCTTGGTTGTTAGTGTTCCCTGCTAGTCCTCTGTGTGCCAAGACCATTTGGAAACCCCCTGAAGGTTGGGCATGGTGGAGCCTTAGGACTCTCAGGTGCCTGGTAACGTCCCCATGATAGAATCGTACCTGGCTTGATTCTTTAGGACGTACTTGGTTCTGGTGGCAGACACTCTACTCATTGTGGTTCACAAACATAGAGGGGGCTTGTAGGATCTTATAGTTGGAAGCAGGGCCTGAGGCTCAAATGATGTCCTGGGGCTGGGGTCTCCGGCTCCATCTTGTTTCCTGCTCTGGGATGTTGAGGCTGCCTCTCTGGTGATCTGCTGCTAGGTTTCTAATGGGGTGGGGGTGAGGGTGGTACCTGTGGCAGCTGCAGCCCATGCTGCCCGCACAGTCACTCTAGTCCTTCTAGCAAGAGCCATGCTGACCACTGTTCTTGGAGGAGAAGTGACCCATCACTGAACTGGTCTCCAGGGCCCGAGGGCAGTCTGCATTGAGGCCCAGTGAGGATCTCTGCAGTTCCCAAGGGTGCAGAGGGAGGCAGTCCCCAAAGGGCGACTGAGGAAGAGGCCTCCATGCTCTGAGGCAGGGTGCATGGGCTTGTGTAATATTACTTTAGCTGCATAGTTGTGTCCTAAGGCCTCCATGCTCTGAGGCAGGGTGCATGGGCTTGTGTAATATTACTTTAGCTGCATAGTTGTGTCCTAAGGTTCATGCTACAATTTTTGGAGCACATGTCTGCAAGTCAGACCTCTGCCTTCTTTCCCTTACTTGCTTTTTACACAGTTCACAGAAATCATGATTGAGCATGGTGGAGCCTTAGAACTCTCAGGTGCCTGGTAGCAGTCACCATGATAGAATCATACCTGGCTTGATTCTTTAGGACGATTGATTGAACAGCTTTATTTCCCATGACTATGTGGAGAGAAACAGCAGACTTTCCTGCTCAGTCACAATTTAAAATATAGCTCAATCTTCTTAGTTAAGAGGTTCTACAAGTTAGAAAATAATACATAAAGAATAAATATTACACTATTGTCACTGAAGATGACAGAGACAGGAATGAATGGACTGGAAGAGAAGACAGGAACACAGCTGATGGTTGAGATGTGTAAACTCTGGTTTTTCCCTGGGGTGGAGGCCTCGAATCCCAGGGCGTGTACAGAGAACCTCGGGTCACCTCCTGTAGATGGAGACTCAGGAGTTCTGGCTCAAAGAACTTCCAGCTTGTTTGGAGGGCAGAGCCCCCACAGGCTTCTTGTTTGAGCTTTGCTTCCCTCGTGAGGATCTCTGGTGGCCTGGGCGCCCCTGGGAGCAGGGATGTGCAGTGTCCTTCTCTGCTAAGGGCTTTGCTCTTCTCTGGCCAGGGCTAAGGAAGACTCTTGTCTCCATTCATCCATTTAAATCTCTGCCACCCTCACCCCTACCCCATTAGAAGCTCAAGCAGTAGATTACCGACACGGTCTCCATCTCTGTGTATTCTCTGTTGGCCATTTTCCCCTGAACTAAGGGCTTGCTCTCCCTCCCTCTCTCCCTCTCAGCTTTTGAGTGCTCTTTCTTGTAGTTGTGATATCTTAGGTGCTCTCTTTGCCTTTTTATACATTGCTACCTAGCTTAAAGTAGTTACTTGACCGTGTAGCATTGGTGAAAAAGCAAAATTATAGCTGAAATGTCTTTTTTTAATAAGTGAAAAGCTGTTGATAGGCGTCAACTTGGCTGGAATTAATAGGAATGGAGTGAACTTTTCCCCTCAGTGAGAGAAGTGTGAGGACTGGCTGTTCACTCTCCCCTGATTCTGCAGGTGAGGCGGGAGTGCTGTGTGTAACGGCGGCACCGGGCCTGCTGGTCTCTTTGGGTGTGGTTGTTTGTGCATCTGCCTTTCCAGGTGTGTGGCTCATGAGGTCTAGGTGAGGTCCTTGTACCTGGGACTGAGACTGCTGCTGACAATTTGTGCAGAAACTTCCTCCCCATGGGTCAGTCTGTCATTGAACTGGAGCTTGAGCTTGATTTACTTCCAGGCCCTTTTTAGCGACCTTTCATGACCTGCAAGAGGGCTCCATGTGTGTGTCAGGTCCCCTTGTAGTCTTGGGAACGTGCACCTCACCCCAGAACTCGCAGGCTGGTGACTGTCTGCATTTCCAATCTTTGCAGGCCTCCTCTGGCTTTTAATTCCTCCAGTTTTACTGATTCTTCACAACATTTGACAATTTAATATTGCTCAAATGCATTTTATATGGAAATGCTATTTATTATCTTTTTAGTCATTAGTTAAAATATTAAGCAAAATATGGAGAAGTTTATCTGGTACACATCATTACACATCTGTGCTAATGGCAATACCAGAATTATGAAACAATTGCAGATAGGAAGCTGTAAATGCCGGATCCTCTGGTAATTGGGTTTCACATATAGCCCATCACCACTTTTTGAAGTACATTCTGTAAATGAAACTTTATTGCCCTGAAAATTGTTTTTTTATGATCCTTGCTTATGCCACAGTGCAAGTTCTCCTAACTTTTATTAAGTTCTATTGCTATTTTTCAATAGGATAATCAACTATAAAAAGTAAGAACAGCAGCTCCTAGTGGTTTGTGGCTTAATTCCTTTGTATTATTGTGGTGTTCTTCCCACCAGGTTGTGTGCGGAGCCCAGTTCCCGTCTAGGTGCTTCCCTGTCAGTGGTGTAGCTGTGCGTCCTAGGGCCCCTAGGACCCTGTGTTGGAAGTAACAGGTGAGGTCACCTTTGCCAAAGCTGACATCCAGAGGCAGCCGTGAGTGAGGTCTCCGGCTGAAACATCTGTGGAATAGAAGAGCTTTGCAGAGCAGGTGGACATGACACTACCTGGTAGACCCTGTGGTGGCCTCCCAGGCTTCGTGGTTTGGTGCAGCTTCTCAGTTTCCATGGATGGTCCACAGCTGTGCCACCATGTCCCCTGCAGGTGGAGGAAGATGTCTGCGTGATCTGTGGTGGGGCATGTGACCTAGTCCATGCCTTGAAACTGGAAGTACCTCTGGGAAAGAGGTCTCCTCTTCAGGAATGTGAGTCCCAGCCAGCCCTTATGCCATTGTGAGTTGAAATAAAAATTTGGATGAAGCCTCAGTCTGAGGGGGGAGGTGGAAACAAACCAGGCAGATCCCTGAGTCACAGAAGAAACTGACCATGGGGTTCTGGACTTAGTAGACCTGTGAGCCTGTGAATGGCCTAATGTTCAGCAGGAGAGTTGATTTTTTCATTACTTATCAGCTAGTGTAATGTAATTGCACTGGGGTTCCTGAGGGTCACAAGGTGGTGGCTTCCAGATGTCTACCCAAATCTGCACCAGTCAAGAGTCTCTGGAGAAGGGGGGCCAGGGGCCAGCAGGATGCGTATCTATTCCTGTATCTCTGTTGAGAAATTTTTTATGAAGAAATGGTTACTGTGATCCCACATGCCAGAAGTCTGAAATCTGCAGGGTGGGTGCCCAGGAGACCCAGGGAAAAGTTGATGTTGGCGTCTGAAAGCCACTTGTAGGTGAAAACCCCAGCCTTCCATGTGGCCTCACGCCAGAGGAAGGTGTGTGCTCCTCCGGGATATGCCATTTGAACGCCCAGGAGGAGGGGAGAGGACTGGCTTTGGTGGCCGTGGTCCACGGAAGCCTCTGCCTTCTGGGATCCTGCACCACATCTGCTGCTCCAGTGGGTCAGCGATCAGCCAGCGGTTCTTCCCACGGGGAAGAACTCATGTAAAAATGAGTTCCACTCTCAGAGGTTGAGGAGAGTGACCCACTCAGTGTGGAGAAACCAGGTGTGAGGGGCAGAGAAGATGCTGTGTCATTAGAGAGGGTGGTTTGTGGGATGATTGATGTTGCTGAGAGTGAGATCGATGCCTGTGACACTTCAATTGACTCTAATTATAGAGTAGCATGTTGTAAACTAATCAGATAGAAACCAGGGAATTAAATCGACCACAGGTCCTAGCCTTGGTGTGCTTAGGAGCTTTGATAAGGAGGGGATGACAGATTAGCAATCAGAAGTTTGAAGAAGCTAAGTTTTTAAAAGTCATTGAAAAATCAGATTAAAATTATGATGTTCAGTTTTGGAGTTCAGGGAAAAGTGAATTGAAGGCCCACTAGTAGCATACTGATACAGCTGTGGCAGCTCCCATCCTGAATGTGTCGATGCAGGGTACTAGTGCTTCTGAAAGCCTGTCTGTATGCTTATACCTATATCAGGGAATTTCTTTTTCTCAAAATGTAGGTGCTCCTGTGAAACAAGGACCTCTAATGTGGTTCCTGGGAAACTAGAATCACTGTCTCAGTTCTTCTGTGTACACAGATGCCCAATATTCAGGCAAATGCCTTCAGACTGCAGGAACCCCAGGGAATAAGAATTAGAAGAATTCTATCAAAACCTTAAATAATCTGTTGGAGTTTTTGCAAGATATTTGAAAATCAAGATGAAATGATGGGTTTTCTTGATGAATACAAACAATACAAGCTGATTTAAAACTGAAGGTGGAAAACTTGAATGGACCAGTAACTGTGGATAAAAGTGATCATAGATCTGTCTTGACAAAAGGCACTGGCCAGATATTTCAAAGGCAGGAGCTGATAGTTTTATGTTAATCCAAACCATCCCAGAATGGATGAACATCACTCTCTTTTAATGATTGATTCCCAGACTTGGTAAAAATAGCAGAAAAAGGCTCATCTTAAGAATTTAGATATGAATTTCCTAATGAAATATGAGCAAACTGAATCCAGGCAGATGTGAAATATGAGCCTGTGGGTTTGCTCCATCGGTGCAATGTCATTTCAACAGTAGTGTCCCTGTTGCGGCAGTGTGTGCAGGGAGCATGTCAGGGTGGAACAGACACCCACGGTTGTGTCGGTGGGTACTGCAGACCTTGAAGCAGAACAGCAGCCACTTCTGATATCATTCTGGGGACAGAGCCTCTGTGGGAAGCGCCTTTGACATGGGCGAGCATACAGTGAGGAGCTCTGCAACAAACGTGCAGTGATTGGGAAATGCCAGAACAACTGTCACTCCACATCATTCCAGTTCAGGTATTATTTTGGGAAAATGTGAGGTAGGGTATTGGAAATCAAGAGACTTATTTTCAGTGGAAGAGAAAGAGACTATACAAAATCTACTGGATAAACCAGATCATTCCTAACACAAGATCAGCAAAATCACTAGTGTATTGTGTGTGCTAAAGTCATGTAGAAATGAGTTCCATTCTCAGAGACAAGCCCCACAAAATACCTTGGAATGCATAAGGTTTGTAGGAACAAAGCCATGAGCGAAACCTTGGAAAAGGGGCACACAGCACTTGGTATGGTGAGGCATGTGAAGTCCACTGAGGGGAGCATGTGTGTGCCCATGTGTGTGTGTGCATACAAGTATATATGTGCGGGCATGTATTTGTGTCTGTGTGTGTCTCTGTACATGTGTTCATTCATGTGTATCTATGTGTTTGTGTTTAGGTATTTGTGCATGTGTCTGTATGTCTACATGTACGTATTTGTGCATGCCTGTTTTTGTATATGAATGCCTGTATTTGTGCATGTGTATCTCTATATGTGTGTTCACATGTGTGTGTGTGTTGACTGAATACTTCCCAGAAGAATTCTTTCTTATTTGAAGCAACCATAAAGGCAGAAAAAGGGGAGTTGATTAAAGGGTGATAAAGTTAACATGCAAGAATAAAATTCATACTGTTGTCCCAGGAAGAGTTTTGAAGAGACTCTGAATTGTAGGTTGCTGGGATACTGGGAAACACTAGTGCTGCAGGAGGTTCATCAGTGTGTACACAAATGCTTTATATGGGAAGCATTTTCAAGTTTGGAAAATCTGGATTCCAGTAAATCTGGGATAACTGGTTATCCATTGGAAAAAAATAAAATTAATTTCCATTTCATAACTCAACATTTAAAAAATATTAAGTTTAAAAAATTAGCATGATATTCTTTTTTATTCTTTATTAGAGTTATATTTATTTGTTGTAGAAAGCTTCAAATATGTGGAAATTGGAAACAAGAAATCAGAACATCCACAATTTCATACACAACCTTCAATAATCATTATCAACCTTTTGGTGCAAGTTACTTTTTTCACGTAATTCACTTTATTTTTTTAAGCATCTATAAGATAACTTTGGGCAATTTTGTACAGTAATTTTTTCTATAGATATTTTGACATCATCTTTTCCCAATGGTATTAAAGACTTTTGGTAAACATTTTTAATGGTTAAATAATAGTCAGTTATTAAAGGAACATAATTTAGTCATTAATCTTCAATTTAGGTTATTCATACTATTTGACTACTGAATAGCTTTGAGCTTAAAAGTTTCTCAGGATGGAGTCTCTGAAGTAGGTTTACTGAGTCAAAGTATATGAACGTTTTCAGAGCTCTTGCAAGATACTTTTGAACACCGTGCATTTTGCATTTTGCATTCAGCTTTATCTTCGCAGCGTGTTTCATTAGCCTTTCCTCACACATACTACAGGCTCCTGTGCTTTTTAATTAATTAATTAATTAATTTGTTTTTATTATTGGTTGTTCAAAACATTACAAAGCTCTTGACATATCATATTTCATACATTTGATTCAAGTGGGTCATGAACTCCCATTTTTACCCCGTATACAGATTGCAGAATCACATCGGTTACACATCCACGTTTTTACATATTGCCATACTAGTGACTGTTGTTAAATTGTAGAATTGGGAAGATCTTTTTAACCTATAAAATTATTAATGAAGTCATTGGTAGGTTTAAACATAAACATTAAACCCTTCTAAATTGTTGTGGGACTCTTCAGGCATTTAGCAGATGAGGGGAAAACTGAAGACATTTGCCACTGATGGATGGTGGAGAGCTCTGGCATCTATGAAGAGATCCCAGGTAGTAATGAAAAATGGGCCCCGAAAAGAAAAAACTAAGAAGCACGGCTTACTCAGAAATACAGTTGCTCAGTGCACGAAAAGATCCTCAGACTCTGTGAAAGCAATAGGAAGCTTCCTTTGTCCACCAGAGGCAAAAGCACAGATTGGTAGTATGTGACAGTGTAAATTGAGACAGATACCTTGGCAGCAGATCAGATTAATAATGTGCATATTCTCTGACTCAATAATTCTGTTTCTAGAAGTATATTCTTATAGACTCGAGGAGCTTGCAAAACTGTCCTCACTGTGCCAAGTAAATTGGGGAAACTGGAAACATCCCAGGGCCCAACAGTGCAGGACTGGTAGGGTCCATGGTGATTCCTTTAAGTAGTTCTGTGTACACTGATGGGAGAAATGTGGATGCAGCAAGTGAACTAAGTGGGTTGTGGCAGAGTGTCTGATCTGGAGGGTAGGCGGCTTTATCTGTGGGCACCTGCATTGGATTTGAGTCTGTGATTTAGATGGGAGACTACAGCAGACTGGCTGACTGGTTATAAGAAGCAAGTGGTGGACTCTTAATTTGTATATCACTTTATGATGATTACTTCACAAATGTGCTTGCTAAGATAAAAAGCTAGCATTCTTTCAAATGTGGTTGCACATTTGAAAGTAACTCCTCAGCATTCGGCAACCTGACATCCAACTGATGCTTGTTCAAAGAATTTGGTGACAGAACACAACTTTCATAAGACATTACACGCTACAGTATACTATCCAGCACTCATGAACTTCTGTAAAAATTGGTACAGGGTGGTAGTGGTTTTTCAGGGCCACATGAAGTCTGTGTGGGAGAGTGTTTGTGATCATAGGAGCTGAACTTGGAACTGGGGCAGTGTGTCTCCAGTATGCTGTTGTCAACATGCTGATCTCCTCATGGAACCAGTGTTCCTATTTTATCTAATCAGGTTTTGGAGTAATAATAATTTCATATATTAGCCTTAAATGAAAATCTAAGCAGAGAATTTGATAATTATTGAAAGATATGCATTAGCACCTCTTGAAATCGGTGCTACCCTCAGTGTACTCTAGGTCTATAACTCTATTCCCCACAACTTTTTCCTGTAAAGAAAATAATCAGCCATTATTCCTTGGCTCCTGTTTTTCAGAGTTGGCCTGTTTCTTTGCTGAGCCAGCCTACGCACACAAACACTGTTTTATCATCGGGTTGTGTAAGGAATTATAACTCCTGATTTAAAGTATGGTTTCACTGTTTCTCTCTGATTTAAAATTTTGGAGTTGCTAACCCTGTTTATCATTGTGTCAAACCCCGCTTTAAAATTGAGATAGTACTTTTCATAATATGCATATTATAAGCACTTAGTGCACAATTCTGAGGTTGTACTTAAAAATGCCTGATGTTACTTTTATGCGGGGTTCTCTGTGCCTGTCTAGTTCCTGCTATATTGCTGTTCTCAGGTGATCTAACTATTGCTTAGTCTCATGTGTTCTTTGTACAATCCATGTTTTTTCTCCATGGGGGAGGTTGTTGACCCTTTTTATCACATTTTCCCCATTTCTATCCATCCTCACCATAGGCTTTCCTGCCACCCGAGGCTCAGCCGTAGCACTGCGCATCCCATTCCAACGGTGACTCCCTCTGCTGCACCCAGCCCAGCACGATGGGGACGGCTCAGGTACTGTGTGATCCAGCTGCTCTTGCTCCCTGTATTTGTTCTTTGGGGTGCTCATGCTCAAGCATTTCCTCATGTGATGGGGCTCTCTGCCCCAGGTGGGGGTACTGGGACAATGCCCACAGTTCAGCCGCCAGAGGGCCCATGGGTGGCTGGAGAGGGGTCAGTGGGCTGAACGTTGATGTGAGGAGGCAACTGCTCTAATGAGCAGGCCACCCATGCATGAAGGCCATCCAGGGCTGTAGGCAGATACTTTTCCAGTCAGATAGAGGCGGGTATAAACTTGGAAATGCGGCGTCTGTTTTTCTATGTAGCTGAGAAGCAATGAAGGCATCATGGTGATTGAGGTCCACCTGAGGTGTTGGCTGGCTGTGGAGTGTGCCCAGCGGAGCCCACCCAGGCATGAGGATGTGACTGAGCTAAGTGCCCAGCCTCACAGCTGAGCTTTCCTGGTGGTGGGCTGGCTGTTGATGTGATATCAAAGCTGTCTCGTGGAATCTGGATGCTGTGGCTCCACTGTTAGGTGCAGGGGGGGAAATATGCACCCACAGAGCTGAGACCTGGTGAGATATGGTGAGTAGGATACAAGCTTCACTGTGCAGACCTTTCCCCGTTCTCTTCCCTGATACCACCATGGAAGCATCCAAATCCTCAGGCCCTCCTGGGAACACAGGGGGCTGCAGCACCAGCAGGCCCAGCTCATCTGAGTGTACCCAAGTCCTGGGTGCTCCTGGGAGGACAGGGGGCTGCAGCACCAGCAGGCCCTGCTCATCTGAGTGTACCCAAGTCCTGGGTGCTCCTGGGAACACAGGGGGCTGCAGCACCAGCAGGCCCTGCTCATCTGAGTGTACCCAAGTCCTGGGTGCTCCTGGGAGGACAGGGGGCTGCAGCACCAGCAGGCCCTGCTCATCTGAGCGTACCCAAGTCCTGGGTGCTCCTGGGAACACAGAGGGCTCCAGTACCAGCAGGCCCTGCTCATCTGAGCGTACCCAAGTCCTGGGTGCTCCTGGGAACACAGAGGGCTCCAGTACCAGCAGGCCCCTCTCATCTGAGCGTACCCAAGTCCTGGGTGCTCCTGGGAACACAGGGGGCTGCAGCACCAGCAGGCCCTGCTCATCTGAGTGTACCCAAGTCCTGGGTGCTCCTGGGAACACAGAGGGCTGCAGCACCAGCAGGCCCTGCTCATCTGAGTGTACCCAAGTCCTGGGTGCTCCTGGGAACACAGGGGGCTGCAGCACCAGCAGGCCCTGCTCATCTGAGCGTACCCAAGTCCTGGGTGCTCCTGGGAACACAGAGCTGCGGCAAGTGTTTGAGAGCAAGGTTATGGCATTTACCCCTCCTGGTGCCAGTGTTTTGTTTTTGCTTCCTAGAAAGAGGTGTTTCATTTGTCTTGTGGAAAGGAAGTGGGTATTATGCAAAATATGTTGTTATTACTTACTTCAGAAAAGATGTGATAAAAATTGTCCAAATTTCACAGGGATGCTTGTAGCCACGGCTGCCTGTGATCTTCCTCCAGTCTCTTTTCTTCTGTCTCACTCAATGGCAGCTTGAAGCTCTTGTACAGCGTTCTAGAACTTTCTTAATGATTTGATAGGCTCAGAAGATAGTGTTGATCTCCTGCTGTTGCACAAGGTCACTTGGGCAGGAACTGCTGCTCTTTTGCTGGGACCTCAGGAGTTTGTGAAGGGTTTTGGAGGGGAGGGGATACAAGACAGTTTTTTTTTTTCGTCTTCTTACTATCTGTTTTCTCTTCGATTCAGCAGAGACAAGCAAGCTCTTCAGTAAATACCCTACATCTGGCATGGGGCAGTTACATATTTGTTCAAGGAATTTGGATTCTTGATTGGATCTCTGGGTCATTTAAGCTCATCTGTTAAAAAGGATAGAGGGCACTGTGTAGCCTTCTGACAGGCCCGGGTGAAGCATTCCCACCCCTCAGCCCCTGCAGGGCAGGCCCCACAGGACAGAAGGCCTGTGATGGTGGCAGGGCCCTCCTTTGTGCTTGCTGCTACGCAGGGCTATTGGGTGGCAGGATGTGGGGGTTGGGGTGGGGAGAGTAGGGGACTGTTCCTGTTCTGTCAGGGGTGTTGGAAAAATCTTTTGTCTTGTTCAGACTGTTTTATGTTCTGGGTAGGGTCACTGGCTACACAGGGAGCTGTCACGTGTAGGGAGGTGGTTCAGAAGTGTGGGGTGGCCACAGCAGAGACATGCTGGAGTCCACTGCTGTCTGCTCATCCACCCTCCCCATTCTCTTGCCCTCAGGTTGTCCAGTGACTTGTTTTTGTGCCAAGATGGGTGTTCCCTGGCTGCTAGCACCCATCTAGCACATGGACTCTGTTCCTCCCCTGCAGCCCACTTCACTCTGCAGCCATACACTAAGCAGGGATGCAGATGCAGCCTGTGTTGCCTTAGCAAGTCTGCCACATGCTGGTTCACTTTTCATATGTGAGGAGACAGGTGACACAGCCAAGAGAATTATGGGTGGCTGATGGAGCTCTGGTGTTCGGTGCCCACCCTCGCCTATGCACCAGCTGCCCATCTCCCCTGGCTGCAGCCCGGCTGGTTGGGTCTCTGCCTTATGCTGGAGGTGGATGATGGCTGGTGGCTGTACCTGTGTCTTCCACCAGCCTTTCCCACAGATGTGGTACTGTTGGTAAGTAGCTCCAGACACGCCCTCTTCAGTAGCAGAAAGTCCCGGCACTCCACAGTGTGGGTGGCTCACACTTACTTCCTGTTTGCCTGTGGATCCAACTCAGTCCCAGCTAGATTCACTGGAGTCCCCTCAACTCCCCTGACAACTGGCCCCTCTGGGAATTCCGCCTTGGGTGCCCTGACACCGAGGCAGCAGCTGTAGACATGTAAGGACCAGGAGCTTGAGAGATGCTACCCTGTGGTCCTCATGCTTCCTGGAGTCATGTACTCCTGATGCAGAGGAATAGCACCACGTGTCAGCTCAGTCCTGGTATAGGGCATATCCCCATCCTGTGGGAACAGGCTTTTAGGACAACTCCCAGCCCCCGCCCCCACTGCAGGGAGGAGCTGCTGCTGCTGTCCCTGACCCCAAAGGCCCCACAGAGTCTCCTGCAGAGGATCCCTCCACAGCTCCAGTGCTGTTGAATGGGCCCTGGAACTGAGACTGCCACAGCCTGCAGCTTTGTCCTGGTTGGAATAAGGCACTTTGTTGGACTGTGGCTGTGGAGGGTGGTACTCTGGGGGATGCACAGACACTGCTGCCATTCCCATCGCGGGAGGCCCTGGGGCTCTTCCTGGCCTGGCAGGCTGTGCAGCAGGGTCCCTGGCCCCCACAACTGGATGCCTGCAGGGTGAAGGCCACATGCACCTGTACACAGAGCCAAGTGTCCCCTGCAAGCTCACCCGTCCCCACAGAGAACCATAAGCTTTGGACTCAATTGGTGTGAAGTTGTTTTTAGTTTGTGGGGTCTGTAATGATGTCGCCTCTCTTGTTCTGCATGTTGCTAATTTCCTTTCTTCATCAGTCTGAGGTTTATTAGTTTTACTGATTCTTTTTCCCTCCATGAGCCAGATTCTGGTTTCACTGGTTTTCATTGTTATTTTTATATTCTGTGCTTCACTGATGTCTCCTCTGGTCTTCGTTATTTTCTTTCTTCTGCTCATTTTGGTTTTAATTTGCTCTTCATTTTTGTTCTTTTGAAGGTTACAGCTAAAGGCATTGAACAGACCGTTCTTTTCCAGTACAGCATTAGGAATTCATTTAGATTTCCCTGGGATTTTCTTCGTGAACGTCCATAAACATTCTTGGAGGTAGTGAGGCTGCTTGGAAACTGTCCTGAGGTTTGTTGGTGGAGTCCACCCCGCCTTCTCCCTGCCTGCTCTGGGGCTCAGGAACCATGTGACTGCTGTGACCCCACCCTCTTCAGCTGTTGGTGACCTTACTGACTTGGTTTTAGGATTGTGTGTTCTTGCTTTCCAGCTATGTTTGGGATTGACTTTCTTTCTTTCTTTTTTTTTAAATAAATCTCTCTTTTTTTTAATAAATCCCTTTAAGAAGGTAGAGAGAAGATAACCGATATCCTCATTTCCCTTACCTCCCTCCAATCTGTCTACAGTTTTTCATGGAAAGATCCAGTTTGTTTTTCTGTCTCACCAGGAGAATGTGTTTTGGAATTGGGGAAAGACTTTTTCCCTGTTCTCCATAGGCTCTAGCTCTAGTTCCTCTGATACCTTGATTCCTGATAAGAGTGGTTTTGCCCCAGTCAAACCTAGAGTCATTTTGGACAGTAGCAAGCTCCTGCTGGTCTGGAATAGGGGTCAGGGTTGCTGCGGACAGCCTGTGGTGCCCAGGATGCCCCAAAACAAGGAGTTATCTGGACCAAAATGATAAAGAGGCAAGGTTGAGAATCCTTGCTTTGTCTTTCTGACCTAACCTCTAATGCTTAGCTGCCTCTTGGAATATAAATCAGAATGGCAAGGAGAGAGTATGATCCTGGACAGAACTTGGTACGGTGTGAGGATTCTTCATGGGGACTCACGGGCCACAGTGGTGGCAGGTTTGAATGCAGATTCATTTAAATTGATCACACATTTGGATGTTGGGGGTAGCAATGAAGTGACTTATCCCACGGTGAGCGTGCCTTTGGTGTAAGGTACACTGTGGCTGCCCGCATAACCTGCCCTTCACTACCGTGGCTGCAGCCCTCCCATGGAATTGCCATTTCTGTTGTTCCTGGATAAGCAGGACAGACTGCATTTTGATATAGTCTCATTAAAGTAAGAGAAATCACAGAAGGGATTAACTATTTTGTTTTTTTAGTGCATTAGAGTTATACATAGTAGTTGGGTTCCTTTTGACAGAATCATTCGTGTGTGGGATCTTTTCCCTGCCATCCTTCCTCCCTATGCTGCTTCCTCTGCTTATCTTCCTTTCATACCTTATTTTTTAATTTGTTTATTTTTAATCAGAACTTTATAGTTGAACATAGTAATGGGTTCATCCTGACCAGCTCCTACATGCATGGAAATGCATCTCTGTTTGTGATCCCCTACTTTCCTTTCCTGTCCTCCCTCCCTCCCTCTAAGCTGCTAGATTTCCTTTTGCTTATCTGTTAATTTGTATTTGATTGGATCTTTATGCTATCCTGTCTTTCCCTCTCCCTTTGCTTTGTTTTACTCCAGCTTCTGCGTATGACAGAAAACATTCAACCTTTGAGTTTCTGAGTTCGGCTAATTTTACTTAGCAGGGTATTCTCCATTTCCATCCAGTTACTGGCAAGTACCATGATTTCATTCATTTTTTGTGACTGAGTAAAACTCCATTTTACACACACACACACACACACACACACACATTTGTAAACATTTATAATATGCAAATATTATGAATACATTCATGTGTATGTGTGTATATATCTCACAATTTTTTTAATGCATTCATCTACTAGTGGCACCTGGGTTGATTTCATCACTTAGCTTTTGTGAATTGTTCTGCTGTAAATATTGAGGTAACTATCACTATAGTATGTCAATTTTAGATCTTTTGGTGAAATACCAACGACTGGGATAGCTGGGTCATGTGGTGGTTCCATCCCTAGTTTTCTGAGGGATATCCATACTGCTTTCCAGAGAGGTCATGGTAATCTGCAGTCCCACCACCAGTGGTTAAGTAGACCTTTCCCACCACCTCACCAGCATTTATTGTTGTTCATATTCTTGATAATTGCCGTTTGACTGGAGTGAGATGCAATCTTAGTGTAGTTTTGATTTGCATTTCCTTGGTTGCTATAGATGTTGAACATTTTTTCCCAAATATTTGTTGGCCATTTGTGTTTCTTCTTTTGAGAAATTTTTGCTGAGTTCTTTTGCCCATTTATTGATTGAGTTATTATTATTTTTGATGTTTAGTTTTTTGAATTCTTTATGTATTCTGGATATTAATCCTCTATCAGAGGAATAGCCAGCCAAGATTTTCTCCCATTCTGTAGGCTCTCTCTTCAATCTCTTAATCATTTCCTTCGCTGTGCTGAAGCTTTTCTGATTTGATGGCATTCCACTTATTGGTTTTTAGTTTTATTTATTGAACTTTGGGGGTCTTGTTAACAAAGTTGTCCCAGCACCTATATGATGGAGTGTTCACCCTACCTTTTTTTCTAGCAGTTATAAAGTATCTACTCTAATTCCTAAGTCTTTGATCCAATTCAATTTGAGTTTTGTGCGGGGTGAAAGATAAGGGTCTAATTTAATTTTTATACATATAGCTATCCAATTTTCCCAGCACCATTTGTTGAAAAGGCAGTTTTTTCCTCCAAGATATATTTTTGGCACCTTTGTCAAATATCAGATGGCTATGGGTTTGTGGATTTGTCTGTGTCTTCTATTCTGTTCCATTGGTTGTCTATTTTGATGCCAATACCATGCTGTTTTTGTTATATAGCTCTGTAGTATAATTTCAGATGAGGAATTGTGATACTTTCTGTTTACCTTTCTTTCTTAGTATTGCTTTGGCTATTCTGGGTCTCTAATTTTTCCAAATGAATAGAAGAAGTGTGTTTTTTTTTCTAATTCTGTGAAGCATGTCATTGGTATTTTGATGGGAATTGCATTGAATATATATGTTTCTTTTTCTAGTATGGCCATTTTGACAATACTGATTTTGCCTATCCAAGAAGATGGAATATCTTTCCATTTCTAAGATCTTTTTCTATTTCTATCTGCATTGTTCTATAATTTTCATTGTTGAGCTCTTTTACCTCTTTGGATAGATTATTTCCTAAGAATTTAATTTTTTTGTGGTTATTGTAAATGGGATGTTTTTCCTGATTTCTTCTTACGCTAAGTCACTGTTGGATTATAGGAAAGTTATTGATTTGTGGGTGTTGGTCTTGTATCCTACTACTTTGCTAAACTCATTTATAAGCTTTAAAAGTCTTCTTGTGGAGTTTTTTGGGTCTTCTAGATATAGGAACATATTGTCAAAAAAGATAGTTTGACTTCTTTTTTTCCTATTTGTATCCCTTTTATTGCTTTTTCTAGCCTGGTCACTCTGACTAATGTTTTGAAAAATATATTGAATAGGAGGGATGAGAGTGGACAGCCTTGTCTTATTCCTGAATTTAGAGGAGATACTCTTCTTTTTTCTCCATTTAGTATAATATTAGCTTTGGGTTTGTCATTAATGGCCTTAAAGATGTTGAAGTAAGTTCCTTTGATACCTTGCTTCTCCAGTGTTTTTAACATGAATGGGTATTGGATTTTTATCAAAGACCTCAACAGATGCAGATCTGTTGAGATGATCATGTGATTTTTGTCCTTAATTCTGTTTTAAGTGATGCATTATACTTATTGATTTGTGTATGTTGAACCCACTTGCATCTCTGGAATGAAACCATCTTGATCGTGGTGTATTATCTTTTTAATAAGTTTTTTAATGCCATTTGCTAATATTTTATTAAGAATTTTTGCATCCATGTTCATCAGGGCTCTTGCTGTAATTTTTTCCCTTGCTGCATTTTAAAAAATTAGTTCTAATCAGTTATACATGAGCATAGAAAGATCTTCAATTCATTGTACACAAATGGAGCAGAATTTTTCACTTTTCTGGTTGTACATGAATTAGAGTCATACCATTCATGTAATCATACACGTACCCAAGGTAATGATGTCCATCTTATTCCACCATCTTTTCTACCCCCTTGCCACCTTCCCTGCTCCTTTGCCCCGTCCAAGTTCTTCCACTCATCCCACATCCCCTCCCCCATTATAGATCAGCATCTACTTATCAGAGAAAACATTCAGCCCCTGTTTTTTGGGGATTGGCTTATTTTGCTTAGCATGAAATTCTCCAACTCCATTCATTTACCTGCAAATGCCATAATATTACTCTCTTTTAATGCTGAATAATATTCCATTGTGTGTTGTACCACAGTTTCTTTATCCATTCATCTATTGAAAGGCATCCACAGTTTAGCTATTGTGAATTGTGCTGCTGTAAACATTGATGTGGTTGCGTCATTGTCATATGCTATTTTTAAGTCCTTTGGATATAGACTGAGGAGTCAGATAGCTGGGTCAAATGGGGGGTCCATTCCAAGTTTTCTAAGGAATCTCCATACTGCTTTCTGTTTTGGTTGCACCAATTTGCAGTCCCACCAGCAGTGTATGAGTGTACCTTTTCCCCCACATCCTTGCCAGCACTTATTGTTGCTTGTTTTCTTAATAGCTGCCATTCTGACTGGAGTGAGATGAAATCTTAGAGTAGTTTTGATTTGCATTTCTCTAATTGCTAGAGATGTTGAACATTTTTCCATGTATTTGTTGATTGATTGTATATCACCTTCTGAGAAGTGTCTCTTCAGTTTATTAGCCCATTTATTGACTGGGTTGTTTGTGGGGGTTTTTTGGTGTTAAGTTTTTTGAGTTCTTTATATATCCTAGAGATTAGTGCTCTATCTGATATGCATGTGGCAAAAATTTGATCCCAAAATGTAAGTTCTCTCAAAGGTACAGAATAGAAGACACAGAGACAAACCCACATAAATACAGTTATCTCATGCTAGACAAAGGTGCCAAAAAAATACATTGGAGAAAAGATGGCCTCTTCAACAAATGGTTCTGGGAAAACTGGAAATCCATATGCAGCAAAATGAAATTAAACCTCTATCTCTCACCATGCACAAAACTCAACTCAAAATGGATCAAGGACCTAGGAATTTGACCAGAGACCCTGCACCTAATAGAATGAAAAGCAGGCCCAAATCTCCATCCTGACTTCCTTAACAAGACTCCTAAAGTGCAAGAAGCAAAATCAAGAATCAATAAATGGGATGGATTCAAACTAAAAAGC
The DNA here is from genome assembly GCF_045843805.1 of Urocitellus parryii. Taxonomy (NCBI): domain Eukaryota; kingdom Metazoa; phylum Chordata; class Mammalia; order Rodentia; family Sciuridae; genus Urocitellus; species Urocitellus parryii. The sequence goes on along the minus strand of NC_135544.1, from coordinate 66,764,264 downwards.
TTCTTTTCAATGAGGTGAAGAGAGAGCCTTGATGCATCTTTGTCTGGTCTTGGTATCAGGGATATACTGGATTCATAAAAAGTATTTGGGAGTGTTACCTCCCTTTTAATTTTGTGGAAAGACTGGTGTTAGTTTTTCTGTAAAGCTCTCGTAGAACTTAGCTGAGAATCCATCCAGTTTCTGGGATTGTCTTTTTTAGAAGGCTTTTAATTGCTGTTTCAATTTCATTACTTGATATTGGTCTATTTAGCTTTTCTAAATCTTCCTAATTCAATTTGGGCAAGTCATGTGATCTAGAAATTTGTTGATATCTTCCAGACTTTCCAGTTTATTTGAGTATAAATTTTCATAATAGTTTCTGATAATCCTCTGGATTTCAGAAGGGTGGTCTTTTTCTTTTTCATCTCTGATCTTCTTGGTTTAGGTCTTCACACCCTTTCTTTTGGTTAGTTTGACTAAGGTTTGTCAATCTTATTTATCTTTTCAAAGAACCAATTTTTCCTGGAATGATCCTGTATATTGGTTTCTTATTCTCAATTTCACGGATTTTAGCTCTGATCTTAATTATTTCCTGTCTTCTACTTGTTTTGCGGTTTGTTAGTCTTTTTTTCTAAGGCCTTGAGGTGGAACATAAGCTTATTTATTTTGGATTTCTCTAATTTTTTAATTGGGCACTCAGTGCTATAAAATTTCCACAAAGAATTGCTTTCATACTGTCCCAGAGATTTTTATGTTGTATCTTTGTTCTTGTTAATTTCTAAGAATTTCTTTATTTCTATTTTAATTTATTCTTTAATCCATTCTTCCATTTATGAGAACCTTGTTCCATATCCATGTGTTTATATGGCTTAAATTATTTTTTCTACTGTTGATTTCTAGCTTTAGTCTATTATGATCTGATAGGATATATGAGATTATATCAATTTTTTTGTATATGCTAAAATTTGCTTTTAGGCAAATAATCTAAGATTTGCTTTTTGGCCTGGAATATGATCTATTTTGGAAAAACTTCCATGTACAACTGTAAATTTAGCTGTTTTGGGACACAATATTCTGTAGATGTTCATTAGGTACGTTTAATTTGTAGTGTTGTTTAGGTTGAAATTATTTTCATTGATTTTATGTTTTGATGACCTCTCTATTGGTGATAAGACTGTGTTGAAATCATCCAGTTTATTGTGTTGGTGTCTACATGGTATTTAATATCATGGAGTATTTGTTCCGATGCATTGACATTGTTGGCATAAATGTTTACTATTATTACATCTTCCTGTTGGATTGCTCCCTTTACTAGTATGTAATGGCCTTCTTTGTCTCTTCTGATTAATTTTTGCTTGAATTCTGCTTTGTCAGATATGAGATAGCAATTCCTGCTTATTTTAATAGACCATATGCTTAGAATATTTTTTTGCCATCTTTTTACCTTCAGCTGGTGGATGTCTTTGCCTATAAGATGAATCTCTTGAAACCAGCATATAATTGGATCTTGTTTTTTTGATCCATCCCGCTAATCTGTGTTTTTAATTGGGGAGTTGAGACCATTAACATTCAGCATATATGTGGATACGTGTTTGTGGTTTCCTGCCATTTTGATATTTTGCTATATTTTATCTTATTTTAATTCTTATTTAATGGATTATTCTTCTATTGAACTTCCTCTGTTTGTGAGCTTTTGGAATTGTTATTTAGTTCCTATGCATGCAGTTTATCTTTGAATATTCTTTGTAGTGCTGGCTGGGTACTCATGAAAATTTTAATTTAATCTTACTGTTGAAAAGTTTTATTTCCCTCTCAAATTTGAAATTGTGTTTTGCTGGGTATAGTATCCTCAGCTGATAGTTGTTTTCTTTTAGGGCTTTGAATTTCCCAATCAAGGACCTCCTTGATTTTAGGGTCTGAGATGAGGCTTTTTGGTTTGCTTCAAATTTGTGACTTGCTGTTTCTCTCTTGTGGCTTTTAATAATCTTTCCTTATTTTCTGTGTCAGATGTTTTGATTATGATATGTCCTAGTGAGCTTCTCATTGAGTGAGTCTATTTGGGGTCCTTTAAGCATCCTGTACATGGATGTCTATCTCATTTCTGACATGGCAACAGTTTTCTATAACTATCTCATTGAAAATGTTCTTTATCTTTTGTTGGTGTCTCTATGTTCTTTTTTATATCAACAATTCTCAGGTTTGGTCTTTTAAAGTTGTTCCAGAGTTCTTATAGATTCTGGTCGTGCGTGTTCTAAAATTTTTTCCCTTTATTGCCTTCTTTGCACTCAAGATCCCATAGCCCGTCTTTAATGTGTGAAGTTCTATTTTCAAGGGTGAGGTTCTGTTTTCTACACCATCTAACTGTTAGTGATGCTTTCAAGTGAGTTTTTAATTTGATTGATTGTGCCTTTCATTTCTAGGAGTTCTGCTTGGTTTCTTGTCATTGTTGCTGTTTCTTTATTAAAGTGGTCTTTCATCTTCTGTAATTGCTCTCTTAATTTCTTCCTTAGATCTTCTTTTAGTACATTGAACATTTTAATCATCTTTCTTTATAATCTTTCTCTAGGTTTTTATCCACTTCACTACCAGTGGGATCCTTTGTTGTGGTATTGTGGATTTTGGGGGGAGATTTGTTTGCCTGTTTTTTCATGTTTTCAGAGCCCTTGGACTTGCTCATCAATTGAGGTGGATTCCTCCACCTCTTTTTGTGTGTGTGTTTGTTCTTTTGTGTTTAATTAACTTATTTGTTCTGGGGCTTCTCTCTGTTGTTGATGTCTGTGTAGATGCCCTGGTGGGACCCGAGTTCCCGCTCTAATTGTCTTTACTTGGGTGGGGCCTGAGCTCTTTCTCTGACTGTCTTTAATTCGGTCCTTGTTAGTTTTAGGACTTTTGTCTCCCTACTTTCTTTATGGCTGAGTAAAACCCCATTGTATATATATATACCACATTTTCCTAATCCATTTATCTATTGATGGACATCTGGGCTGATTCCATAATTTGGCTATTGTGAATTCACAGAAAGCATTCTTAACATTAGTTCCAGGTTCAGCCTCAATCATTCCGAATGTAAAAATCTAATTAATTTTGTAAAAGAAAATTTCTCATTCTTAAGGCAACCTCGAATAGACCTGTGTTGCTCAGAGATGAGGACTAAGTAGGAATAAAAATTAAATAGGAACCATTTATTATCTTAAATGTCTAAATAGAATAGATTCACATTCCAAGAAAGGTGTGTATCAAAACAGCATTGTTCCTTTCCATGTGGTAAAGAATCTTTGGATTTTACTTAGCTTTTGGAATGCTGTCTGATTTCTTCAAATGTGCTTGACTTTGACAAACGTAACTTTTTGTCTTTATTAAGCCCATGTCCTATTTGGCTTTCGTTTCTGTTTGTCTAAGATAGGAAGAGTCCATAATGCCTTATCCCCCTCCCCCTTACCGGTAGGACCTTAAGAGCAGGATGTCACCTGTCACACCTGCAGAGAACCCGGTCTCTGATGTTTCATGAGAAGGTAGGGGCAGAACATGTAAAAATAGCCAATATTTGTGTGTTGGTTGGAAACCTGGGTTTTGATTGAGGTTCTTCAGTGTGGGGGCAGATGTGTCCCACTCCTGTTCTTCTACTACCTGAAATGTGAGAGGCGGCTTTGCTTGTGACTCCAGAGTCCTTTTAGTTCTTAGGGGCTTCTAGCTATTGGGAGATGAGGATCTTCACTTTTGTGGTCAATTCCAGCTCCTGTACTTCAGCAAGTTAGGAAGTAAATTTGCATTTAAAAATAAAGCATAAAAATTATTTATAGAAGTACCTTCTTTTAAGCTAATTATTATAGAATTATTAAAACTATAATTATAGATTCTTTTAAATTATTTATTATTTTCTCTGTTTAAAAACTGTGTCTCATGGAAAAGTGAGCACAAACAAAATGAACAAAAAATGTTCAGAGATTGCCACTAATGGATGATTTTGGTTGATTTCACTTCGTTTTCTGTGCTGAAGGTTCTCTTCCTTCTTCCCCTCCTTTTCCAGTTCATGAATTGCATGGTTGGGTCTTTTACTCATTTCAGTATTACTGGGATTTTTTGTTTCTCAGATTGATATTTGAGTTCAGCTTTATCATGTTTTATATATAAGAATTAATTCTGAGTAGTCATATCCGGAAAAGAGCCCCAAACACAAACCGCCCATTTTTATACATTTTTTGCATTTCTGTCTTCAGTCCTGTATTTACTCTGAGTAGACGTAGGACTCTCCTTACTTCTGCTGCAGATTGGTTGTCTAGTTGTCACACCCTCCACTGAGAGATGCTGCTGTCAAGTTCCTGGCATGGGCATCACTGGACCCGGGAGCACTCATCAGTTCATAGTGCACTTTTATTGTACTTCCTTCTGTTGTTTGTTTTGGGGCAAACATTCATGTTGCTGCTTTGTAGTGTGGACTTTAAGCTACGTGGCCATGTGGGGAGCCCAGTCAGCACCTTGGGAGAGGCCACATATCCCAGCAACAGGGCTGCATGGTGGCACCCTCCTGTGCTGACAGCAAGTCTACTGGGTTTGTGTGAGGCTGGCACAAGAGCTTGGGGAGCAGGTCGGGAAGCCGTGATGTTGCCGAGCCCTTCCCAGACTTCTTGGGGAAGGGCAGAGCAGAGCTAAGCGAGCTCCTCTGTGCCTGTGCAGTGGAGAGCTCATGACCACAGTGTCTTGTCCTCCAAGGTCCAAGAGCATGCCTCATGGTTGTGCAGGTCAGAGGGTTGACTCTGGTCTCCTGGGGCTGAGATCAAGGTGTGTAAAGGGCTCAGCTCCTCCTGGAGCCTTTGGGCAGGCAGCCATGTGTCTTTTCCTTCTTCCCCAGATCCTGGCTATGTCCTCTCCCCATCTGCAGAGCCAGCAGCCTGGAGGCTTTCTGTCACTCATCTGCCCTTAAGGACCCCTAGACTGGGTCCACCAGCTGTCCAGGGCCATTGCCCACCTCAGGAGCCTCAGTCATGGCTGCAGAGTCTCCTCCACAGCTCTGGGGATTAGGGTGCAGATGTCCTTGGGGTCATTATTCTGCTGCCACAGGATTTTTATCTAAATCCATGTGGAGTTTTCATCTGTGGAGATTTTATCTTCATCATGAATTTGCACAAAATTTATACATTTTTCTGGACAAATAATTTCAAAGTAAAGTTTTTTTTTTCTGTATTTCATAACAGTGGATAGGATTAGCTCCTTTGCCATTTTCAAAGTAGTAAAAGGGAAACGTATGATCCCAAAGAAGACCTGAGCCTGTGCTCTGTTCTCAGCCCACAGGGCTCACCCTCTTACAGGATGCAGGCAGACACAGGAGGGTGTTGTTGTGAGTGATTGGACTGGCGCTGGTGCAGGTGGAGACAAGCCCAGGTGACCTCTGGCTGGCAGCTCACAGCCCCTGAGGGTACCCGAGGATATGCTCTGTCAATCACTTCATGCTCCACCCTGGAGGAGGCTGGTGTGGATGCAGACTGGCCCATGCTGTGGGGGTGCTGTACTGAATGGGACACAGGGACCTCCCCATCACCTCTAGCTGCTGCCACCTCTTGCAGGTGTTTAGACTTAGCTCTCTCTGGGCCAGGTGTGACTTTAAGTGCACAAGATAAGAAGTAAAGAAAGGTGAATGCTGGAGGCCAGCAGTGACTGGGGGCTGCGATGCCCTGAGCAAGTGTGGGCTGAGGCTGGTGTTTATTGCTGTTTTCTTAGTGCCGTGAGCACATGATCTGGAACATTTTTGCTAAATAGAAGGAATAGTTTTTTTTAAACAACAAGTTTTAGTTCAAACAATTTTTAGTTAAAAACCATAAATCTCATTGCTATGTTCCACAAACCTACATTTTAATTTGGGCTTTCTTTAGAGTACTTACAGATCAAGGGAGGAAGATTACCTCTAGATAGGGAATAGGGGTGGGAGGGAAAGGGATGGAGAAGGGGAAGAGCATGGATGGTGGAAGGAGACCCTCATCATTATACAAAATACATGTATGAAGATGTGAATTTGGTGTCAACATACCTTCTATACAATCAGAGATGTGATAAATTGTGATATAAAGGTGTATTAAGAATTGTAATGCAGGGCTGGGATTATGGCTCAGTGGCAGAGCGCTCGCCTCGCCCGGGCAGGACCTGGGTTCAATCCCCAGCACCACATAAAAATAAAGGCATTGTGTTGTGTCCGTCTACACCTAAAAAATAAATAAATAAATATTTTTAAAAAAGAATTGTAATGCAAAATAATAATAATAATAATAAGAGAGCTCATGTATAATGGCATGATTTGGCATGAATATACTTTATATACAGAGTTAGAAAAATGGAGTTGTGAATGAATAATTATAATTATAATGCATTCCACTGTTGTCATGTATGTAAGAAATAATATATATATATATATCTTCACCAAATCAATATAAAAGAAGAACACTATCTGAGTGTGCAGTGCTGGACAGGGCCCATGGCCTGCCTCCTCCTGCAGACATCTCAGGATGCCACGGACCTCGCCTTTTTGTTTATAGTTTCTTCCCAATTTTGTGCTACTTTATTGTTTAGTAAACATTTTAATCCTTCAAGAATAAGGCTTCATGAACTCAAGTGTGGGTCTCTGTGAACATTTGTGCGTGTGCACATATTAGCTTGCACACATGAACACGTTGTTCCTATGTGTGCTTCCACAAAGACAGCCACTCAGTTAAATTCACCCAACAACTGAGTGGTAGGAGTATCAGAAATATTACCTGCTGCTTGAAACATTGATAAATGTCTAAGCTACCCATTGAACACTTGAAGTATCACTTGCTGTATTCATGTGGTGCTGCTTTTCAGTCAGCCAACCTCTGCATTCAGAGATACTCCCTGAAAACCAAAACCCAGGTAGGCGCGGCCAGGCCAGGCCTTTGTGTCACCGTCTGCATTTCCGGGGGCCACCCCCAGCTTGCCCCTTTGCACCATCTCTGTTGAGCAGGTGCCCATGTTGGCATTTTGATGTTCTGTAACAGCTCTGTAGGAAGGACTTCTCCCCAGCCTGAGGCTGGGCAGGCGTTTTCTGGCCAAGCTGGTGAGGCAGAGCAGCAGTCCTGCTCACAGTTGTGTGCCAAGGTTTTGAGATGGATGTACGTTCAGTTCTCTCGATCTGCAGTGCTGATGCTCTTGGTCTTGTGGAGAGGCTCTTGCTGTGTGGCCTGCTGGCCTGGGACTCCTAGGCTCCAGCCAGCTGCCTCCTCGCCTCCTGAGCTGTGAGTACAGCTTTCTCCATACAAGCTTGGGTGGCCAGACTCCTGGGCCCTGGAGGATAATGAAACCACCAGGACCTTTCTGTGAGTTGAACTTCCACACCTCTGGCTCTGACACTCCTCTGCCCTAGGCTCATAGGTCTCTTTGGCTCCCTGCAGGCTGCCTCAGCTCCCTGGGGTTTGTTTTTATCACTTGAATCTGTCAAACAGGGATCTGTTCTCCAGACTTGAGACTGACCTGTGTCCCAGGCATTTTCCTTCCTTGGAGGCCTTGTTCTTTGAACCGATGTCTGCTTACTGAACAAAGTGAATTCCCAGGTGAAGGAGCATCTGTACTGCAGAGAAGCAGCAGCTCCATCTCTGTGTTCTCCAAAGGGCTTTAGCTCTGGTCCTGATTTGGATCTACCCACCCCACAGATCTTACTGGGGAGAGTCCCAGGGGCAGCCATGCATGTGCAGCACTCCCTCTTCCCAGCACTCAGCGGTGCTCTGCTGAGGCAGTGTGGCTCCTGTGGGCTTTCCTTCCTTTGGAACTGACAATCTGCATAGCCGTTCCTGCTGTCCCCTGGTTCACAGAACCTGTCAGGTGTTCCCTGTGGTGCTTCTCAGCGCTGATGTCCTAGGAATGATGGTTTTTTAGTTAGTTTTTTCATTGCTGTGACCTAAAGACCAGACATGAACAATTTTAGAGGAGGAAGAGTTTGTTTGGGTCTCATGGTTTCAGAGGTCTCTGTTCATAGACAGCTGACTCCACTGCTCTGTGCCTGAGACAAGGCAGAACATCATGGTGGAGAGGTGTGTAGGGTAAAGTAGCAGGGACCATGGTACTAGGAAATAGAGAGAGCGTTCCTTTTCAGGGACAAAATATAAACCTAAAGGCACACCCCTAGGGCCCAGCTCCTCCAGCCACTCTTCACCTGCCTAGAGTTACACCAGTTAATCCCCGTCAGTGGATCAATGCACGGATTATGTTCAGGCTCTCCCAACCCAATCATTTCACCTCTAAACTTTCTTGCATTGTCTCTCTATGAGCTTTCGGGGATACCCAGTATCTAAACCATAGCAGATAGTAACGGTGAGTTCGTCAGCCCTGCTCGGTGTCCACAGAGACTAAGTACTGGGCATGGGGTGTGCTGGGCTGGTCATAGACCCTAAAGTGACACCTGGTGGGGGGAAGGAGTTGCACTGACAGATGTTGGCACTGTTTTGCCTTCATGAAGCTGACACAAAAATGGAGAAAGCCAGGCCTCTTCCTCAGAGTGAGCTTGGGTGTGGACAAGGGATGATGCCCAGGGCCCTGTGGAGGACCCTTCGCCAGGAGCCTCAGGGTGGGCACCAGGTGCAAGCCCCTCTCCTTGCTGGTGGTGAGGGAGTCCTTCAAAGGGTTGAGTAGCCTGGGAGGAGCACGGAGTTCCATGACAGAGGGGCAGTTCTGCTCCGGTGAGCCCCCAGATCTGCAATCCTCCTGTGTTGGTGTTCTTGGGCTGCAGGGGCGAAGCCTGAGTTTTAAGAAGACACGTTTACTCTTGTAGTCCTGGAGGCCGAAGGGCCAAGGTCAAATGTGGGCAAGCTGATATCTCTGAGGCCTCTCTGTGTCTTCTCCCTGCATCCTGGGAGGATTCTCCTGATGACTGCCCCTGAGTCTCCACGAGCCCCGTAGAGAGACGGGAGTGAGGCCAGGCAGTCTCAGGGCACAGCGGAAGGCATTTTGGGCAAGGGAGTTGTTCAAGGTTCAGGGGCAGGGCCCTGGGTGGGGAAGCTGCTGAGGTAAGAAGGGCCACACTGGCTGATGGGCAGACCCAGCCTCTGGTGCAGCTTTGACCTAGAGGTTTGAGGGCACAGTCTGTTTTTCCTTGGCAGTGGCCTCTGGCTGCTGTGGTGGCTGGTCATGGGCTGGTGGAGTGAGGCACTCTGCTTGCTGCGGAGAGACATGAGCTTCCTTTGGCCCCATCCTGGCTAGGGAATGAAGGCCCTGCCAGGGTCCTACAGGAATGGCAGATCTGGGAGGTCCTGTAGGCCTAATCAGCAAGGAGAATCAGATTAGACTGCCTCTCTAGCCTGAAGCCAGCCCCTGGCAGGGATTCAGGACCCTGGTGCACTCCTGGGAGCAAGCTCTTGAGGTCTTCTTGATGCTCACTCATTGCTGACACTGGCAACTGCAAGAGTGTGCACAGAGGGTCCTGGAAAATGGGTTGGACTTTGCCAGAGAGGGCCCTGGAAGGTGAGTTGGACTTAGGAGGGTCCTGGAAGACTAGTTGGACTTCACCAGGGAGGGTCCTGGAAGACTGGTTGGACTTTGTCAGGAGGGTGCTTGAAGACTGGTTAGAATTTGCCAAGGAGTGTCCTTGAAGACTGGTTGGACTTTGCCAGGGAGGGTCCTGGAAGACTGGTTGGACTTTGTCAGGAGGGTGCTTGAAGACTGGTTGGACTTTGTCAGGAGGGTGCTTGAAGACTGGTTGGACTTTGTCAGGAGGGTCCTTGAAGACTGGTTGGACTTTGTCAGGAGGGTCCTGGAATACTGGTTGGACTTTGTCAGGAGGGTGCTTGAAGACTGGTTGGACTTTGTCAGGAGGGTCCTTGAAGACTGGTTGGACTTTGTCAGGAGGGTCCTGGAAGACTGGTTGGACTTTGTCAGGAGGGTCCTGGAAGACTGGTTGGACTTTGTCAGGAGGGTCCTTGAAGACTGGTTGGACGTTGTCAGGAGTGTCCTTGAAGACTGGTTGGACTTTGTCAGGAGGGTCCTTGAAGACTGGTTGGACTTTGTCAGAAGGGTCCTTGAAGACTGGTTGGACTTTGTCAGGAGGGTCCTTGAAGACTGATTGGACTTTTTCAGGGAGGGTCCTGGAAGACTGGTTGGACTTTGTCAGGAGTGTCCTTGAAGACTGGTTGGACTTTGTCAGGAGGGTCCTTGAAGACTGGTTGGATGTTGTCAGGAGGGTCCTTGAAGACTGGTTGGACGTTGTCAGGAGGGTCCTTGAAGACTGGTTGGACTTTGTCAGGAGGGTCCTTGAAGACTGGTTGGACTTTGTCAGGAGGGTCCTTGAAGACTGGTTGGACTTTGTCAGGAGGGTCCTGGAAGACTGGTTGGACTTTGTCAGGAGTGTCCTTGAAGACTGGTTGGACTTTGTCAGGAGGGTCCTGGAAGACTGGTTGGACTTTGCCAGGAGTGTCCTTGAAGACTGGTTGGATGTTGTCAGGAGGGTCCTGGGAGACTGGTTGGACTTTGCCAAGGAGTGTCCTTGAAGACTGGTTGGACTTTGTCAGGAGTGTCCTTGAAGACTGGTTGGACTTTGTCAGGAGGGTCCTTGAAGACTGGTTGGACTTTGTCAGGAGGGTCCTTGAAGACTGGTTGGACTTTTTCAGGAGTGTCCTTGAAGACTGGTTGGACTTTGTCAGGAGTGTCCTGGAAGACTGGTTGGATGTTGTCAGGAGGGTCCTGGGAGACTGGTCGGACTTTGCCAAGGAGTGTCCTTGAAGACTGGTTGGACTTTGTCAGGAGTGTCCTTGAAGACTGGTTGGACTTTGTCAGGAGGGTCCTTGAAGACTGGTTGGACTTTGTCAGGAGGGTCCTTGAAGACTGGTTGGACTTTGTCAGGAGTGTCCTTGAAGACTGGTTGGACTTTGTCAGGAGTGTCCTTGAAGACTGGTTGGACTTCGCCAGGGAGGGTCCTTGAAGACTGGTTGGACTTTGTCAAGAGTGTCCTTGAAGACTGGTTGGACTTTGTCAGGAGGGTCCTGGAAGACTGGTTGGACTTTGTCAGGAGTGTCCTTGAAGACTGGTTGGACTTCGCCAGGGAGGGTCCTTGAAGACTGATTGGACTTTGTCAGGAGTGTCCTTGAAGACTGGTTGGACTTTGTCAGGAGGGTCCTGGAAGACTGGTTGGACTTTGTCAGGAGTGTCCTTGAAGACTGGTTGGACGTTGTCAGGAGTGTCCTTGAAGACTGGTTGGACTTTGTCAGGAGTGTCCTTGAAGACTGGTTGGACGTTGTCAGGAGTGTCCTTGAAGACTGGTTGGACTTTGTCAGGAGTGTCCTTGAAGACTGGTTGGACTTTGTCAGGAGGGTCCTTGAAGACTGGTTGGACTTTGTCAGGAGGGTCCTTGAAGACTGGTTGGACTTTTTCAGGAGTGTCCTTGAAGACTGGTTGGACTTTTTCAGGAGTGTCCTTGAAGACTGGTTGGACTTTGTCAGGAGTGTCCTGGAAGACTGGTTGGATGTTGTCAGGAGGGTCCTGGGAGACTGGTCGGACTTTGCCAAGGAGTGTCCTTGAAGACTGGTTGGACTTTGTCAGGAGTGTCCTTGAAGACTGGTTGGACTTTGTCAGGAGGGTCCTTGAAGACTGGTTGGACTTTGTCAGGAGGGTCCTTGAAGACTGGTTGGACTTTGTCAGGAGTGTCCTTGAAGACTGGTTGGACTTTGTCAGGAGTGTCCTTGAAGACTGGTTGGACTTCGCCAGGGAGGGTCCTTGAAGACTGGTTGGACTTTGTCAAGAGTGTCCTTGAAGACTGGTTGGACTTTGTCAGGAGGGTCCTGGAAGACTGGTTGGACTTTGTCAGGAGTGTCCTTGAAGACTGGTTGGACTTCGCCAGGGAGGGTCCTTGAAGACTGATTGGACTTTGTCAGGAGTGTCCTTGAAGACTGGTTGGACTTTGTCAGGAGGGTCCTGGAAGACTGGTTGGACTTTGTCAGGAGTGTCCTTGAAGACTGGTTGGACGTTGTCAGGAGTGTCCTTGAAGACTGGTTGGACTTTGTCAGGAGTGTCCTTGAAGACTGGTTGGACGTTGTCAGGAGTGTCCTTGAAGACTGGTTGGACTTTTTCAGGGAGGGTCCTTGAAGACTGGTTGGACTTTGTCAGGAGGGTCCTTGAAGACTGGTTGGACTTTTTCAGGAGGGTCCTTGAAGACTGGTTGGATGTTGTCAGGAGGGTCCTGGAAGACTGGTTGGACTTTGCCAAGGAGGGTCCTGGAAGACTGGTTGGACTTTGTCAGGAGGGTCCTTGAAGACTGGTTGGACTTTGCCAAGGAGGGTCCTTGAATACTGGTTGGACATAGGGAGGGTCCTTGAAGACTGGTTGGACTTTGCCAAGGAGTGTCCTTGAAGACTGGTTGGACTTTGTCAGGAGGGTCCTTGAAGACTGGTTGGACTTTGTCTGGAGTGTCCTGGAAGACTGGTTGGACTTTGTCAGGAGGGTCCTGGAAGACTGGTTGGACTTTGTCTGGAGTGTCCTTGAAGACTGGTTGGACTTTGTCAGGAGGGTCCTGGAAGACTGGTTGGACTTTGTCAGGAGGGTCCTTGAAGACTGGTTGGACTTTGTCAGGAGGGTCCTTGAAGACTGGTTGGACTTTGTCAGGAGTGTCCTTGAAGACTGGTTGGAAGTTGTCAGGAGGGTCCTTGAAGACTGGTTGGACGTTGTCAGGAGGGTCCTTGAAGACTGGTTGGACTTTGTCAGGAGGGTCCTTGAAGACTGGTTGAACTTTGTCTGGAGGGTCCTGGAAGACTGGTTGGACTTTGTCAGGAGGGTCCTGGAAGACTGGTTGGACTTTGTCTGGAGTGTCCTTGAAGACTGGTTGGACTTTGTCAGGAGGGTCCTGGAAGACTGGTTGGACTTTGTCAGGAGGGTCCTTGAAGACTGGTTGGACTTTGTCAGGAGGGTCCTTGAAGACTGGTTGGACTTTGTCAGGAGAGTCCTTGAAGACTGGTTGGACATTGTCAGGAGGGTCCTTGAAGACTGGTTGGACTTTGTCAGGAGGGTCCTGGAAGACTGGTTGGACTTTGTCTGGAGGGTCCTTGAAGACTGGTTGGACTTTGTCAGGAGGGTCCTGGAAGACTGGTTGGACTTTGTCTGGAGTGTCCTTGAAGACTGGTTGGACTTTGTCAGGAGGGTCCTGGAAGACTGGTTGGACTTTGTCAGGAGTGTCCTTGAAGACTGGTTGGACTTTGTCAGGAGGGTCCTTGAAGACTGGTTGGACTTTGTCAGGAGGGTCCTGGAAGACTGGTTGGACTTTGTCAGGAGTGTCCTTGAAGACTGGTTGGACATTGTCAGGAGGGTCCTTGAAGACTGGTTGGACTTTGTCAGGAGGGTCCTTGAAGACTGGTTGGATGTTGTCAGGAGGGTCCTGGGAGACTGGTTGGACATTGTCAGGAGGGTCCTTGAAGACTGGTTGGACTTTGTCAGGAGGGTCCTGGAAGACTGGTTGGACTTTGTCAGGAGGGTCCTTGAAGACTGGTTGGACGTTGTCAGGAGGGTCCTTGAAGACTGGTTGGACTTTGTCAGGAGTGTCCTTGAAGACTGGTTGGACGTTGTCAGGAGGGTCCTTGAAGACTGGTTGGACGTTGTCAGGAGGGTCCTTGAAGACTGGTTGGACGTTGTCAGGAGGGTCCTTGAAGACTGGTTGGACGTTGTCAGGAGGGTCCTTGAAGACTGGTTGGACTTTGTCAGGAGGGTCCTTGAAGACTGGTTGGACATTGTCAGGAGGGTCCTTGAAGACTGGTTGGACTTTGTCAGGAGGGTCCTGGAAGACTGGTTGGACTTTGTCAGGAGGGTCCTTGAAGACTGGTTGGACGTTGTCAGGAGGGTCCTTGAAGACTGGTTGGACTTTGTCAGGAGTGTCCTTGAAGACTGGTTGGACGTTGTCAGGAGGGTCCTTGAAGACTGGTTGGACGTTGTCAGGAGGGTCCTTGAAGACTGGTTGGACTTTGTCAGGAGGGTCCTTGAAGACTGGTTGGACTTTGTCAGGAGGGTCCTGGAAGACTGGTTGGACTTTGTCAGGAGGGTCCTTGAAGACTGGTTGGACGTTGTCAGGAGTGTCCTTGAAGACTGGTTGGACTTTGTCAGGAGGGTGCTTGAAGACTGGTTGGACTTTGTCTGGAGTGTCCTGGAAGACTGGTTGGACTTTGCCAGGAGGGTCCTAGAAGGCCAGTTAGTTTTGTCAACCTTTCTATTTCAGCATTTTCTGTGATACTGGTGTGTAAGGAATTGTTTGTATTACCAATTTGACAACCTCTATGAACTCAAACTCAGTGGGAATGTGGGTGGATGCAGTACTTCTTAGGAAGTTTATTTGAGAGTCATACTTTCCATAATTGTTTCGGGCATGTTTATCAGCACTCCCACTCTGGCACTAATGGAGTAGGATTGAGTTTGATGTGACTGCTGGACCCATGGCTGCTGTTGATCATGTGGACCCTGGAAGGCAGCTCTCCCTGCTGCCGTGCTGAGTCCTAGTGGACACTCAGGAGGTGCTTGTGGAAGGCATGTTGACTAAGTCACCCTGATGTGGGCGATGATGGGATTGAAGGAAGCTCTGTGGGCTCCTAACAGTCTCAAATGTTTTCATTTTATTCCTGAATTACACTTTGTCTCCCCTTCTTTGTTTCTTCTCTTTCTGCTCCTCCCTCCCTTCCTTCCCTTTTGTCCCTGACTGAAGTGTAGACATCCTAAAGTTAAAACTTGCTACTAGTTATAGTTGACTTAAGTTGTTGATGTTTTTAACAATGTAAAATGGTCAGAATCTTTCCCTCTTCAGTGTCAATGATCCTTATTCTCATTCTACATAGGAATCTCAGGAAGGTGACGGCTAAGGAAAATTCCATGTGCTCCTCTTACACACAACTGATTCACTTGTTCCGATTCTGTCCACACACTGGTATTTGAAACACTCCCTAAAATATTCTAGGATATGGCCAGGGTGGTGAGACACTGCTGTGCATTAAATACTTAGGAATGGAATTTAATTTGCAGCATGTAGTGTTTGGGACACAGATGCAGTGTGTTGCACTTGGGTGAGCAACCTCTAAAACCAGGAAGAGGAGCAGGCTCCTGACACGGCTGGCTTCTCCCTAAGTGCGGTCACGGCAGTGCAGCTGGTCTGTGGATGAGACCAGGGCTGCGAAAGGCTTACCAGAACAAGCAGTGAAGACTTTCCTTAGTGAGGAAGGCATGTGATGGCCAGAAGAGATGGAAGCAAAGGTGACCACTCAAGGTGGATGCTGAGGACTGCCAGCAGCTTTCCTGGGAGGAGGAGCAGGTCTGCTGGGTCAGCAGGGGTCGGGTTAGCTGTCCACGAGCAGTCAGGGCACATGGACACTCAGCAGTGGCTTACACATTATCTTGTTCAATCACTGAAGTGGCATCTGCCCACAGGGAGATATGCCCTCATGCTGAGAAGGGCTGTTACTAAAAACCAAAAGATGAGTAGTGCTGGCGAGCTGTGGAGAAGAGGAGCTCTGAGCACTGTGGGTGGGAGGGTGGGTCGGTTCTGAGTTAGGAAAACAGGACGTAGACTCCTCAGAAAACCATGAACGGCAGAGCCGTGGGAACCAGCATCCACGCTGGGGATGTCTGGAGGAGATGCAGTCGGCGTGTGGAGGAGCCTGCCCTCCAAGCTCATGGCAGCCCCAGTGAGGAGCACGCTGAGCCCACCCACCGATGAACCAGGAAGAAAGTGGTGTACAGCACAGCAGGACGCCATCCTGCCACTGGGCAAGGAAATCCTGTCATCCCTGTGCCTGTGAGCCTGGGGGCATTGTGTCCGAGAACTGGGCCTGTCACAGAGAGGAACACACTGACCTCACGCATGGAGGGAGCCATCCAGGTTGTGCCCTCAGCACAGAGTGGACCTGGTCCCAGGGCTGGGTGGGGATCTGCCTTTCAGGACACAAGCTCCCATCATGAGCCAGCAGGTCCTGCAGCTCTGAAGTGCAGTGTGCTGGCCATGGTTGAAGAGGAGAGCAGCTTCCCGCCGCTCAGGAGCCAGTCCTAGCGATCATGTGGCCACAGAGATGGAAGGGTGTTCAGGGGCAGCTCTGCATGGGTGAAGCTCTTGAACCTGCTGGTGACCGAAGTGCCCAGTGGGGGCAGATCTGTGTGGTAAGCCTGCTGTGGGCAACCCAGGGACACGGGAGGCAGCAGGTTCCCACCTTCCCTGAGGGTCACTCTGGCAGCCGTCACCTCAGGGTCCATCCTCAGAGCGCCTCGCTCCTGCCCTCCTTCATGCCTCTCCTGGCTTTCACGCTGGTGTCGGCCCAGGGTCCCTACTGAGTGTTTTTCTTGGAGCCTCACGCTCACTCACAGCCTCGCTGTGACAGTCTGCAGCGTTCTGCCCCTCACCCAGTGTCCCGCTCCTCACAGTGGTCCCAAGGTGCCAGTTCATGCTCGCAGGTCATCCCTTCTGCAGGGTTTGCAGGCTGTTATCTGTCCTCAGGAGGAACCTCCCTGAGGTCCTTCTTGTTTCTGTGACGTTAGAGGTGTTGATGGCCAATGCCTAGACCTCTTGTCTGCCTGGGATTGAAGAATGGTAGTATTTTGGTTTTGCCTTTGTTCATCATTTGTAGATGGGAATTGTTTAGATAAAGAGACGTCCATCATGGATTTCATGATTCAGTGCAGTGGTTTATGTGGGAAGGGCTTTCTGCTCTCCTTGGTATTAAAAGTCACCAAATAACAAATAGGTTCCTATCACCCTCCAAAGATGATCAATTCATTTAAACAACATTATTATAAACTTGTGGATAGAATGCCTCTGCGGTGTTTCTGCTCGGCAAGTTGTTACCTGTCCTGATATTCAGACTTTTCTGTCTCTGGCCTTCACGTGAGTCCCGAGTCCTCAAAGCCTCTGAGGGAGTACACATCACTGTCTCCAGTCCCAGGTGCCTGTTAGCTCATGCACGGTGCTTCAGGGAGATCCTTGAGGGTGTGTGCTGCCCACACCAGCTGACCTCTGTGCTCAGCTCCTAGTGCAGTGTGGTGTGTCCACAAGATGTTTGTCTTGGTGATCCTTGTCCTGCATTAATGGCTCTGACATGTGGTGTTTCCATCAATGCATTCTTTTTTTTTTTTTTGTAATTTCAGCAAATTTTTCTCAAATTATATCTTGTAGCATGTGTTTGGTCCACTACTTGGATTTTCATATGAGATCCCAATTAGATTTTTTTGGCATCTTTTTGTCGTTAATGATAGCCACTTCATTGTTTTCTATTTCGAGTTTCTTTCTGCTTTGAGTTTGTCTCTGTTGATGCGTCATATGGTTTCCTTCTTCACTGTTGAAGAGTGCTGAGTTGTGACTCTGACCGGGTGGCTTCCTGTCAGGTGTGGCTTTGCTGATGTTCCCTCCTGACCTAGAGCTCAGGTGGCACTTGTCATGGCTGTGTGTGTTCCAGTGGGTGTTACTGGACACTGGATTGGTGGAGCTCAGTGCTAGCTGTCTCATGTTTGTTCTGAGTCCAGCTGGCCTGGGAGGGAAGTGGCGTGTAGGCTGGCTCCTTCCTTCTTGGGAGGCCTGGCCCATCCTGCAGGGACGCCTCTTTTCCGTCTCTGGTCTGTGGGTGCTCTCCTTCTCTCTCCACACACACCCATGGCGGTTCCTGGGGACTTTCTCCTTGGCTGTGTTTTGTGCCTCTGGGGCTATCTGGCCCCTTGGTTTGTTGTCAGTGGGTCTTGGTTTCAGGTTTGCTGGCTTGTTGCTTATGTGTTTGGATGTGGGAATGGGGAAGAATAAGCAACTCTCACAGGTAGTAAAGAAGTATTAATTTGTTTTCATGTGGGATTTTTTGACAGATGAAATTCTTACGACTTTCCCCCAGTATCCTTGCAACACAACATCTCTACCTTTATTTTACAAATATTCTTGTAAAAACAAACAAGCACTTTGAAATTTATTTTATTTGTTCTTCTAGTTATATATGACATGTATGACTGTATTTAAAAGCTATGTTTAAGTCACTGATACATAGTTGGGTTTTATTAGAAACATTTTAATCAATGGTTTAGAAGAGGGAATATTTTGAAGACTAGGAAATATCTTTCAATGTGCTAGATACAAATGATTTTAAAGATGATTTTGATGAGTTTTGATACTGAGAGCTCTACTGATTTTCTCAGTTGTCTAAGATATTTTTGCCTTCTTTGAAATGCTCTGAAAACACTAGTGTTCTTCAGCTTTGCCATTGAAATGAGTAAATTGAGGGAATTGTGTTGGGGCGGGGCTTGTAGTTTTTCTACCAGGAAGTGGAATTAAATTGAAATAATAGATGGTTCATTTGTCAATCAGTTTACTTCTGTTTTCAGAAATGTTTTGTTGAAGTATGCCTACAGAAAAGGGTGCCAATCGTAAGTTTCAAGCTCACTGAATTTTGAGGAAGGGAACCCTCCCTTTTGACAGCAACCAGGTTGGCACATGGGGTGTTTTGGGACTCCCCAAGTCTCATGCGTCCCTCTGCCACACTGCGTCTTCTCTTTCCATCCTAAGTTACCATTATCGTGATTTCAAGCAACAATCAGTTTTGCTTATATCTGAACTGAATGTAAGTGGAATTACAAGTGTTATCTTTTACCAATAACTGTATTCAGCGATGGCTCATATGACTCGCAGCTGGCTATTGGAAGTGCATGATTCATGTCTTCATTAAGGCAGTTTCGCTTAAGTCCTCCCAGCCTCTTGCAGCCCAAGGAAGCTCTGATCTACTTTCTGCCTCTAGATTTCCCTCTTGTCTCTTTCCATGCAATATGTGCACTTGGGGTCGGCTTCTTTCCCTTAGCAGAGTGCGTTTAGGTTCACCCATGTTGAAGCCTGGTGTATCTCCTTTCTTTTTGATGCTGAAACCCTTAATTGTGTAGGTGTCCTGTTTTTGATTTTTCTGGTTGTCCATCTGGTTGTTTTGGGTTGTGGGCTTTGGCCAGGGTGAGTGATGTGAAGAGTTGGTGCACATGTTTCTCGGTGGACGTGTTTTCCTTTCAAAGGAGTGTGTACCGGGAGCCAATGCTGGAGCACATGGCAGCTGTGCTGCACGTGCTGAGGAGCCTCCAGACGGTTTCCAGATGACCGTTCTACGTTCTGCAGCCCCGTGTGAAGGTTCTATTCCTTCAGTCCTCCCCAGTGTCTGTTATCCTCTGACCCTCCGATTCTGTGTGTCCCAGGTGACATGAAATATCTGAATGTGGTCATGATCTCTGTTTTCCTGGTGGCTTTCCCTGTGCTTTTGCGGGAAATGTCCACTCAGATCCTTTCCTGTTTCTAAACCAGATCATCTATTCCTGAGTGTGCGTAATCAGGCGCCAGTTCCCATCTGGCGTGTGGCTTGCAGGGCCTCCCGTCCTGTACACGGTCTTTGGGTGCCTTGTGATGTCCTCTGATGCGCCAGCATGCTAGGTTTGGATGGAGTCCAGGTTGTCTGCTGTCCCTTCTGTGGCTTGTACTCTGGGTGTCACGTTCCAGACACCCCTGCCCTGGTCTTGCCTCAGGTCCAGTCTGTTTTGAGTGAGCCTTGTGCATGGTGTGAGGCAGGGCTCTGGCTTCCTTCTTTGTGGTGGCTCTGTGGTTGTTCCAGCACTGTTTATGGAAATGGGGTTCTTTGGTCACTGAATCATTGATGTCTTGGAAACCAGCTGGCCATCAATGTGTGAGTTTATGGCTGGACTCTCAGTTTTATTCCATGTCTTTATTTGTCCATCTTTGCACTAGTTTCAGGTACTTAGGCACTTTGTAGAACTTGGGAGCAAGTTTTAATGCCAGGTGAGTGTCCTTCAACTTTGTACCTTTTCAAAATAGTTTCAGTTGGGATTCCATGTGAATTTTGGGACAACTTGTCAATTTATGCAAAGAAGCCACCTGAGTTCCCAATTGGAGATGGCATTTAAAATGTGGATTAATGCAATTTTGTAAATATTAGGTCTTTCAAACTATGAACATGAGATCTTTCCATTTATTTAGGTTTTTATTTTTTTGACAAATATTTGTAATTTTTAGAGTATAAGTTTTGTACTTACTTTATTTCTGGGTATTTTATTCTTTTAGATGTTATCATAATTGATGTTCTTCTTTATTTAGGTTGTTGCAAGTATATAGATATACAATTTATTTTTTATTTTGAATTCTACAACCTTACTAAATTTGTTTATTCTAATATTTTTAAAAATAGAATCCTTAAATATGTAAATAAGAATAAAAAGTAGGATCCTTAGGATTTTCTTACAAAAAAAATCACATTCTCTGGAAAAAGAGGTAGTTTGACTTCTTCATTTCCAACCTTTGTATTCTTTTCTTCTTTCTTGCTAAGTTTTCCTGCTGGGAACCTCCAGTATAATGTACAAGAGAAATGATGAGTGTGGACACCTTGTCTTGTGGGAAGCATTCAGTCTTTCACCAGGAAGTAGCGTAGATGTAGTTTTCATAAATGCCCTCTCGCTCTTAGTCAGAAAAATTGAACCTGCTTGGGAAGTCTGATTGAGAACTGGCTGTTTATTCCTAGTCTGTGGAGTGTTTTTAATATGAGGGGTGTTAAAGTTTCTCAAGTGCTTTTTGTGCTTCCACTGAGATTATCATGTGGCTATTTTGTCCTTTATTCTATTTATAGCATGTGTTGATTTAATGTCATTCTGGGCATTAAACCAAACTTCATTCCTAGGATAAATACAGTATGTATTCTCTCTCTGTTTCTCCTCCCTCAACATTTGTTTGCGGATTATGTTAGTCGGTTTTCCATGGCTGCAACAAAATGCCTGAGAGAAATAAACTTAAAGGAGGAAAGGTTTATTTTGGCTCACAGTTGACCCAGTCTCTTTTGGGCTTTTGGCAAGGCAGAACATCATGGCAGCAGTACTGTGTGGCAGAGGAGGCCTCTCACCTCATGGCACCCATGAAGCAGAGGATGAAAGGGGCCAGGAGCAAAAACTCCCATCAAGGGCACACCCCCAGTGCTTGCTTCCTCCAGCTAGGTCCCACCTTCTGGAATTTCCACAGCCACCAATACCTGTTAAGTTATGAACCCAGAAGTGGAGCAGTCCATCCATGAGGTCAGAGTAGTCCATCCAAGGGCCAGCGGTGGACATTGCTGCACTGGGGACCGAGCCTTCAGCACCTGAGCTTCGGGGGATGTTTACCATCCAGACCACGACGTGTTATTTACGAAGCACTGATTTTAGACTGTTGGCTCTCTTTGCTGTGTGGCATTCTGTTGTGTAACTTTATCATGGTGATGCTGCCTCCTGGGGAGGACGTTTGATCAGCTCACAGTTTTGGTGTCCTGACTAGTCCGTGGAGCTTTCCTGTGTTCATTCCATGGTGAACACACATATTTTTATTGGTACTTCCTAATATATGTATCAGGTATCTAGGTTTGAAGTTTAGAGTTCATGGGTTTGCCTGAGATTGAAAAGGTATTTCCAAAAGAGTCTGCAAAGTGGTTGTGCCTCTTGTGTCAGTAGTATTGGAAATTCCTGCTGGTCCATGTTTTAGCAAGTCTTGGTATTTTCTGTCAGACATTCTGGAGAAGCAGGTGATGGTATTTCATTATGCTTTTAATATGTATTTTCCAATTATTGATGAAGTTAAATATACATGTATATAGGTAGATGGATAGTTGTTTGACTAATTTTCAAGGAGCTTATTGAAATATTTTATAATGGGTTATTATATTTTTTAAAAGTTTCATATTGGAAGGATTTACGTATTGTGGGTGTCCAATCCATGCTGGCACAGTGCATAATTTGGCCTGCTTGCTTCTCTTGCACCCCTTCCTCTCCCTCCTCTCCTGACCCTGTCCTCCGGTCTATTCATCTCCTCTATTTTTATGATATTCCTTTCTTTCTTTTTTTTTCTCTAGCATCCATATATGACCCTTGATTTTCTGGGTTGGTTACTTTCACTTAGCTTAATGTTCTCCAATTCCACCTATTTTTCTGAAAGTGATATTATTTCTTTTGTTGTGGCTCAGTGAAACCCATTGTGTATATGTACCACATTTTCTGTATTTATTAATCTGTTGATAGACACCTGAGCTGGTTCCGTAACTTGGCAATTGTGAATCGTCCTGCTATAAACACAAGTATGCATATATCACTAGAGTATGTGGCTTTAATTCTTTTGGGTAAATACCAAGATTGGGATAGCAGGGTCACATGGTAGTTCCATACCTGTCTTTTGAGGAATCTCCATACTGATGTCCATGGTGGTTGTACTTATTCACAGTCTCACCAACATTGTATGAGTTCCTTTCCCCCACATCCTCTCCAGCATTCATTGTTATTTCTATTTTTTATTGATTCTTTTTAGTCAGACATGACAGTAGAGTTCTTTTTGATATAATTATGCAACTATGGATTGTATCTTTTATATATACCTCCAGTCTTGTGGATGTACATGATGGTGAGATTCACTGTGATAAGTCATGTCAGATTCATTCACTGTCGTTCCTTTCCCGTCCCCTCCCTTCCCCTCCCTTCCCCTCCCTTCCCCTTTGACTAATCCTCTGAACTTCTGTTCTCCCCTGCACCCATTATTTCTGTTTTGGACAACTGCCCTTCAGACTTGAGAGACATGAATTCTCATTGTAGTTTCACCTTGCATTTCCCTAAGTGCCAAAGATGAGAAACATATTTTTATGTATTTGTTGGCCATTTGAATTTCTTCTTTTGAGAAGTATCAGTTCAGTTCAGGTATCCATTTATTAATTTGATTTTTTTTTGGTGGTAAGGTTTTTGAGATTTTTATATATTCTGGATATTAATTGTCTGTCAGAAGAGCAGTTGTCAAAAGATTTTCTCCCATTTTGCAGTCTTTGTCTTCATATTGTAATTGTTTATCTTGCCTCATGGAAAATTTTTAATTTGATATGGATTTTCAACTAACTTATATGTAAGGTGTGAAGAAGAGATTGTGTTTCTTTACTTATTGTATATGGTTCACTTACAATTTTAAGATTTAATTTTTAGAGCCACTTTAGGTTTGCAGCAAAATTGAGCACAAAGTGCAGAGATTTCCCAATCCCGTCCTCCTCCCATGGCACAGCCTGCTCCAGCACCTGCACTATAGGACCTCTTTGTTGTAGTTGAGGAACCCACAAGATGTGTCACCACACAAAGTCCACAGTTGACAAGAAGGTTAACTCTCACTGCTGAGACATCCTGTGATTTGGGCAAAGTACACTGAAGTCTCTCCATAAATACAGCATCACAGAGAGTGGTTTCACTGCCCCCACACCCCTCTGTGTCCACCTGTGCATCCCTTACCCAGAACCCTGCTGACCACTGGGGTCTCACTGAGCCCATAGTTTCACCTTTTCCAGAATGTCCTGTGGTCAGAATCACAGGGCACCTGCCCCTTCAGAGTGGCTTCTCTCACTTAGCGGTGTGCCTCTCATTTCCCCCATGTCACCTCCTGGCTGGATATAGCCTTCCCACTGACTCCTCAGAGTGGCTTCTCTCACTTAGCTGTGTGCCTCTCATTTCCCCCATGTCACCTCCTGGCTGGATATAGCCTTCCCACTGACTCCTCAGAGTGGCTTCTCTCACTTAGCTGTGTGCCTCTCATTTCCCCATGTCACCTCCTGGATGGATGGAGCGTTCCCACTGACTCCTCAGAGTGTCTTCTCTCACTTAGCTGTGTGCCTCTCATTTCCCCATGTCACCTCCTGGATGGATGGTGCATTCCCACTGTCTCCTCAGAGTGGCTTCTCTCACTTAGCGGTGTGCCTCTCATTTCCCCATGTCACCTCCTGGATGGATGGAGCATTCCCACTGTCTCCTCAGAGTGGCTTCTCTCACTTAGCTGTGTGCCTCTCATTTCTTCCACGTCACCTCCTGGATGGATGGAGCGTTCCCACTGTCTCCTCAGAGTGGCTTCTATCACTTAGCTGTGTGACCCTCATTTCCTCCACGTGACCTCCTGGATGGATGGAGGGTTCTCACTGTCTCCTCAGAGTGGCTTCTCTCACTTAGCTGTGTGCCTCTCATTTCCTCCACGACACCTCCTGGATGGATGGAGCATTCCCACTGTCTCCTCAGAGTGGCTTCTCTCACTTAGTGGTGTGCCTCTCATTTCCTCCATGTCACCTCTTGGATGGATGGAGCGTTCCCACTGACTCCTCAGAGTGGCTTCTCTCACTTAGCTGTGTGCCTCTCATTTCCCCATGTCACCTCCTGGATGGATGGAGCATTCCCACTGACTCCTCAGAGTGGCTTCTCTCACTTAGCTGTGTGCCTCTCATTTCCTCCACGTCACCTCCTGGATGGATGGAGCATTCCCACTGTCTCCTCAGAGTGGCTTCTCTCACTTAGTGGTGTGCCTCTCATTTCCCCCATGTCACCTCCTGGATGGATGGAGCATTCCCACTGTCTCCTCAGAGTGGCTTCTCTCACTTAGATGTGTGCCTCTTATTTCCTCCATGTCACCTCCTGGATGGATGGAGCATTCCCACTGTCTCCTCAGAGTGGCTTCTCTCACTTAGATGTGTGCCTCTCATTTCCCTATGTCACCTCCTGGATGGATGGAGAATTCCCACTGTCTCCTCAGAGTGGCTTCTCTCACTTAGTGGTGTGCCTCTCATTTCCCCCATGTCACCTCCTGGATGGATGGAGAGTTCTCACTGTCTCCTCAGAGTGGCTTCTCTCACTTAGCTGTGTGCCTCTCATTTCCTCCATGTCACCTTCTGGATGGATGGAGCGTTCCCACTGTCTCCTCAGAGTGGTTTCTCTCACTTAGCTGTGTGCCTCTCATTCTCCCCATGTCACCTCCTGGATGGATGGAGCATTCCCACTGACTCCTCAGAGTGGCTTCTCTCACTTAGCGGTGTGCCTCTCATTTCCTCCATGTCACCTCCTGGATGGATGGAGCGTTCCCACTGTCTCCTCAGAGTGGCTTCTCTCACTTAGTGGTGTGCCTCTCATTTCTTCCATGTCACCTCCTGGATGGATGGAGCGTTCCCACTGTCTCCTCAGAGTGGCTTCTCTCACTTAGCTGTGTGCCTCTCATTTCCTCCATGTCACCTCCTGGATGGATGGAGCGTTCCCACTGTCTCCTCAGAGTGGCTTCAGATGTGCCTTTTGCAAGTAATATTTCCCAATCCATTGCTTGTATTTTTATTTTCTTAATATTTATATTTAGATAATTCACTTGCTTTTAGAACTTTGGATAACTGTCTTTTAGCTCCTGAGTATAATTGCAAAAAATTTAAGATTTTTTATCATGAATTCTTGTTTCCACTATGAGGTTTAATTAGAGTGTGTATTCTTCTGTACTATTGGTAAGTTATTAATTCTTCACGGATCTTTTATTTGCAAGGGATTTGTTGGAAGAGAGGACTAAATATTCAATTTTTATTTAGCATTAACTTATTTTAAGCATTTATGAGATAATTGATTTTAACCAATCTTTTCTCACAATTATAGACATGGTTAATAAAAACATTATGAATTTCACAAGGAAATGTTCCACAAACATTTAAATCCTAATTAAATTACGTAGCCACTTGTGAACACTTAATTTAATTCATAGTTCTTATATGGTAGATTCACTGTATGATGACCTTATTCACAAGCACAGACCATGATAATAACACAGTGATTTTAAAGCTGGTAAAAAGAGGAAAGGAAGCTCTTCTCTTACCTGCTGAGTTTCGGTGCCCAGGGGTCATGCTGGCAGGAGATAGTGGCTCGAGAGGCGCACTGTGCTCTGTGTGTGTCCGTGACAAATGACGTGGGTGAGCAGGATGGGACTCACATACTAACCTGGCAGAGAGATGGAGAGGGAGATGCTCCCTGGGAGAAGGCGTTTCCTCAGGAAAGACGGGGACTCCTGGTGATGTCAGTCTGCACCTGCTGGGGGCCTGTCCTGTCTTCTCCAGAGTGCCCCCAAGAGATTCTGGGGTAGGTTCATGCTTGCTGACTCCCCCGGTCGAAGCTTCCTGAAGGGAGCTCAGGACAGCCTGCATTCTCAGGCGTTCCTGCTTCAGTTAGAGAAGCTCCAAGGAGCCTTCTTTCATGTCCCTGAATCTGCGATGTCTTGGGATTAGAAAAGCCTTTATACTGCTCTGGGTCCCAAATCTGTCTTGCAAAACCCTTGGACTAAAACGTCAAGTGCTTTCCCTTTGGTTAGACGTCAGCAGTTCTCTTCAGTTTGTACATGCGCCAGTTTCATCCCTTGCTGTGATTTTGGAATGTCCGCTTATCTGGCTTTCACAGTGTCCGTTTGTCAGGTTGTGCTGATCCCGCCAGACCCGCAGAAGTGTCCTCACCTGCCAGCCCAGGGGCAGGTGTCAGAGGTGGCGGGCAGGGTCTGGTTAGTGAGGGCCCCTCCTGTGGGTGGGGCACTTAGGTCCAGTCTCTGCTCTTGGTAGTCCCTCTACCCCTTTATATGTCCCTGGTTTTCATAATGTTTCAGAGTTTTGGAGTCAGGGTCATTTCTAAGAGAGGATTTTTAAAGGTCTGTGTGTTCTGTATTCATCATGGCATTTTCCCGTCTGTCACTATTGCCAGAAAGTCACTGTCCTGGTGTCATTCCCATGTGTCTTCCTGACGGCCCCCTGTGCTTCAGGATCCGACCTGAGGTCTGCTGTGTTTTCTGGTAGCAGCCCCCTCCTTCCCTCTTTCCTGATTGCACTAGGAGGCAAAGCCTGCTGTAGGAGAGTAGCAGGTTTGTGGAGCCATCCCGTCCACCAGAGGGATGGATCGTCGGGAGCCGCTTTTGGTGCTCTCCCTACAGCACCTTGCCTACTTGCCCACTTCCCCTTGGGAGGTTTGTGGAGCAGCCTGCTGATCTCTGGAGGGCCCACACAGACCCTCTTGTGCCTGAAAGTGCCCAGGGGAGGTTGTGTCTTCACAGCAGGACCTGAGGCCTGAGCCCAGTCCCCAGTCCCCAGTCCCCATGGAGGCCATGTTCTGAAGTGCCTGGCAGCCATTGGCTTGGGTTTTTAGGGAAACAATCACTAAATTTTAAGTGCTTTCTGTGTCACAAAAATCTTACATAAATATTTAATAAGAATATTTAAGAACAAGGCAGCTCATTGTTTAGAATTTGACCTGGTAGCTGTGTGTTTACCTGTGCACATGGATGAAGTAAGTTTGTTGCTTGGATAACAGGTAAATGTTGCCATGATTTATTTATATATAAAATAATTTGTATATATATATTTATTTATATAAGATATATTTATATATAAAAGTAGTCCCAGCAGAGCCACCATATGTGTTACTGGGATTTATGTATTCCATGATTTTGTTATGGTGATATGAAATTTAAATATAGTGGAACTGGCTACAGTGTTGTATTTACTGTGATTTTTCAGTGATTCTGACTGATAGTTAAAAATGATCATTTCACTGGAGTGCTCCAGACCTGATAATGATCTTATCATATCATTTTCTCTCATCAGTTTTATTCTTGAAATAATCAAGGTTCGTCCCACGGACCTGTAAAGAGGGTGTGTGCAGAGACGTGCTGTCACTGCACCTTCCTGCCCTGGTCACCTGGGACTGTGTCAGTGGGGGCCTCCTCATCACTGCACCTTCCTACCCTAGGCACCTAGGGCCACATCAGTAGGGGGCTTCTTGTCACTGCACCTTCTTCCCCTGGTCACCTAGGGCCACGTCAGTGAAGGGCTCCTCATCACTGCCCCTTCCCGCCCTGGTCACCTGGGACCACGTCAGTGGGGAATCCTCATCATTGCACCTTTCCTCCTTTTGGGTCCCCTAGTGGGATGTTAATAGAGGCTGGGTGTTGCTGTTCTGTAGTGCAGACTATGTGGTCACTCTTTTTTCTGAAATCTTTTCATTGTGTTTCATCAACATTGACAACATTGTGCAGGAGCTCTGGCTCCCCAGGGTATTCAGCTTCCGAGGGTGTTCAGATTTGGATCCAGGCAGCGGCCTGTGATCAGGTGCTGCGGACTTCAGCCACACAGCTTCACCGTGTGCTGGCACTGTGGGCCGTCTGTGGTCTTGCCTGGAGGTCGTGGGCTTCCTGGCTGCTGACAGCAGTTTTTCCCATGAATGCACCGGGCCTCCCAGGCACAAGGGCTGATGACAGTGTGTCCTCTGTTTGTGCCGATGGCATGTGTGGCTCTACAGCCATGCTCCCTGTTTTCTAGTAGTGGAGTGCCTCTCTTGTCATCCTCTTATTAAATGAGGACACTGAGCAGCAGAAGCTCAGTGATTTTTTAAAGTCTCAGCAGGTGAGCAGGAGAGCTGGATTCAGCCCCAAACTTGAGCTCTGAAGCCAATGTTCTTGACTGCTCAGGAGGCCAACAGAAGTCCTGTCCTCCCTAGGGGCTGCTTTGGGGCCTTGTCATTTACCGCTTGCCAGTGTGTGCTGAGGTTCTGAGAATCTCTGCTTTGAAGGCGACAAGGGGACAGTTAAGGACTTTTCCTGAGGTGATAGTACAGTCTCCTGGGCACTTCTTGCTCTGTCCTCTTGGACACATACCTTCCCTCTCCAGTGTCTGAGAATGACAAGTAGGGGCCATTAGTGGGACCCTTCAGGCTTGCAAAGGTCTGGGTGGGCTCCAAAGCACCCATTGGCTTTCCAGCAGGAAGAAAGAATCTCAGTGACAGATCCAGCCAAACCCCAAATCACTTTCTGTCTTCATCTCCCGTCAGCTCTAAGCCGTAACAATCGTCAGCTCAGTTCTGCCGGAGTTTCTGTGGATAGTTTCCTTCTGCCAGTATAATCCAAGCTGATTGCAGTGAATAAGCCAACCATCGGCTTTCAGCCTTTAGGCTTCAGTGTATGTGCAGATGGAATATTATGTTCCCAACAAACAGGGTCTGTGCTGATTGCATTGCCTGATGTCATGCTAGTGTCTTGGCTACTTTCACGTTTTGAAAGGATAAAATGTTCACAAAACCCAGTGGCTCACTCTGTTCCTGGGTGAGAGCTTCCTCGGGAATCCAAACACCATGGTGTTTCCTCCTTAGGAAATGTTCCTTGTGGCTAAAGGAAAGGGTTCCTAGTAACCGCTCTGCTTTGCAAGACGCTGGCTGGTCCGGCTACTTCCACAGCTAGGCCACTCCCCTGTTAGGCTGGGCTTGGTGCTGAACACCTCTGGAGAGATGTCATGATTATGACACAGGCAGTTACCATACACACTTCAAGTGTTGTCGAGAGGAAGTTTGATGCTTAGAGGGGGTTTTATTTTTATGGGTGGCTATTTATTTATTTATATTTTATATTAAATTTATTTATTCTAATTTGTTATATATGACAGCAGAATATAATTCAGTCATATCACACAAATAGAGCACAGTTTTTCATGTCTCTGAGTCACACCGTTTGTGTCTTCATATGTGTACTTAGTGTCATGATGTCCGTCTCATTCCACCATCTTTCCTATCCCCATGCTCTGCCCTTCCCCTTCTTTCCCTTTGCCCTATCTAAGGTTCCTACATTCCTCCATGCCCCACCTCCCCTAACCCTGCATTATGGATCAGCACCCACATATCAGAGAAAACATTCAGCCTTTGGTTTTTTGGGATTGGCTCACTTAGCATGATATTTTCCAGCTCCATCCATTTACCTGCAAATGCCATGATTTTATTCCCTTTTAATGCTGAGTAATATCACATACACCACAGTTTCTTTATCCTTTCACCTACTGAAGAGCACCTAGGTTGGTTCCACAGTTTAGCTATTGTGAATTGTGCTGCTACACACGTTGAGGTGGTTGTGTCCCTGTAGTGTGAATGGGTATAGTCTATGGGTAGAGTCTATGGGTATAGACGGAGGAGTGGGATAGCTGGGTCAAAGGGTGGTTCCATTCCCAGTTTTCCAACG
Organism: Urocitellus parryii; assembly: GCF_045843805.1. Taxonomy (NCBI): domain Eukaryota; kingdom Metazoa; phylum Chordata; class Mammalia; order Rodentia; family Sciuridae; genus Urocitellus; species Urocitellus parryii. The sequence goes on along the minus strand of NC_135544.1, from coordinate 66,734,509 downwards.
AATCTCCATAGCACTTCCCATATTGGTTGCATAAATCACCCTTGTCCCATGTGGGTGATGGGATTGGGATCACTCTGCGTGGTTTGGACTGTTGAGGGAAAAGACAGAAGTACTTTTTGACAAAGTTGGGGTCAGGAGCAGCTCTATGACCTCAGGGATCCTCTTCCACACCGGAAGGCAAGAGAACAAGAGAGCCCAGAACCCCTCTGATTATTAGGGAAAAGACATTCAATAGAATATTCCACCCAAATAAGGCAGGGGATAGTGTTTCAAAATGGGGGTTAACCTTAAGCCCAGACCTGAAGCACTTCTTTGCCGAGGGAATGTAAAGGCCATTTGCTTCGCACCTTGTGTGCATGCAGTGCCAGTCCGATACTCGCATTGCTCAAGGCTGAGGCAGGGTGGCCCCCCGCAGTTGCACCAATTTGCAGTCCAACTAGGGTGCCTTTCCCCCCACATCCTCGCCAACATTTACTGTTGCTTTTATTCTTAATAGCTGCCATTCTGACTGGAGTGAGATGAAATCTTAGAGTAGTTTTGATTTGCATTTCTCCAATTGTTAGAGATGATGAACATTTTTTCATATATTTGTTGCTTGGTTGTATATCGTCTTCCAAGAAGTGTCTGTTCAATTCCTTGGCCCATTTATTGATCGGGTTATTTGTTTTTTGGGGTTAAGTTTTTTGAATTCTTTATATACCCTAGAGATTAGTACTCTATCTGATGTGTGTATGGTAAAAATTTGCTCCCCAAATGTAGGCTCTCTCTTTACCTCACTGATTGTTTTGCCGTGAAGAAGCTTTTCAGTTTGAATCCATCCCATTTATTGATTCCTGATTTTATTTCTTGCTCTATAGGAGTCTTGTTAAGGAAGTCAGGGCCTAATCTGACATGATGAAGATTTGGACCTACTTTTCTTCCTATTAGGTGCAGGGTCTCTTGTCTAATTCCTAGGTCCTTGATCCACTTTGAGTTGAGTTTTGTGCATGGTGAGAGATAGGGGCTTAATTTCATTTTGCTTTATAGGGATTTCCAGTTTTCCAAGCACCATTTGTTGAAGAGGCCATCTTTTCTCCAGTACATTTTTGGCACCTTTGTCTAGTATGAGATAGCTGTATTTATGTGGGTTAGTCTCTGGTCCTCTATTCTGTACTATTGGTGTACCAGTCTGTTTTAGTGCCAATACCATGACATTTTTATTACTATTGCTCTGTAGTATAGTTCAGGGTCTTGGTATAGTGATGCCATCTGCTTCACGTTCTTGCTAAGGATTACTTTGGCCATTCTAGGTCTTTTATTTTTCCAGATGAATTTCATGATTACATTTTGTATTTCTATGAGGAATGTCATTGGGATTTTAATTATAATTTCATTAAATCTGTGTAGTGCTTTTGATAGTATGGTCAGTTTGACAGTATTAATTCTATGTATCCAAGAACCTGGGAGATCTTTCCATCTTCTAAGGTCTTCTTTAATTTATGTCTTTAATGTTCTATAGTTTTTATCGTAGAGGTCTTTCACCTCTTTTGTTAATTTGATTCCCAAGGTTTTTTTTTTTTTGACACTATTTTAATGGGGTAGTTTTCCTAGTTTCTCTTTCTGAGGATTTGTCACTGATGTACAGAAATGTCTTTGATTTATGGGTGTTGATTTTATATCCTGTTACTTTGCTGAATTCATTTATTAGTTCTAGAAGTTTTCTGGTAGAATTTTTTGGATCCTGTATGTATAGAATTGTGTTGACAGCAAATAGTGATAGTTTGAGTACTTCTTTTTCTATCCATATCCCTTTGATTTCTTTCATCTGTTTAATTTCTCTGGCTAGAGTTTCAAGAGTATGTTAAATAGAAATGATGAAAGAGGGCATCCCTGTATTGTTCCAATTTTTAGAGGGAATGCCTTCAATTTTTCTTCATTTAGAATGATGTTGGCCTGGGGCTTAGCATAGATAGCTTTTACAATGTTGAGGTATGTTCTTGTTATCCCTAATTTTTCTAGTGTTTTGTGCCGCAGGGGTGAGCAGTTTACTTACCCTCAGTCGCTCCCCGTACGGGCCACCAAATGCCGCAGTCTGGCTGGGCACAATTCAGTAGCCACTTGTCAAAAGAAACTAACTTTATTTTTAGAACTACACACGCCAAACAAAACAGCTCCTCAGGAAAAACCCTCAGAGCCCAACTGCCACCACCGGCTTCCCACAAGCCTCTCACCCACACAAACCTCTCCACCTCCCACAATCCTCCTGCTCTTGAGGCAGATTGGCTGGGTCGCATGGGCGGAGCCAAAGAAGTCCCCCAATGAGCAGCTCCGTGGTCTGAAAGGGCAGGGAAACAGCCCAATGAGCAGCTCCGTGGAGGAGCCAATCAGCTAGATGTTGCTGGGGCCGCTGTGAGCCAATCATCAGCTGGCAGTCTGAAGGGCAGGGAAACAGCCCAATGAACATCACCGCAGAGGAGCCAATCAGCTAGATGTTGCTGGGGCCACTGTGAGCCAATCATCAGCTGGCAGTCTGAAGGGCAGGGAAACAGCCCAATGAACATCACCGCAGAGGAGCCAATCAGCTAGATGTTGCTGGGGCCACTGTGAGCCAATCATCAGCTGGCAGTCTGAAGGGCAGGGAAACAGCCCAATGAACATCACCGCAGAGGAGCCAATCAGCTAGATGTTGCTGGGGCCACTGTGAGCCAATCATCAGCCGGCAGCTGGAAGTTTGCTGGCAGCTGGAAGTTTGCTGGGGCCCCTTTGGCTGTGGCTCTCAACAGTTTTGAACATGAACTGGTGCTGTATTTTGTTGAATGCTTTTTCTGCATCTATTAAGAGGATCATGGATTCTTATCTTTAAGTCTATTGGTGTGATGAATTACATTTATTGATTTCCGTATGTTGAACCAACCTTGCATTCCTGGGATGAACCCCACTTGATCATGGTGCACTATCTTTTTTGATATGTTTTTGTATTGAATTTGCCAGAATTTTATTGAGAATTTTTGCATCTATATTTTTTAGAGATATTGGTCTAAATATCTCTTTGATGTGTCTTTGCTTGGTTTTGGAATCAGGGTGATATTGGCCTCATAGAATGAGTTTGGAAGTGTTTTCTCTTTTTCTATTTCAGGGAATAATTTGAGGAGTATTCGTATTAGTTCTTCATTGAAGGTCTTGTAGAACTCAGCTGTGTGTCCATCTGGTCCTGGCTTTTCTTGGTTGGTAGCCTTCTGTTGGTGTCTTCTATTTTATTGCTTGAAATTGGTCTGTTTAACTTGTGTATATCATCCAGATTCAGACTTGGCAAATCATATAACACTAGAAATTTGTTGATGGCTTTGATAGAAAATATTGAATATTGGAGTACAAATTTTCAAAGTAATTTGTAATTATCTTCTGCATTTCTGTAGTGTCCGTCGTGATATTTTCTTTTTCATCACAGATGTTAATAATTTGAGTTTTCTCTCTCCTTCTCTTCCTTAGCATGGCTAAGGGTTTATCAATGTTATTTATGTTTTCAAAGAACCAACTTTTTGTTTTGTAAATTTTAAAAATTGTTTCTGTTATTTTAATTCCATTGATTTCAGCTCTGATTTTAATTATTTCCTGGCTTCTCCTGTTTTTGGTGTTGATTTGTTCTTCTTTTTTCTAGGGCTTTGAAATTTAATGTTAGGTCATTTATTTGTTAACTTTTTCTTCATTTAAGGAATGGACTTCATGTAATGAACTTTCCTCTTAGCACCACCTTTATAGTGTTCCAGAGATTTTGACATGTTGTATCAGTGTTCTTATTTACCTCTAAGAATTTTTTAAATCTCCTCTTTGATATCTTTTGCAATCCATTGTTCATTCAGTAGCATATTATTTAGTCTCCAGGTATTGGAGTAGCTTTTATGTTTTATTTTATCATTGATTTCAAATTTCATTCCATTAGGATCTGATAGAATGCAGGTAGTATCTCTACTTTTTTTTTTGCATTTTCTAAGAGTTGCTTTGTGGCATAATAGATCATAATATATGATCTATTTTCAAGAAGGATCCATGTGCTGCTGAGAAGAAAGTGTATTTGCTCATTGAAGGATAAAATACTCTATATCTGTTAAGTCTAAGTTATTGATTATATTATTGAGTTCAACAGTTTCTTTGTTCATCTTTTGTTTGAAAGGTCTATCCAGTGGTGAAAAAAGGTGTGTTAAAGTTACCCAGAATTATTGTGTTGTGGTCTATTTGATTCTTGAACTTGAGAAGAGTTTGATGAATGTAGATGCTTCACTGTTTGGGGCATATATATTTATAATTGTTATGTCTTGTTGATGTATGGTTCTCTTAAGCAGTATGAAATGTCCTTCTTTATCTCTTTTGATTAACTTTGGCTTGAAGTCTACTTTAGTTGATATGAGGATGGAAACCCCTGCTTGCTTCTGTGGTCCATGTGATTGGTATGATTTTTCCCAACCTTTAACCTTCAGTCTGTGAAAGTCTTTTCCTATGAGATGAGTCTCTTGAAGGCAGCATATTGTTGGGTCTTCTTTTTTTAATTCAGTCTGCCAGTTTGTGTCTTTAGATTGGTGAGTTTAGGCCATTAGCATTCAGGATTATTAATGAGCCATGATTTGTATTACCGGTCATTTTTGTTTATTTTTGGTATTCAAGTTGACTTGCTTTATCCTTTGATTGGTTTTTCCTTTAGTGTAAGACCTCCCTTTGTTGATTTTCATTGTTTTTCATTTCCTCTTCCTGGAAGATTTTGTTGAGGATGTTGTGTTGTGCAGGCTTTCTAGCTATAAATTTTCTTAAACTTTTGTTTATCATGAAAGGTTTTTATTTCATCTTTAAATCTGAAGCTTCATTTTGCTGGATACAAGATTCTTGGTTGGCATCCATTTTTTTTCTTTTTTCTAAATTGTAGATGGACATAATACCTTTATTTTGTTTATTTATTTTTTATGTAGTGCTGAGGATCAAGCCCAGTGCCTCACACATGATAGGCAAACACTCTATCACTGAGACCCAGCCCCAGCCCCTGTTGGCATCCATTTTCTTTCAGGGCTTGGTATATGTTGTTCCAGTATCTTCTAGCTTTCATGGTCTGGGTTGAAAAATCTGCGCAGATTCTAATTGTTTTCCCCCTATATGCAATCTGATTCCTTTCTCTTGTGGCTTTAAAAATTCTCTCCTTATTCTGTATGTTAGACATTTTCATTATGATGTGCCTTGGTGTAGATCTATTGTAATTTTGCACATTTTGTGTCCTATAAGCCTCTTGTATTTGATTTTCCAATTCATTCTTCATGTTTGGAAAATTTTCTGATACTATTTCATTGAATAGATTGCTCATTCCTTTGGTTTGTAACTCTATGCCTTCCTCTAACCCAACAATTCCTAAATTTGGTCTTTTTATGTTATTTAATAATCCTTGAATGTTCTACTCATGATTTTCTACCATCTTCACTGTGTGGTCAACTTTATTTTCAAGATTATATATTTTGTCTTCATTGTCTGGGGTTTTGGCCTAGAAGTGATCTAATCTATTGGTGTTGCTTTATATTAAGTTTTTAATTTGGTTTATTGTTTCTTTCAATTCAAGGATTTCTGGGTTTTTTTCAGAATCCTTATCTCCTTATTGAATTAATCTTTTGCATTTTGTATTTTCTTGTGTAGCTCTTTATCAAAATGATCTTTTGCTGCCTGTGTTTGCTCTCTTACATCATCCTTTAATTCACAGAACATTTTAATTATGTACCTCCTGAACTTCTTCTCTGCCATTTCTTCTGCTGTGCTGGCCTTGGATTCTAATAATGTAACATCTTGATTTGTTTGGGGCACTTTCTTTCCTTGTTTTTTCATGTTGTTCATGTATCTTCCCTTCTAGCACTGCGGATCTGAGGTGTTATAGTTTTTACCCCATAGGCTTATAGTGTCTCTGCAGGGTTCCAATACCTCTCCTTTAAGGGGGCGAACAATGCAAACAGATCCCAGTTTAAACAATATACAACCTTTAACTGAATGGCTGCTATTAAGACGTTTATGGTTTTGTCACAATATACAGAAATGGTAAGTTAAATTATTATCTAAAATATAAACAGGTTTGCAGAAAGGTCTACAGTTTCTGATGGTGGAAAAGGAGAGAACCAGGAGTGGGGTGTAGGATGAAATGTTAATGAGGTAGGAGGTGAGGATATAGAGGTGATGATATAGGTGATTTAGGTGATGATGATGGTGATTATATACATATATGTGTGTGTGTGTGTATGTATACATACACACATACACACACACATTAGATCTTAGGAAGTGTGAAAGAGGAATCTAAAGAAGTTGGCAGGAGAAAAGAGAGAAAGTGATTTTAGGTGACAAGTAAGTGGGAAGACAATAGAGAGTATGACTGACAAACACAAAAATTAAGAAAAATAAAAAATGTAAAAATAGGAGATAAAAGAATATACAACACAACTGTAATATACTTTTCAGACATCCCAGTCCTCAGTAGCCTAATTCACAAAAGTACTTGGTTTCACAAATGTTGGGGAGGGAGGGAGAAGAGAAGAGAGAGAGAGAAAAGAAAAACTCAAAGGAAGATACAACGATTGTTTGTATTGAGTTCTTTGTCTTTTCTGCTTCCCTTCTCATCCAATAGGTGGGGATGTTGTTTACTGGCATCTCCACCCTTGGGATGGTGAGGGTTACCAGGGCAGCAGGGTTGGTCTTGGGGGCAGAGCTCCTGGAGGTGTGATATAGCACTTGCAGGTTCCCTGATGGGAGACAGCACCCCAAGGGATCTCCTTTGGGGCCCACTCGTGTGATGTGAGCACCTGGTTTCATCTCCTTATATTGCCTATAGACCTCACAGTTCCTGGTCTCTAGTTTAGTCTCTAAACAATATCTCACTCACCCCCTCCCTTTCTGCTTCCCAATCAGGAACCTCTCTCTCCGGTGGTCTGTGGGCTGTGCTCTGGGGCCTGCGCATCTGCTGCAGAGAGCTGTTTTGTCTTGGGTAGTTCAGGGCCAGGCTTTGCAAGCTACAGACCAGCCGCATAGCTGAAAGCACTGTGCTGTGTTAGTGGGGAGTTGGGGACTATAGGTACGTTGATATTGCTTCTAGATCCCAGCCGGTGTCCCAAGCTGAGAGTTCCCCCAACTACAGATAGTGACAAAGGTGTCCCAAGGTGAAGGCAGCTGCTTTCAGAGATGAGGTGTTGGGTAGGTAGGGGCTGGGCAGTGGGTTCAGAGATGCAGCTCTGTGGCATGCAGTGTTGTGGCTGGTGTCTGTCTCCAGATCCTGTCCAGTGTCCCCAGGTGCAGACTACATGTATAGGGGACTTTGGCAGTGGATGCAGTGTCCCAAGATGGAGGCAACCAGGGAGCACCATGTTAGTAGATGGGAGTCCACATGAGAGTGGTGGCTGGAGGTCCTGTGCATAGGCAGTGGCTGTCAGTGGTCCTCTACTAACTTGCAGAGAACAGTATTCTCACTATTCAAATCCCAGGTCATGGAGCCACACAGAATGCAGCCTTGCTCTAGCCTACCATCTTGGATCTCCCCCGCCTGGAGGTTTTGTGACAGCTAGATGTTGAAGTTTGAATGCAACATTCAAGTGGCTCTAGGTTGGTCCCAAGATCAGGGGTCCAGTGATGCACCAGGAGAGTCCCAGCACTGTATAGTCACATCATGCTTGGGACCTTGCAATGAAGGGACACATAGCACAGTAAGCAAAGGCAGGTGTGGAGGAGGTGACCACACCACCTGTGAATAGGGCAGCCATGCTGTTGCCCACTGTCTCCGGGCAGCCTGGAATCTGGGACAGACTGCAGTGAGCCCGGTCTGCGTGGGGCTGCATTGTGGACTGTGCTGCCCATGTGTGGTCATAGCTACTGCTGGAGGAGCCTAGGGTGTGTTGTGACTCCATGGGAGCAGGAATGGGATGCTGCCCTGTCTCCCTGCACTTTACCTCCTCCACTTGGTCTTGGGTATAGTCTTGAATGTGCTCTGTCTTGGCTTTGGCCTTGGGTGTGGCCATCTTGGGAGTGGCCTTGGGTGTGGCTCTGGATGTTATCATTTTGGGTATGGTCTTGGGTATGTTCTATCTTGGGCATGGTCTTGAGTGTGGTCACCTTGAGTGTGGTCCTAGGTGTGGTCTGGGTATAGCCATTTTGGCTGTGGTCTTGGGCTTGAATGCTTTCTTGGCACCAGGGCATGGTCTGGCCTATAAAAGACCGATAGGGTCTTAGAATTCTAGGACCTTGGGCTATGGGCATAGCAGCCTTCTCTGTGGTCTGGGGTTTAAGCAGAAAGGGTCACAAGAGATCCCTTCCTGACTAGAGTGAGGAGCCATCAAGAAGGCAAGACAATGTTTTAGTATAAAAATAAAAAGATAGGGCTTAAATTGGCTTTTATGTCTAATATCGAGGTGTTTTGCTGTTTTTGTGGCAATTTTGCAGTGGTAATTATAAAGAATAGATTAAAGTCATTTTTTATCAACACAGTTTCTTTACAAAAAGAAATACTAAATACTAAACACTAAATCTGGTTTTGGTGTTGGATTGTTATTTACAAATTAAAGAAATGAACCATAAAGGGTGAACATTTCTGGGACTCCCAGAGACTGGTGGCTCTGGGAGATATCCCAGTTCCTATAGCACTAGCCACAGCACCTCAAGTGTGACCTTTGTTATGCAGATTTCCACATCTGCTGGTTAGATTAGAATGGAGTTTGTTACCAGTAATTCTGCACCTGCCCACCAGTGGGGTCAGGTGGCTGTCTGCTTGTCTGTCCACCTGGCTGATGGGTGGACAAACCTTGCCAGCCTCAACCCTGGCCTTTCTGCTTGGAAAGAGGAGCGCCTGGGCGGCGCCTTCTCAGGGCTGAGTGAGCTGCAGGTGCTCAGGGGCTTTGCAGGGTGAGTGAGAACCTGCAAAGGAGGCTGCTGAAGAAGGCCCTAGCCCAGAACATGCGAGGGAGCCCACTCCAGGACAGGGCTTCCGCGCCGGTGCAGACGTGTGTTTTGTTCTCACAGTGGTGGCTTTGGGCAGGGGTACATACTCTGTTTTCCTCTATCTCTTCACCATTCTGAGGAGCGAGCAGAGGGACGAGGGGTGGGGGTGGCAGGGAGGCTTGGCCATGATTCACAGGGCAGTGATTGTTTGGGGCAGCTGCTAGTGCAGAGGCTGGGGCCCAGGGGAGTTCCGGATGGTCTTGAAGGCAGAGCTAATAGCCTGGTGGTGCGACAGAAAGCACAGTCAGAGGTGGCTAGGTTTAGGGCCAGAGGACAAGATGAATGCTGGCAGTTCACCCCGTCACAGGTTACGTGCATTTTCTCCCCTGGCAGCTGGCCACGTGAGTGTCTGCTTTGTGGTCACTGCACTGTGGAAGGTGCCTTGTTGGCCCCAGTCTGCTTGTCCTCCCTCGGCCAGGTGCCAGCCACTGCAGTGACATTCCCAGAGTCACTTGGCCACAGGTAGTTCTCAGTGATACAGTGCCTCTCAGAGTGCGTCCCAGATCAGCCCTGCCAAGACCTGCAGACCAGGAGCCAGTGTCAAGACCCAGAAGCTGTGTTTTAGCAAGCAGTCCAGGGTTCAGATCCACATTCAAGTCTGGGACCTGCACCAGGTTCCAAGGCACTGTTGGGACGGAGTGCTTTGAAGTTCCACCTTGACTAATGTAATGAAAACCCTGCTTCTTGTGGTCATTTGCTGTGGTCCAGGCATGTCCACATGGCCAGGCCCTCCTTGGGTTCTGTTTTCCCCACTGTGTTTTGCAGATGTTTTGTTTAAACTTATATTTGGAAAACTGTCTTAGAGTTTTAGCCTCTGTCGTGAATGGGATTTTAAATCTCTGTTGTCTGTTCTGGATGGCTACATTCAACCAAAGTAATCTTTGCTCCCCAAAGTAGCTGAAGAACTGAGAAGGGAAGATGAGAGGAGTTTGAATACTGGCACTTGCTTTGAATTTAAATACTTATCTCATACTTGCCATAGAATTTCTAAGTACTTGCATAAGAAGTTTAAAGCCTGAGCAATTAATCTGCTTTGGTCATTTTTTTTAAAAAAGGAACACACATTATATCCATAGCTCCTAGTCCAGTTCCTGCCGTCGGTATTGTAGGTATTATTGTAGGCATTGTGGTCGTTGTTAAATGAAGCAAGAGGTCATAAATATAATCCAGGCAAATCATATTCAAGGCAATGTATAAAGATAAATGATATGTGAAGAAAATGCAAGATGGATTAATAAGTGGATATGATTAATAGATTCAAAATAGTTAATCAGCTTTTATTTAAACTATAATTTTGCTTGGTATCTTTTAGTATAAAATCAATACAGAATTCCAGACAAGCTGGAGAATTATTCGGGAAATGACCAGAAAGGTGTTTGATGGCTGACTATGGCAACCTCTCTGAAGGGTTGGGGACAGCCTGCTGAGGCTCCGCTGCAGCATCCATCCTGTTTCAGCCAGGCCGCCCCTGACCTCCAGGGGGCGCTGCACTGCTTTGCTGAGAGGCTTCTCTTCTGCTGATCCACATGCTGTTTTGTTCTTCAGATAATGATGTGTGGCTCAATGCAAATAAATGCAAATTGTCTTCTTTGAAATCATTAGGAAATTGCTTCAAAAAGCAGCTATGTATAAATTCTGATCCCATCAACTGTGTAGATTAGATTTCTTCCAAAAGAAGTTACAATCTGTACATCAGTGTTTTTGACACGGTATTTTGTGATTCTTCTGAAGTCGATGCATACATAATTGTTTCCTGGTCTCATGATTGTGGCTCTGCTGGTAGATACAAGCATGATTGAATCTGACATAGATCAGAGCCTACAGAAGTACTGTGTGAGCCAGGGAAGTGTGTGCGGCCTGGGGACTGGAGCCTTGTGCTGTGGGCAGCAGGAAGTTGGAGCTTCCTGGAATAGGAACCAGAGTGCATGGCTGTGGCCCTTTCCTGGCTGTCTTGGAGAGTACTGGGCAGTCACAAGCACTAAACTTGGCTTTGTTCCAGTGGTTCTGGAGAGTTCGCTGGGTTCTGCCTCAGCCTCAGTTTCTGCATCCGGTAAGTTAGAGGGTTGCAGCCAAGGTCACTTCTGAAGCCATGTTCTTGCATCAAACATGTCAGCAATTTTATCTGAAGCCCCAGCTTTTAAAAAATGAGTTATTTTTCATTGACCTGTAGTAACTTTAGTGCACACAGTTTGGCACTTCAGTGAGTACAGTGCAATGATCACCTCAGGGTAATTGGTGTATCCCTCACCTCAGACATGCTATTTCTTTGAGTTAGGAACATTCAAAATCCTCTCTGCTACCTGCTTGGAAATATTCAGTTAGTTATGGTCAATCATCGTTATCCTGTAGTGACCCTCCTGTCGGGCAGCACCCAAGCTTGTTACCTTTCTCCTCCATCCTCCTCCCCACCGGCCTCGGCTGCTGGCAACCACTGTTCCTCTCTTCTGTGGACCAGTTTTAGCTTCCATGTGTAGGAGGTAGTGGTTATATTTCAACTTCCTCAAAGTCTGCCATTGAGGAAGGTCTCTAGCCATGACATTATCATGTTTTACTCATTAGCGTATACAGTTGATTGGCAAGATCCATTGCCACCAGGAACATGGGCCATTTGAATTCAGGAGCAGTGTCTGCATCCCTGCGGAAATACTGATGAGAGTAGGGCCACAAAGCAGGTCCTAGGTGTGTGTTGACATCTTGCTGCATTTTCTGATTTGTGCGTCCTTCATGTGGCACTGTCCATTAGCACTGTGGTTCTCGGGTGTATTTGTTCTCTGCCTATGTGAATTATGGGGGGCCTATCTGATGTGCATCGTTTCTACTGCTCACAGGCTCTGACACTCAGCTGTGAAACAAACACAAAGCAGGCAGTAGTCGGCGTCAGGACAGACACGGAGTCTGGACTCAGCTGCACCAGGGCTGTGTCAGGATGCGTTTTGATTCCTGTGGCGGTTTTCTCTGGCTTCCGTGGCCTGGTATTTAACTAACCCCTGTGTGTCAGCTTTTTGTCACTGACAAACGACCTGAGATAAGGCAGCTTAAAGGAGGATGTGTGTTCTGGCTGTGGTTTCTGGGCCTTCCATGAGGCAAGGGGTGAGGTGGCCCTACTGACTGGCTCCCTCCCACCAGGCCCACCTCCTGAAGTCTCCCTCACCTCCCAGCAGTGCCACCAGCAGGGGACTGAGCTGTCACACAGGGGCCTTGGGGACACTCCTGCTCCACACCACACTGCCGCATCACACACACCTGCAAATCCAGTCCCCAGGTCAGGGCTGCTCAGGGCTCACTGTGAGCACCCTCTCAGCTTCTGCTTCAGTATGCACAATGCACAGCTGGCCCTGGGTGGGGTGTGCCTTTCTCTGAACTAACATTTCTGATTCTGTAATATCATTTGGCTAGAAAGATTTGTGAGGCTGAACTTGTCGCTGTAGGAAGTATGTAGCCTTTCATCCAGTGGCTTCCCTGGAAGCGGGTATTTTAACCTCGTTTGCACTGAATGTCTGGATTCTCGCTCCATGGAAGTCAGTGCTACCTGTGCACGATTCGGGGTAGTGTCACACAATGCCAGGTGCCATCTGTGCCTGGGGGTCGTGGCCCACTGACTGGAGGCTTGCTGTGGCTGGCCAGGTCCTGCATGGGTGTTGGTAGTCTATTTTTTAAAAATGGATCATTTAAGATATCTGGTTCTTGTCATTTATGATGATAAGATGAATACCCCTTTAAACATCCAATTTCATCTTTGAAACCAAGTGTCTGGTCTTTCTGGATATGGGAAAAGTGGACTGTGGGTTCAGCAACCTCAGATGCACCTGTCTTTGGTCTGCATTCTCCACTCTGTTTTTCACCCAGTTACCAGGCGAGAACTATGGGTGCCTGGTCCTGTGCTACTCTGAATGCTGATGGTTGGCCTGGTGCACCCCAGCTGCTGCCCTCAACCGATGGCTGTGGCAGATGGAAATTCCTGTGAGGACTCTTCTGGCTGTCCCTTTAGGAGCCAGATAATAGAGAATGACGCAGGAGTATTATTGCTAACGCCTTCATGTTGGCTTCAGGCCATCAGGGCTGATTCTGAGATTGCCTTGTAGGCTGACGTTCTGGGACTTGCCTTGATTTGCAGAATCAATTCTGCTTTCAGACCCCTGATGAGATCTTGCTGCTCTGTGCTGATGTGTTCTGTGATGTGCCCAAGACCAGGCACACTTTCCATGGCGTTGTTTGAGGTCACGGTTTCCCATCTTCAACTTTCCCAGTTGTTCCCCTTTCTCCAGCTTATGTGTGGTGTATGTTTGGGGAGAGAGAAAGTTCTTGATAAATACGGCTCTAAGATTGTGGTACCTGCCTACCTGCCTAGAGAGTTGCTGTATCTGATGTACTAGGAGATCTGCCTCCACCCCTCTCCTCCCAGCAGGACTGGCTTCCTGCATGTTTTCTCATCTACTCAGCTTGTATGTTCCTGGGCTTGCTCAGGGAGGACTGGTCTGTATGCACACAGGAGGGCATAGCTGTTCATGCTCTCCCTCAGAGTAAGGACCTTCTTTTCCTTTTGGCCCTCCCTGTTAATCTCTATTAACATAGAAGAGGGGAATATTTAATGTGTCTGGTTTTTGTTATGGTAATGAAATGCCTGAGGCCGCCAACTCTATGGTAAGGATGTTTAGTTGACTCACAGTTCTGGAGGCTCCAGGGTGCCAGGCCTGCCTCTGCTGTCTGTGTGGAGGAGCTCACGTGGATGCTGGAGGCCCTGGGGAGAGGCCAACCCAAGCCCAAGGAATTTAGAGAGGCTGGTGTCTCCGTCTCTGAGGGCAGCACTGCAGTTGCCACAGGCCCCCTTAGAGATCCCACCCCAACACTGACCAGCATAAAAGAGAATAATAATGCTGGGACCAGCCCCCACATAGGGCATTGGGGGTGCATGCAGACCACACCCTACAGTGCTCTAATACAGCTGCTCTTTTGAGTCCCTCCTTAGTTTTCACAGAGAAGAACACACTGATAGCAGGACAAGATGGTGTTTGGGGTTATTGGTGTTTGATGGCTTATCTTAGGGCAGGGCAGTGGTGGACACAGCCTACACTCCTTGGTGTGCTGAGCCCACGGCAGCACTCAGTGCCTCTTCAAACACTTTCAGCAGCTGAAGCCAAGTGCCAGGAGGCTTCTGCCTCAGGTTGCCCCAAGCCTGTGGTGCTGTTCCTGGATCTCTCTCCTGTATCTGTCCCATGTAGGATCCCACTGCTGCCTGCAGCTTGACAAACCAATCCTACTTCCTCTTCCATGGAGCGTTTGTGGAACACGTGCTCTGAGGCAGGTGCTGGGGGACCGTGAGGGCATATGGGCTGTAAAGGGCCCCAGCTCAGGGCCAGTCACAGGAGGTCACAGTGACATCTCCTTGGTCCGCCCTGTGTCTCAGTTCTTCATACCTGCCCACATGCAGCCGTGGCCCATCACTTCTCAAAGGCCTCCTTTTCCCATTTATTCATTTTTTAAAAGTTAATTTATTTATTTTAATTAGGTATATATGACAGCAGAGTGCATTTTGATTCACTGTACACAATTGCAGCACCACTTTACATTTCTATGGATGTAGAAGGTAGCGTCGCGCCACATGTGCAGTTATACGTGTACCTAGGGTAATGATGTCCATCCTATTCCACCATCTTTCCTTCCCCTCCCTCCCCTCCCTCCCCTTTGACCAATCAAAGTTCCTCCATTTTTCCCAGGCCTCCCCACTTCCCATTATGGATCATCATCCACTTATCAGGGGGAACATTCAGCCCTTGGTTTTTTGGGATTGGCTTACTTTGCTTAGCATGATATTCTCCAACTCCATCCATTTACCTGCAAATGCCATAATATTATTCTCTTTTAATGCTGAGGAATATGCTATTGTGTATGTAGGGCCCTTGCTTAGCATCTGGACAGCAATCTTAGTGACAGCCACCATTTTAGGAAAAATCTCTCTTTCCCGCCCAAGGGAGTTTCTGAGAAAGGTTCCGGCTCCCTCATACCAACTCCACCCTTAACCACCCACATTAGGACCCACCCAGCTCTAATCCCTGAGCCTGCCTCATAAAAATCCCTAACCCCAAGCCTGTTTTGCCTCTCTCCATCTATGGAGAGATGTGCCTTTATCTGTCAGCTCTGACAAATAAACTCTCATGCATATCTCTGCCTGCCTGCTCTGTCTTTCATTTCTCGCTCTCCTGCCTCCTGGTTCCTCACTTTCCTTTCATTGGTGCGGAAACCTGGGATTGGGTTCCTTTGTGTGCCTGCTCCCCTCTTTTAGGGTCACTGAGTGTCCCTGGGCCCCAATGTGTTCCATCGGGTGGCCAGGCCCTCCATTCTGCTAAATGCCCTCTCTGCACCCACCACCTGACATTCCAGATAGGACCCCTGTCTCTGGTCAACCTAAATGACCCATGGATCCTGGGAAGTGACCAGCACTCCCAGGGTTACTATGTGGTCAGGGGCACCCTCAGCCACAGCTTTCACAGCTATGGGTGATCCCTATTGTCAAATGGGTGTATAGGTGGTCTTTTATCTGCCCTGATTTTAATTATTTCCTGTCTTCTACTACTTTTGGTGTTGATCTGTTCTTTTTCGAGGGGTTTGTGCTGTAATGTCAGGTCATTTATTTGAATTTTTCTTCTTCTAATGAATGAACTGCAGGCCGTGAACTTTCCTTTAGCACTGCCTTCATAGTGTCCCGGAGATTTTGATATATGTTGTATCAGAGTCCTCATTAACCTCTAAGAATATTTTTTATCTCCTTCCTGATGGCTTTTGTTATCCATGTGGCATTCAATAGTGTATTATTTAGACTCCAGGTGTTGGAGGAACTTCTATTTTTTATTTTATCATTGATTTGTAATTTCATTCCATTAAGATCTGATAGAATGCAGGGTAGTGTCACTATTTTTTCTGTATTTGCTAAGAGTTGCTTTCTGGTACAACATATGGTCTCTGTTGGAGAAGGATCCATGTGCTGCTGAGAAGAAAGTATATTTTCTTATCGATGGATGGAATATTCTATATATGTCTGTTAAGTCCAAATTATTGATTGTATTATTGAGTTCTATAGTATCTTTGTTTAGTTTTTGTTTGGAAGATCTATCCAGTAGTAAGAGAGGTGTATTAAAGTCAGTGAGTATTATTGGTTTGTGCAGTTAAGAAGGTTTGTTTGACATACATACATGCCCCATTGTTTGGGGCTAGATATTTATGATTGTTAGGTCTTTTGATGTAAGAATCCCATAAGCAGTATGAAATGTTTTTTATCTCTTTTCAGTATCTTTGGTTTGAAGTCTACTTTATCTGATATGAGGATGGAAACCCCTGTTAATTTACGTGGTACATTTTTTCCCACCCTTTCACCTTCACTCTGTGGATGTCTTTTTCTGTGAGATGAGTCTCTTTAAGGCAACATATAATTGGGTCTTTTTTTTTTTTTTTAAATCCAGGCTGTCAGACTGTGTCTTTTAATGAATGAGTTTAGGCCATTCACATTCAGGGTTATTATGATTTGTATTCCTGGACATTTGGTTTATTTTTGATTTTTAACTTGGCTTTGCTTCTCCTTTGATTGGTCTTTCCAAATCAAAAGGCAGTTCCTCCCTTTGCTGATTTTCATTGTTGTTTTTCATTTCCTCCTCCTAGAATATTTTGCTGAGGATGTTCTGTAGTGAGGCTTTCTAGTTGTAAATTCTTTTAACTTTGTTTATCATGAAAGGTTTTTATTTCATCATCAAATTTGAAGCTTAATTTTTCTGGATAGGTTGGCATCCATTTTCTTTCAGAGCTTGGTGTATGTTGTTCCAGGATCTCCTGGCTTTGAGGGTCTGGGTTGAAAAACCTGCTGAGATACGAATTGGTCTCTCCCTATATGTGATCTGATTCCTCTCTCTTGCAGCCTTTAAGATTCTATCCTTATTCTCTATGCTAGACATTTTCATTATAATGTGCCTTGATGTAGATCTGTTGTAGTTTTGTACATTTGGTGTCCTGTAAGCCTCTTGTATTTGATTTTCCATTTTATTCTTCAAGTTTGGAAAATTTTCTGAAATTATCTCATTGAAGAGATTGTGCATTCCTTTGGTTTGAATCTCTGTGCCTTCTTCTATCCCAATAACTCTTGAATTTGTTTTTTTGATGCTATTCCATAATTCTTGGATGTTCTGTTCATGGTTTCTTACCATCTTCACTGTGTGGGCAATTTATTTTCCAGATTGTTTACTTTGTCTTTCATTATCTGATATTGTGTCTTCCAAGTTACTAGTCTGTTGGTGATGCTTTTTATTTGGTTTATTATTTCTGTCTCTTTCATGAAGTAGTCTTTTGCTATCTGTGTTTGCTCCCTTATCTCTTTGTTGGTGTGTTCAATAGTTGCCTGTATTTCCTCTCTTATCTCTTTGTCTAAGTGAGCATTTTTTGCCTTTTTATTGCTCCTTTAGGTCGTTCTTTAATTCAAGAACATTTTAATGGTGTACCTTCTGAACTCCTTCTCTGACATTCATCAACTGCAGCGTCCCTGGGTTCTGTTATTGTGGTATCCTGGTTTGTTTGGTGCACTTTTTTTTCCATGTTGCAGTGTGGATCTGAGGTGTTACAGTTCCCAACCTAGTAATGTTATAGTATCCGTGCAGATTATCTGTACCTCACCTTTGTGTTGGGCTTTCAGACCCTGCCAGGGACCTGCAGTGAAAGCCAGTGCAACTACAGGTGGTGATGTCAATAGTGGAGGTAACTGGAGAGAGCAGAGAAGGTGCCCAAAGATGGATGCAACCTCTTTCAGAGATGGGGCTGAAAGGGTGGGCCTTACAATGGCTTTGGTGTGCCTGTACCAGATGCAGCTGCTTCTAGATCCTGTCTGTTGTCACAGGTGAAGGCTACTGTGTGGGGAGGGCTGTGATGATGGCTGCAGTGTCCTGAGATGAATGTGGATTGGGGCTGGGCACCCGTGGGCTCCCATGCAGTTCCCCCAGGGTGGTCTTGAGCTGGGGCCTGAGCTCTGGCTTGGGTGGACCAGGCCTACCCTGGGCCTGGTCTTCGGCGCAGATTGGAGGAGGCAGTCCTCGGCCAGGGCCTGAGCTCCAGCGTGGGTCTGCATGTCTGCCCGTTTATTCTGAAAAGGTGTCTGGATGAGACCCCAGTGTGAAGGTGTGTGGTCTTTATGCTGTGGGGTGTAGGCTTTGCTAATATGGACTTCTGCTGAGGGCATGGGCCAGCCAGCTGTGATGGGCCTTCTGCGAGTGGCAGCCACTACTGATGCCCATGTCTTGATGGAGCTTCTGAGCTCTAGACTGTAAACTACGAGCATCAGAATACTGAGTGTCATCCTTGCCTGGAATCTACTGTTCTTCCTTTCCTTGAATTGGCTGGATTTGCCCACCCTCCCTCTTTTGGGCCTCCCCCTGCTCCTCACGACTCTGGAGGAACTGCACAGATGGTCCTCTGTGCCTTCCCTCTGCTGAGGGCCAGTCCCAGATCTGGGGATAGAGCTGGCTCTCATTGGTTTTGTGCTGGGGCTGTTTGTTCCCTTCCAATCTACTGGCCTTGATCCTTCTCAGAGAACGTAGTGCCTGAGGAGTTTGTGTTTCTTGATTCCCTTTTGCTCCACGTCAGCATTTCACCTACAGCTCCAGTGTGCTCTTTTCCTATGGTCCCCAAGTGCTCACTTCAAAGGAGGAATCCATCTTTTTCTAAAGGGGCTTTGCTGTGTGGGAGAGAAGCATTGCATGTTTTTACATCTTTCTGGACACAACCAGCCTTTTCTACTTAGAGGTTTTTTGCTAGAATGTGCTTGCTCCTTAGTGTGTGGGGATTTGAGCAGAGGAAATTGCTATTTTGGAAGGCTTTGGTCTTCATGTATCTAGTTTGACTGACAGAGAAGAGTAGGCAGGCTCCTCCCAGGCGATGAGTCAGCTGGCAGGATGGACACAGTGTGTGTGGGCTGCATGGTGGCTGCCCAGGTCTCCCTTCCTGCCCTCCTGGCCCCCCACTAGGAAGAGCATTGGTGCCTCCTGCCCTTTGGGGTCCCCCATCAGCCCTCTTCTCTCTCGTGCATGCACAGCTTGCGTCCCTCGAGAAGCTGGTCAGCCACCCCACAGGGCACCTGCTGTCATTTGCTGGTGTTTTGCCTCTAGAAAAACTGCACAGGAGCAGCTGAATCAGGGCTGTCCCTGCCCCCCTCAGGGCTGCTTCCCCTGTGGGAGTGGTGCCACCTGATCTTGTCTTGTACCCTGGCAGGTTTCTATGCACTTCTTTTTCTGCAGCATGTTCTCTTCTTCAGCAAATGAAAATCCCATGTAGATTTGCATTCTGAGAGCTGGAAGGTACAGCAGTTAAGACAGATGTTTCTTGATTGTGCTCTCTGGAAAGTGGTACCAGTCACTGAACCAGGAAGACAGGCATCTCAACTCAGGGAATCTGGTCCCCCAGGACTGCTGGCTCTTCCCAGCCCTGGCTGAAGAGGATGAGAATCTTGTCCTAGGTGAGCATGCACAGGCCTTTTTGAGTCCCAGTGGGAACACTTGGGACCAGGCAGAGTGGAGAGAAGGCTCCAAAAGGCTGCTCCACTCCTCTGGACACAGGTTCTGGCACTGAACGAGAAAGTTCCTGCAGCCTTCTGCTGCAGTGGGGACAGCCGGAGAGTTTAAAGTACACTGAGAAATTAGTTGAGACTAATTTACAAAAGAGCATTGGATATTCAAAGTCACTTTCTGGGCCCATTTTCATTCCTTATTGTTCATTTGGCCAGTTTGTATCTATGAAGCTACCCACTTCTTAAACTTTCCCCTCTGTCGTCTGTTATGCCACAAACCCCAATTTTCCTCCTTCTATAACTATTTATTTACCTCTTTTCTCCAAAATGTGTATACTGTCAGTGTTGTAGTCTGCTTCTCAAGGCTCCCATCATTCTCTCCTCTGCAACCTCCAGTGTCCGTCCGTGGGGATGGACGATGCCTGTAAAGTCACCTCTAACCTGCTGCCTTCAAACACAGCGATGCCCTCAAGTTAGCTCAGCTGTCCCCTCTCCCTGCCGGGAAACTCACACCCCTCTGAGCCTGGTTAAGGTAGCTGCCCTGGCATCCTCAGCTGCCCAATCTCCACACCACATTCATGGCCTGTGCTCTTTTTTCATTGTTCTTCCTGTACTTACTGATCGCATCAGGGCTTCCACCCCGCTCCCTGCCCACTGCTCCTTGATGGAAGATTTCCACAAACATCCACATGGTCCCATCACCACCAGCCTGAGATGCAGGTCTCCAGGGGTTCCTGCTGGTCACAGAGTGTTGGTGGATAGTGTTATTAGGCTGCGGGAAGGGCTGAGGTCAGAGGGTCTCTCCATGCAGACGCCAAGAGTCTCAGGACTGCCTTGTGTGGCCCAGCAGGCCCTGCAGCCTCCTGCGGTTGTTTCTGGTTTCAGGACAGCAGCGGACCTAATGAGCCCCGGTACCATTCTCCTTCTGTGAATCCCTCACGGACCTGGCCTACGCTGCCAGGGCAGCAGTACCTGGCCTGCCACATCCTGTCCCAGGCACCAGCATCAAGGCATGTGCCATCCCTCAAGTGAGTGTGCTGACATCTGCACTCAGATCCCTCCCCTTCACAACACAGGGACACTCGTCTTTTCTTCAGCTAGCTCTCAGGTGGTCCCAATCCTGAACTCACTGATCCAGCTGTCTTTGGTACAGTTGTTCGCTGAGTTCGATGCAACCTCTGCATGCACTGAATCTGCGCTCGTACTCTGGTTGATTTCTGGACTTCCCTTCTTTCCCTTTCTGAAACAATGCCATGCTGGCTTAGGAGTAAGTTTTATAATGTCGGACACAGTGTCTTTCTCATGACTCCACTCCTCTCCATTTTCCACATATTCATTCTTCCAGATAAGCTTTAAAATCATTTTCCAAGTCATAAAGGATTATGTTTGGAATTTGATTGGGATTATGTTGAATTCACAAATAAGACTAGGAAGAACTGAGTCCTCTTCAGTGTGTCACATGGAGAGCCCTGACCTGCAACTGTACCGGGAGCTTGCTGACCCCTGTCCCAGTCTTCCTGCCTGTGCCGCCTCCTGGTGTCATGCAGCGTGGGGGCAGGTGCTCTTCTCTATAGTCGGATGCTCATGGTTTTGCTGATTTCTTCTCTAAAGTGTTCTCTGTTTCAGTACGGCTAGGGCCTGACTGACGCGACATTCGTTTGTCTGTTAAGACCTTCTCTTCTGTTGTCAACACTTTGCCCTGGAGCCTGGGGTGTTTGTAAGAGCACCTTGACCTTGCCTGTTTGTGTATCCTGGAGATCTTGCATGTGGACTCTGTTTTGACACGATGTGTGTCTTTCTCTTTCTGCACGATTTTATTATTTTAGCATAAGATTATATTGTGCATATTTTGTGCTGTTCTTGTTCAGATTTGTATGCTATTGTCTTCATTGTATAAAAACTTAAAAGAGCTCATGTACTGTGCTTTGTGCTATATGTGTCTGTTTAGTATATTTCCTTCTCTTTGTTCCCCTGAAATTTAGAAGGAAGTTTTTCTTTTGTTTAAATTTTGTTTTCAATAATTAAGTTGTTTAATTTCTATTATTTGATTTCAAATCCAGAAGAAAGATTACATTGACATTTTAGCTACAATCAAATTCATTTTCACTGAGATTTTCTTTCAATTTAAAAAAAAAATGTTATTGAGTTGTGATTCACAGACACACATGGACACTGTCTCATTCTGTTTCAAGTGAGCAGTGTGAAGGTTGCTGCTGGTGGCCCTGCTGGAAGTGCAGCCGCCCCAGTCCACCCTGAGAGAGGGGCTCGTCTCCTCTTCTTCGGCTCTCGTCACTGCGCGTCACCCTCACCTCAGTGGCGCGCCCCCGCTGGCCTGGTGCCTGCATGTCCCTACTCTTTTCTTCTAAGATCTTTGCCGTTCAGCTCTGGACACGGGTCTTTACTCACATTGAGTTCTCATGTGCTGTGAAGTCAGGATCCAGCTCTGTTTTTACGGGGTCCCCATGTCACCTCCCAGCTTTACTGCCGTGGTCTTGCATCCTGTGTGATCACCAGCTGACCATGAAGTCTGGGCTTGCTTATGGATTCTCCATTGTACTGGATTCATCTGCCACCTCTTGTCAAGGTGCCAGCACTTTGCTCTTGGTCACTGGTGAGGCAGGTGTGACTCCTCTTTGTGCTCCTTTTCAAGGGTGGTCTGTGTGTTCTAGGCCCTCACTTGTTGCCATCTCTCCTAGTTGGCGACCTAATGCTGGGTTCACAAAATCTAACTATTCCAATAACTCAAGAAAATGACAAAGAAAGCACTCTACCACATAGAAATACCTTTTCAGTAATCTGGAGATGGCTCTGCGACCTTAAGGTTCCATGGAAAGAGAGTGAGGTGCTGAAATTCTTTATTCTTATATTGGGGACACACAAGGGGAGGTTCCATGGAACATTCTATCACAAAAAAGGGCAAAGGGGTACGATTACAAAGGAACAGGTGAGTGCAGCTCAACCCCTGCAGGTGATGCCTACACCTGGAGTCAGGCCTTGCTGTCTGAGCTGGGGTAACGCCAAGTTATTTCAACCTGCACTACCATGCTGGACTGAAGGCAATGATTGGTCAGTGCCCAGGAGATCAAGACTTGGAGATCTGCTTCCAGGGCCACTCACTGGACTCACCATCCTCCTGAATCCTTCCACAGAGAAGCCCTGTCTCTGATGGACACGTGATTGCGTTTACCCCTCAAGCCTGTTTGCGGGGGTGGGGGGTGTCTCTTTGTGAGCATGGAGGGTCTATTCTTTCATTTACGTTTTTAATTCCTCTCCACAGTGTTTTATAGTTTTTAGACTATAAGTTTTACACTTCTTCTGTTAAATGTATTTCTTAGTATTTTATCCTTTTTGATGTGATTGTAAGGACAATTATTTTCTTAGTTTTATTTTCAGATTGTTCACTTCAGCTGAGCATTACACCAGACTTTTAAAATAACATGTTTCTTCAACCTTGCTGAGCTCATTTTTTAGTTTTAATAGTTTTAGTGGATTTCTTAGGGTTTTTTAATTTTTATTTTTTAAAAATATTTTTTAGTTGTAGATGGACATAACATCTTTATTTATTTATTTTTATGTGGTGCTGAGGATCGAACCCAGTGCCTCACTCTTGCTAGGCAAGTGCTCTACCACTGAGCCACAACCCCAGCCCCAGGATTTTTCATATGTAAGATAAACTCCATCAGGAAGTAGAAATAGTTTCATTTCTGCTTTTCAATCTGGAAGACTGTTGTTCTTTTCTCTGTCTAATTGCCTCCAGCACAGTGTTGAAAGGAAGGGGTGAGTTGGCACTCCTTCTTGTTCCTGATCTGGGAGAACGGGGTCCATTCTTTTCCCACTAGTATGCTGTTAGCTGTGTGTGTTCAGTAGGTGCCCTTGGTTGGGTCGAGGAAGTCCTTTGTCCTTAATTTTTTGCTTGTTTTTCATCAGCACTTTATAATTCTTCTTAGCGTTGGTGGACTCCCTTTTACTTGTATCTTAATGAGGATTTTTGCATCCACAGTCATAAGAAATATGGATCCTTAGCCTTCCTCCCTTGTGATGCCATGGATGGATTCTGGCATTAGGATAACACTGGCCTCATAAAAGGTGTGGGGAGGCATTCCATTTTTTAAAAAAAATAAATGATGAAGTACTGGCATTCTTCCTTAAACTCTTGGCAGAAACCCGTGGAGATGACCTCTGGGGTCACACGTTCATGGCCTCGCTCTCCTTGGGGCTTGCTCGGGTCTTCCCGAGTCCTGTCACACCTCTTCCTGTGTTCTTGGCTTGTCCGGGGCACCATGGCTGGTGTCAGGTGGCTCACAGCCTTCCTGCACATCTCCCTCAAGGCCTGCCTCCCACCCCTCCAGCTACAGCCTCCTCTTCATGTTACTCTGGCTAAACATGCACCTGTGGGTCTCTCCAAGAAGCTGGCTCTGGGTGTGTTTACTCCCTTGTTTCTCTATATCATTAATTTATGTTTGGTGTTTATTTTTTTCCTCCCTTCTTTTCCGTTAGCTCTAGTTTGTTATTTTTCAAATACCTTATTGATTTGAGATCTTCATTTTTTCTCAGTGCGTGCACTTGTAGCTGTATTTTCCCTCTAAGCACTGGTTTAGCTGTGTCCCTTGGTGTTGATGTGCTGAATGTTCATTTTCATTATCTGAAAGCATTTTCTTATTGGTTTATTCTTTATCCCATTACTCATTTAGGAGTTCAGGGTTTAATTTCCATGAACTTCTGAGTTTTCTCAAAATTTTCCTATCATAATTTTTTATTTCCTTCCACTGTGGTGAGAGAACGGCCTTTTGCCATTGGTGTCCTAGGTTTGTTGAGGTTTGCTTTGTGGCTTGGCTGGTGCTCTGCTCTGGAGGTGTCGATGCACAGCTGTGGAGACAGCAGGTTGTGCTGGTGTGTCCTGAGTGGATTGTGCAATCTGCTCACCTTTGATGTCACTGATACAGTTGGGTATGCACTGGTCATTCTCCTTTTTCCTCATGTGTCTCACTTCTTTTTTATGCTTCTCTCCCCTCCACTGCTCTTCATCTCTCACACTGAGTATTTTCTAATGAATTATTACGCTCTCTGTGATTTTTTGAGTTCTCTCTCTTGTGTTTACCACAGGGTCACCACATGTACCTGAACTTATTGGAATCAGCTTTCTGTTCACGTAGCTTAATTCCAGTCATTTTGTACTGCTCCCAGGACGCTTCATCATACCCACTTTCGTAGCATTTCCCTAACCTCTCTGTCCCTGCATGTGCTAAGCCAGTGGTGTCTTGTTCTCGATGGCACTCTGTCACCTGAGAGCCTTCCCAAGGCGATGCAACTCTGCCACCACATCTCCTTGTGCTCTCATTGGCAGGAATGTCAACCACGGGATCCTCTATGTTTTAGGACCATCGATTCGTCCACACATCTTACACAATTTCATCTCCATCGGCTGAGAAGAGAGGAGACAGTGTGCGCATTCACTGTCTTTATACTCATCATCACCACCCTCGTCCTGTGTGGGCTGGGATCACCACCAGGGTGCCCTTGCTGTCACCCTGGACACATCAGGTCCTCTGGGATTTTCTGAAAAGATGGATCTGCTAGCAGCAAAGTCCCCCGATGTTGTTGTCTCAGGAATGTCTGTCTTTTGCCTTCATGTCTGAAGGACAGCTTTGCTGGATGTGGGACCCTGGCTTGACAGCTTGGCTTTTGTTGTTTTGAGGACTTGGATGTGGTGTTCTGTGGCCTTTCTGGCTTCTGTCGGTTCTGACGAGCAGCCAGCCAACCCTCAGCCCGAGAGGGTTGCCTGAGGGAGTGGCAAGGCTTCTCCAGTAGCCTCCCGTCCCTCTCCTGTGACAGCTTCTGTGACTCTTTGCCTTGTCCTGCTTAGGGCTTGTTGAGCTTACTGGTTGTCCTGGTTTCCTCAAGTTTGGGCGACTCGGCCTTCCTTTCTCGCAGTCTCTACTGTGTTCTCTCACACCCTCGGCCCTGGCTTTGCGTGTGTGTGCGTGTGTGTGTGTGTGTGTGTGGGGGGGGGTGCCCTGTCTCCGTGGCTCTCTCCAGTTTCTTGTCTGTCCTTCCTGCTTGCTTCCTTCCTTCCTTCCTTCCTTCCTTCCTTCCTTCCTTCCTTCCTTCTCTCTCTCTCTCTCTCTCTCTCTCTCTCTCTCTCTCTCTCTCTCTCTCTCTTTCTCTGTCTTTCTGCTTGCACAACTTCTGATGACCTCTTTTCAAGTGTTTTCATTCTTGCTCCCTGTTGCTGAGCCCTCCAGTGGGGTCTACCTTGGTTATTTTTCTTTTCGCACCTGAGTTGCCATTGGCTGTTTGGAGGATGTCTGTCTTTCCTGGGCCCCTCAAGCAGCCTGGAATCCCTGGGTTCTGTGGACATGTTTGCCGTGGCTCTGGTCTCCCAGGTGGCCTGTGTTGACTGCTGACTTCCCAATCTGGGGATCATACTTCGTGGCTTGTTTCATGTCTCGTAATTTGTTGTTGGAAACTGGTCGGATTAATGGTTTATTTTTCAAGTCTTGGTTCTGGTGTCCTTCTCCCATTTCTGCTATAGTTATTTGTATCTTTATTTGTTTAGTGACTGACTGGATTATTTTGGGGGGCAGATGCCCCACCGCCACCCCCATTGCTAAATTTGATGTTGCTCCTCAGGAAGAAGTGGCTTTGCACATGCCCCAGCCCCTGGCACGAGTGTGTGGGTGGTCCGCTCTCCCTCTGTCCCTGGCCACGTCCAGCAGGTAGTCTCCACTGATCACAGATGATTGCTGTGTCTTCCCCAGCACCCCAGCGTACCTTTCTCTACCGATGAATCCACTCAAACTGTGGCTGCTTTGAAGGCATCGAATGAGGTCCCTGTTTGGAATTTGCTCTGATGTGAGAGGGGTGCTCTCCAGTGTTTATCCCACCCTCGCCTTCACGCCGTGAAGCCTGCCTTCCTCGAGGCTGGGCTGCCCTGTGAGCACACGCAGGAGTGGACTGCTCCAGCTCCACACTCCGTGGCGGGGTGACGGGTCCTTTGCAGGAGCGTTTTGTCCTGCTTCTGTGTCCGTGGTCCTGCCCTCTGCAGGCCGCCTTGCTGAGCTGCGGGGAGAGGGAGCAGTCTGCACTCCTCCTGCCTTTCCCTTTTTGCAGATTTTCTTGAATAGACTTTTCTTCATTTGCTGTTTTCCCTTTGGGTCCTTTCCAGGGGTGGCAGTGGGGTTTTTTGGTTATCGTTTTTGTGGGGAGCAGTTAATTTGGGGCTTTCCTGTCATGTGGAAGTCATTTTTCTGTCTTTTAACCACGGGAAGGATTTGAGAGTATTTACATGCGTATGAGGAAATGTCAGTGGTGGGGGCAGCTGTGTTTACAGAGAAGGTGCAGTCAGTGGACACAAGTCCTTCTTGAGGAGCTGGGGGTTGGAGACTTGGCTGGAGGGCTTTGTTTCAGACCCGGGGGCAATGGGGAGGAGTGCCCGTGGGCAATGGGGAGGAGGGCAATGGGGAGGAGCGCCCGCGGGCAATGGGGAGGAGGGCCCGCGGGCAATGGGGAGGAGGGCAATGGGGAGGAGCGCCCGCGGGCAATGGGGAGGAGCTCCGTGGGCAATGGGGAGGAGCGCCCGTGGGCAATGGGGAGGAGGGCAATGGGGAGGAGCGCCCGTGGGCAATGGGGAGGAGGGCAATGGGGAGGAGCGCCCGTGGGCAATGGGGAGGAGCTCCGTGGGCAATGGGGAGGAGCGCCCGTGGGCAATGGGGAGGAGGGCAATGGGGAGGAGCGCCGTGGGCAATGGGGAGGAGCGCCCGCAGGCTGCTGGTCCAGAGCGGGGCGTCCTGGTGTCGGCCCCTCTTCCTCGTGAAGGCGGGGCCATCCTAGCTCTGGGGGTGGGGACACGGTGTCTAGGAGGGTGCAGGTTTCCATCCGGACGAGGCTCTTGGTCCCACTCCGCAGCTGTCCTGTGCAGTGCTGAGTGGAGGGTTCTGGCCTCGGGTCCATGGGGGCTCCCAGGGCTTTCCTGACCACAGCTGCCTGGGTTGTGTGGGGAAGAACTTGCTTATGTTTATTATCATTTCTTTCTGCATTGACAGGGCTCTCTGGAGTTTACCACGGATCACAAAGGGAGTCTGGGTTGACCTGTTTATTCTCTGAAGTGCAGGGCTGGTGCTCAGTGTGCCTTAGCTGCTAGGCAGCAGTTTGGCTCCCAGCTCCTTCACTGCCCCCCAGGCATCACCTGCCTCAGGGCGCACACGCCAGGCCTGCTTTTCCTCTGAGGGCACTGCCTACCACCTTGCATGCCCAGGCGTGTAGGTAGATTGTGGCTGGTCACCTGTGCACCCGTGTCCCCATCTGTCGTTGTGTTACTTGGCAACATTCACGATTGAGTTTCTCTGCTCTACATCCAGAGGGTTGGTGCTGCTAGAGGGCGTGTGTGTGTGTGTGTGTGTGTGTGTGTGTGTGTTCGTGTGTTCGTGTGTATGCTGTGTGTGCAGCCAATGCCCACAAAACAGAGCCCACCGGCACCAGCCCTGGTTTCTCTGAGCACCATCAGGGCTGCACTTTCTTCTCTGCCCCTGTCCAGCACTGCTCTGTCCTCCCTGGCTCTCCTCCCTGGTGGAGATTTCTGTCTTGACTGCCTCCTCTGAACTGCCCAACCTGCCTCACGAGGGTCTGGCCGTCAGCGAACCCTGTCATGAGAGCCCCTCCTCTCCTTCTTGCCCTCCCTGACCTCATGGGACCCTCTTCCTGTTTCCTCCTTGGTCTTCCTGTGGGGAGGAAGGAAGTCCCCTTCCTGCTGTGATCTCCTGGCCCCGGTGCTTGTGGCCCCTTGTTGATCAGACCTCTTTCCTTCAGGCTGGTTCTTCATTCACCCCTCTGGCTGGTTGTCACTGCATCTTCTAAACCAGATCCCATGCTCCTGATATTCTTCCCTCTAGCTCTTCAGGCCTTTGGCTCTAGGGTCACTTGGGGTGCAAGTCTGCTTGTGCCTCACATGAGACCCCATAGCTGTTCCCTAGGGTGGTGTCTGATGTGCACACTAAGGACTCTGCTCTCTGTGGCAACCTGGTCAGTGTCCCCTCTGCATTCCATACCTAGGACACAATCAGGCTGGTAGGCTGTGGATGGGGGTCTCCCCCCTGCTGAGGAGAGTGTCCCACTGGTGGGGATAACTCTGCTCACTAGTGGACTCAGAATCTGCTGAGAGGCCCTCTCCAGCTGGGACAGGCGCCCCGTCCACACACAACCCTGATGCTTGGAACTCCACTCTGGTGCGGCATGGAAAGTGTTAATGTGCGATGGGTCTTGTCGCTCTGTCCCCTCTGGCACAGCTGACTGTCTCCAGCAGCTGCAGTTGCTCCCACTTGGTGGGTGCTCGTAAGTGCTCAACAGTCAGTGAGTGAGGTCCATCTCTCTTTGCAGAGCTAAAGTGATGCACAGAGTTGCAAAAATCACCTACAGAATGCCTAATGGTCATCCGTTTAAGCTCACAAGTTTTAGAGTAGAGTATTTCTTCTTAAAGCAACTCAGGAAAATTATGCAACCTAGGATGGGGTCTTTTACTTTGGAGAAAATTAGTAGAAACCCTTTCTTTGAGCTCTAAAATTCTCTCACAGTAGTAATAATGGTTCTGTATGAACTCAGCCAGGCTGTGAATCTAATCTTGCTTAGATTTTTGGGGAGATGGTAGCAGGGATTAAACTCAGGGGCACTTGAACACTGAGCCACATCCCCAGCCCTATTTTTAATATTTTATTTAGAGACAGGGTCTCACTGAGTTCTCAGCACCTTGCTTTTGCTGAGGCTGAATTTGAACTCGTGATTTTCCTGCCTCAGCCTCCCGAGCCTTTGGGATCACAGGCATGTGCCACTGTGCCCAGCCTCTTGCTCAGTTTTATATAAGACATTTGTCCCTTATAATTTGACTGAGAATCTGTTATGTTTTCTCAGATTATTATATTTTGGAAGTAAAATTGCAGTTGGAGCCCTTGAATGCATCAGTGAAGTAAATGTGAATGAACAGCTTCTGGTCCTCTACCCGCCGTTCATCTTCCTCTTTATCAGTAGCATACAATCTGTCACTCTCATTCCCAGTGATAAGCTGTGAAGTATGGCAGGGAAAATATCAATACCCCAGTCTGGTTGAGTTTATTCATTAAGAAATCTGCGGTTTCTCCCCTCATACAGCCACCAAGCATCATGTTCCCCATGCGGAGTTTCAGTGGGGAAATGAGCGCCGGTTTCTCGTGGCCACACCAGGACCCTCATGTCAGCTCCTGCACTCCCTGCCTGGCACCCTCAGCCCTGCGTTTCCCATCCTCATCATTCCTTGCTCTGTGCACACCACCCACTGCTCCACCCCTTGTATGTTAGTGTCTGTCCCCTCCTTACCCTAGACTCTGTGCATGGTGCTCTTTCTCCTCAAAACGTTCTTCCTGGCCGATCTGACCAGGAACTGTTACTCTGCATGGTCCCACGGTGACCCTGAGTGCCCCCAAAGTCCCTTGCTCTTTCGTGGGGCGTTTTCCTCCTCTCTCCCCCTATGAGGTCAGTGTAACTTGGGTTTGCATGTTGATGTCCCTGCTCTACCGCCTTGCCCTCGCCCTCTACTCCAGAGGTGGAGTCCAGGTGAGGGTTGCTGTCCAGATGCTCCATGAGTGCATGGGCAGTTTCTCCTGTCCAGGGCTTGAAGGGTCAACTCCTGCTATCCAGGGCTGGGATTAGGTTGTGAGGAGAACTTGTGAGCAAAGAAGACATGGTCCCTCCCCAAGGAGGCTGCATTCCTTAGCATACACAGTTCATGGCACTGCAGGGGGGTAGAGCATTCAGAAATCGAAGGGACCAGGAGTAATGTGGCAGGAGAAGACCAAAAGGGTCTTTCATTAAGCTTCAGTTTGAAAAAGGCTCAGAGCATAAGTCAGCAGGAAGGCAGGAGGAAAGTTGCTGTGCAAGGTTAGAGAAACAGAGAAGGACCAGTGGTCAAGTCGCACCAAGTGCAAGTAGGCACCGCTGGTCAGGTGCACAGTGGCAGGAAAGCAGGGTGCTGTCTGGGACTCCCCTGGGCTGTGGGGCAGCCCAATGCCTGCTGCTGGTGGCTCCTCTGCCCAGCACATGGTGGCTTGGCTTGGCTTGGACCCCTGAAGATCCAGGCTGCTGGGCTGTCCATGGGAACCCCCTGAGGCCATGCTGGACAGCCCTCTATCCCAGCAGGTGAGGAGATTGGCTCAGGGGCTCAGAGCCTGCAGAAGACAGTTGACCCCGGTAGCAGAGAGGGGGTCGTGAGGGCCGGGGTCTCTGTGTAAATGATGAATAAGGAGGCTTGAAGCAGGCAGTCACATTGCAAAGAAAGTTCTGAAACACTCCCGGGCATGAAAACTGTCATGTGGCCTAGGTCAGCCTAGGAATTCAGAAAAGACCCTGAAGGAATCTTGGGAGCTCTGGAGGGGACAGGATGTGGCAGCCTCTTGGAGCCTTGCCCTGGCCTGTGTGGTATGCTGCAGACAAACACCACTTTGCCTCTCTGAGGATGGCTGCTGCGGACAAGCAGCGAGCAGGCACAGCAGGGATGCGGAGTCTGGAGCACTGCACCCAGACAGTGGCCTGCAGGGTGATAAGCTGCAGCGGAACCCCGCACCCAGGGCTCAGGAGCTAAAAGCAGAGTTGAAGGCAGAGTCTTGAAGGAAGACTGTGCACAGCAGCCAGGAGGAGGAGCCAGGCAGTGTCCGTGGGTAGATGGAGGGATGAACACCGATGGCAGGTGTGTATGATGGAATGTCACTCAGCCTTAAAGGTGGAATTCTGACACACGCCGCAGTGTGAGTGGACCTCGAGGACTTAGGAAACAAGCCAGACACAAAGCGATGAACCCTGCATGATTCCTCTTCTGTGGGGTCCTGCAGTTGCCAGGCTTAGGGACACAGAGTAGAATGGTGGGCATCAGGTGCCGGGGAGCAGAAGGGGAAGAAGAAAATATCTACATGGAGAAATAAATTATAAGCCTACAAAAACAGTAAGCATTAATCTCGTGGCCTCTGGCTAGCTTGCTCGGTGGCCTCTGGACTGTGCGTGGCCCCGGTGCAGAGGCAGCACTGTGGGGCAGGGACACTGCCTCTGGGCTGGTGGCAAAGAAGGGATCTTCTCCTGCAGCTACAGAGTCTAGACACAGGTGGGAGCCTGGACCTGCTCCTGGTCCAGACACAGATGTGCAGAACATGAAGTCCTTGAGACTCACAGGCTGGACAAGTGCCAGTCAGGTCCTGCTTGCCACCTTGGCTAGGGTCCAGCAAACAGCAGTTACCAGAGTCAGGGCTCTGACACCATAGAGTGCTTCTCCACCGGAGGGAAACCCGAAGCTGAAGATTCCCCCCTCACTGTTCTTAGACGGCAGGCACAGAGTCTGTAGGGTACGTGATCCGACCCGTAGAGCCCTGGCCAGCTGCTGAACACATTTAGTCTCAGGTAGCACTAGTAGCCTACATCATTTGCCAGGGGTACCCTGATGAGATTTTGCAAAAGTACCTGCAGGCGTCATGGTTTCACACCCAAGTTCAATGGCAAGCAAAACAAATACTGGGGAACAGCCCTGAGACTCATCTGGTGCCTCTTAACCTTGCCAAGATGAAGGATTCAGCAAGCATGCCCTTGTGATCGATCTCCGTCACAAGCAGTCTGTGCTCTCAAGTTTTCTTATGTTGCAAATAAATTTAATTAGTTTTAATTAAATAGATGGAGCAAGCGTGTGCTCTTGTCTCTAGCAGGAAACAAGAAAAACGTCAGGGAACTCGGTCAGGGAGGCTGTGGGTTCGTGGCTGAGTCCAATGACTGTGCATCTCTGTTAACTGTCCATTCTTTTGCATGATGTTTCCACTGCCCCCACTCCATGCTGGGGTTGTTCTAGGCTCTGGGACACTGCTGGAGGCCAGGCCTGACCCTTCTGACTCTCACCTTCCACAGGACAAGACCACTTTGGTCAGTGGCCCCAGGCCTGCAGGGCCAGTCTTGTTGCTTTGAGAGTGTGATGCTCTAGTGTTTGTGAACGTGGGATCCCCGTGATTCCTCTGAGCCAGGGTTCAGGCCACTCTCCCTGGGAAACAGCTGGGGGCCTGCTGTGGCTCCCCCTTTTCTTCCTCTATGGCTTATAGTGGGTGCTCTTCCCCTCACCATGTGGCCTCCTGTGCCATGTCCTTGCCTGGAGTCCTGGGTGCCAGTGAGGGGTCAGTGCGGCTCTTTCTTTCAGGTCCTGCCCCGGCTGTAGATGGGCACCTGAGTAAGAGATGGATCTCTGTGCTTCCAGCCCAGAGGAAATCTAAGGGGAAATCTAAGACCCTTTGTGAGTGAGGATGAGGGGGCTCAGAGCCCAGGCTGCTCAGACTGCAGGGCGTGGCGCCATCTCCAGGAGAGAGGCCACTCACTCCAGGTGCCTCGGCTTCTCCAGCCTCTTAGTGGGAGCAGTAGTGGCGTACATCACAGAACTGCTGGGGACTGTGGGATGTCGGGGCTGTATGGGGCTCTGAGTGCCACAGCCGTATCTCACCATGGGCAAGTTTTTGGCCATTGCAGTAGACATCCTTCACCCCACGCTCTGCAGCTCAGCCAGCGGAGGTGACATTAGGGAACTCTCAGATACTACATGCTGCAGGCTGTCCTCACCTGCCTGATGGGGATCTGACTGTGTCTGAGGGTCTCTGACCCAGGTATCAGCCTGCCATGGCTTCATCAGTGCTGGTTCAGCAGAACCTCACAGACAAGGCCTGCTTCCCAGAGCTTCCGTCTGAGCAGCACAGAAGGAGAGCTGGTCACAAGATGTGGCAAGGTACATCCTGAGGGGACAGTGACAGGGTGATCCATCAAGGGGTGTCTCTGGTGAGGCCTAAAGCAAACTGTTTGTGGGGATGCCCAGAGAAAGGCTTTCCAGGCAGATTGCAGCAGGTGCAAATGTCCCTGGGCTGTGTGCCTGACGCACACAAGGGACAGTGAAGGACTGGTGTAGCAGAAGTCTGGGTCAGGCTGGGTTAGTAGTCCAGTCCCCCGGCATTGGCCTTCCGACTCTAGAAGGATGAGGTGTTGTGGGGAGCTGTGGTGGCCTTGGGCACACGATAGAACATGACTGTTGCAAAGAGCCCTGCAGGTGCTGCGTGAAGACTAGGCCACAGGAGCCTGTGGAGTCGTTGGACAGCAGAGGTGGAGATGTGGTTCCCTGATGGCATCAGGTAGAGGACAGGCCTGGAAGAGGAGGGAAGTGGGCCGAGGATCCTGGCCCCGAGGGCTGCATGCATGTTGCTCAGGGCGGTGGCATGAGGTGGGAGGGCAAGTGGGGGGAGCATGTTAGTCCTGAGATGCCTGTCAGACATCCCAGGGCTACAGAGGTGGATACTGGGTATGCAGCTCTGAAATCCAGACAAAGAAAGCACAGGGCTGAGCATAGGAAGCCCAGTCTTCAGAGTGAATGCAGGGCCTAGCTGAGCTGCTTAGAAATGGCGTGGACAGAGGGAGACACAGGGCTGTGTCCTGGGCCACCTGAGACTCGAGTTTGGGGAAGAGACGGCCTGGGAGATGGGCATTGTGCGGGAGTCAGAGGAGAGGAGTGCCTGTGTATGTGTGTGTGTTTTGGGGGGAAGATGGCTCTGGCAGAGGGAGAGTGAGGGGGTCCCTGGCAGGAGCGGCCAGTGTTCTGCAGAGTGTGTCAGGGAGGCAGTGGCCAGGCTGGTCTGGGCAGGTTACTCATTTACAACATGAAACTGGAACCCTTCGATTTTCTGAGACTGCAGTTACTGTTATTTAACAAGAATAAAGGAGCTGCTTGGAGTACCTGAACTGTGGCCTGCGTGTCCCTCCATGTTGGGGAGTGACTGTGTTGTGGCAGCTGCAGGCCGTGGCTGAGGGCTGTCCCAAGGCCAGGTGGCCTGTGTCCAGGTTGCCTCACCCCTCCAGAGCACTGCGCGGTGACAGTTATTCTTTTCAGATCTGGTTCTGGGAAAGTAGCTCTCCCAGGCTTTTCACTGGGCTCTGTGACTGGTCAAGTTTGGGGAAGGCCCACATGGCCCTGAACTCACCATGGCCGGTTTCCGTCATGTTCAGACTCACAGAAGTGTTCTGTAGAGTGAAATGATGTGGTCTGCCATGGGGCAGTCGCTGGACT
Organism: Urocitellus parryii; assembly: GCF_045843805.1. Taxonomy (NCBI): domain Eukaryota; kingdom Metazoa; phylum Chordata; class Mammalia; order Rodentia; family Sciuridae; genus Urocitellus; species Urocitellus parryii. The sequence goes on along the minus strand of NC_135544.1, from coordinate 66,699,908 downwards.
GAAGGCCCAGCCTGTGTGGTTCGAGGTTCTTGGTCTGTGGCCACCCGCTGCGCTGGAGCACAGGGCAGCTGGAGGGAGTCCAGGTCTTGATTTCCTAAGTGGCCAGGTCTCCTGAACACCAAGCTGCTGGCGAGCAGGCGGGGCTTTCCTTACCCCATTGCTCCTAGCGCCCTGCCTTCATCTCGTGTGGTCTTTTAGAGGACAGCAAGGAGAGGCAGGTGCCAGATCTGCACACTGCAGGCAAGGAGAGTGGGAGTGCTGAGAGGAGTGGTGGCCGCGGTGGCCCTGCCTGGGCTTCTGCTGTTCCACGTTGCGTGTCCTGGCCCTCCACGTCTGTTTCCCTGGCTGGCTCCCAGGGCTCCCTCTGAGGGTCCTCATTCCTGCCTTGCTGGGGTGTGGGCAGACGCCCCTGGAGATCCGAACAGGCCAAGGCCTAGAAACCACTCGTGTGCCCTTGGCGGGAGATGGTGGACGTCTCAGGGAAAAGCTGATGGGGAACAGGTGGGTGGTTTTGACCAGATAAAATCGCACTGGGGCCACATGTGATCCGCTTGCCTTGAGGGTCTGGGAACATGGCGGACACCGGCAGGTGCTTATGGCTCCTTCTAGGTCCACCGCTCGTTCTTCCTCAGCTCCCCACATGCTGATGTATGTGCAGGCAGCAGGCTCTCTGCTTGGGGTAGAGGTGACCAGGACCCTGTCCACCCAGGTCACTCTGTTCCTGAGCAGTGCTCAGAATGGATATGTGTCACAGCTCTCATGGCGCATAGCTGCACAGGAAATCAGTCTTCCTGAGGGCGGGGCTGGGGCACCTGGCTCAGCCTCCTTCAGGTGGCTCAGATATGAGCCCCTCCGCCCTCTGATGGAGCTGCTGCTGGGGGTGTCTCCTAGGAGGGTGGTCCCTGTGGAGCACAATCACTGGTGGAGCTACTCTGTGGCCCAGTGCACTCCAGGGCATCTGGGTGTCCTTGCTCCCCTGAGGCAGCAGACAGGATCCTGCAGTCCTGTTGGTGATGTCCACATGGCTGCCAGTGTCCCGTTGTGTCAAGGCAGCAGTGTGATGAAGGTGACCGACACAGAGACCCACGCTCATGCTGCAGGTGTCCAGGGCCGCACTCTCTGTGCCAGTGTGCTTGAGGGCCTGTTGCTGGAGGAACCACAGAACCAGGGATTGGAGCAGACACATACAGCACAGAGCCTGAGGGCTTCCCCGTCTGCAAAGATGGACTCCAGCATGTGTGTTTCTGGGTCCCACGGGGAAGGCTTCTCTGGTCCCCAGTGGGGGCACCCAAGCTTTTGTTCCTTTCTGGGTCATGTGGCCTGTTCTGATGAAGACAGTGCATTGAAGTTGAAGGCAGCATCCAGCAGAGGGTCTCCTCTTGGTTTTCTCATGCTGTAGAGCAGCTAGTTCTGCCTGGTGAGCCGAGTTTCGGCTTCGGGGTGGATTCGAGTCTTGTGGTTGTGCTCTGCAGACTCTCCAGATGCGGCTGTGCACTGAGTGTCATCCCACCGATGGCCCTGACCTCCATACAGGGTGACGAGGGCCCTTGCAATGGGATCAGTGTCCTCATGAGAAGAGGAAGAGTCCAGAGCACGCTGTCCTCCAGGGGACACAGTGAGAAGCCGCCCTCACCACACGCGGAAGCTGCCGGCACCTTGTGGCCTCAGGGCTGTGGGGAGTAGAGGTCTGCTGTGGGAGCCCTGGTGGGCGGTGCTTCACTGCAGCCCTGCTGGCCAAGGTGGACGTGGCTCTGTCAGTGAGCTGGCTTGAAGAGTGCTTCAGAGGTGGCACTCCAGGCTGAGGGATGCAAGTGCCCGGGAAGAGGTCTGCACAGCAAGGCTCTCCCTTGCCTAAGTCTGGACGGACTGTGAACTGCTGCTCTCTCCTCTGTGGCAGAGCAGAACAAGCCAGGTGAGCAGGAGGAAGCTTCACAGATGCTGCCCTCAGCCCAAGTCCACTGGTTTCTGTTTTTCTCTCTCAGTGGGAGCTTTCTTCAAAGGCCTGACGATCTCTTTGCCTCTCCATCCAGGGTCTGGAGGGTACAGGACTCCTTACAGCCAGCAAAGCCACAGATCCTTGTCCATTACCAGGCTGAGCATGAGGAGGTGTGGTCACGCTGGGATAGCCTGTGGGCTGGGAGTCAGGAGAGACACAGGTTCTAATCTAGCTGTGAGAGCTGCAGGTGTCCTCTTGACCATTGTCCACAGCACAGGTGAAGAGGCAGAGCAGAGACATGGCCATGCAGAAGTGGACCAGGTCTCTCTGGTGCATGGTTGTCATTCTTTCCTCTCCACTGAGCAGGCGATGCTCAGGTCCTAGAGCAAACCTGAGGCACCTCTTTAGCCCTGCTGAAGGTGGCTGGGGAGAGCTCACTGAACCTGGCTAAGGGCCTGGGTGCTGAAGAACTTGTCAGTAAAAGAAGAGAGGAGATGATAAATATTCTTGCTTTATAAAAATTGAAGGACAAAATTCTCTATTATCAAAATCAGGTACATGCAGAGTTGAAAAGTACATTAGATTGAAAGCTCTAATTGAAGTAATCATCGCTTATCCAACCTCAGTGTGTCTATTGCATTTGAATTCCTTACAAAAGAAATGAATGATGAAGTTTTTATTAATAAAAAGTGGAGGTTTATCTTCTAAGAAACAAAGTGCAGGAGCTGACTGGTCCAAAACAGACTCTCAGGCCTGTGGGAGGGGTGTGTAGGTCCAGAGGAGGGCCAAGAGCCCCAGGTGTTAAGGAATCATCTAGATGTGCATGCAGGCACTTGGGGAGAGCCTGGGCTGTCAGGGAGAAGCACATAGGAGCTTCTTGTAGGCTTTCAGGGAACTTGGGACTGACTTTTGGAACCATTTGAGGGGTGGAGGGGAAGCCTACTGGCAAGACTAGCCTTTTCTGCTGGAAGCACATCCCGACCGTCACGCCTGGGACACTTTAATTTCATTTGTGCCAGGCCAGTGTGCCACACAGCATCGTACCCACATCTTTCTTGCTCTAGCACCCTGCGACATGTCGCTGTTCCATTTCTCAGAGAAGGAAATGGAGTCCTAGCATGAAGGAGTTTGCTAAGAGCTCTGCTGCTTGGTTTGGAGCAGTGGTTGCTAAATTCTAGAATGTCTCCAGTGAGCAGGACAGCCTTGGCAAGGGGGAGAGGGAGAGAGACCTTTAGCTCAACTGGAGACTTCCCTGTGCAGTCCAGGAGGATTCAAACCCCATGGAGCCGGCGGATTCACTGCAGGTGACCATCACCAGCCTGGCAGCAGGACACAGGCTAGAGGGGAGGGGGTGGCGAGGCAGACGGGGAGCCCTGGTGGTGACCCAGATGGGTCCCCATGGACCACTGAGTGTGGTGTCTCCTGCAGCCATCACCGGTGTCCTCTGCTCAGTAGCTACCTCATGCACGGTACCACTGAGTCCCTGTTACTCCTCTGCTTGTGGGATAACGTGCGGGTCTGCGAGGGGCCTGGGTGCTGCAAGGGGCAGCTGAAAGCAAACCAGAGCACTCAGGAAAACATTGCAGGGGGCAGCAGTGCAAGCAGTGGTGGAGAGGAACAAGTCCCAGGACCCCAACTTCTGTCCTGGGGGCACTCCCTGCATGTGGGAACGAGAGGGGCCATCCCAGGGGTCAGGGGAGAAGCAAGGAGACAGGGAGGTTGAAGTAGGACATGATGGAGGCTGACCTGAGAGCTAAATGCAGGGGGGAGGGAAGTGGCCCGGTGGGCCAGAAGGCTACCTGTGGAGGGGACTCTGAACGGAGTGTTGAAGAAGCACCAGGCAGCAGGGCATGAGCAGGCTGTGGTCGCCTCTCATGTGTTCTTTAATTTTGTTAGTGCCAGGACATTTTTGTCCTTTCATTTCTGGAAATAGCCACAGGCTGGTCAGGGCCAAGTATTAGGAAAATGAGGATGTTTTATGAAGCTACTTAGCAGGTTTGATGGTAGCAGGGTTTTGCCGTGGAGTGTGCCATGTGTGAGTGGGGTGCAGACTGGACCAGAAGCAGTTCATGAGCAGACACATAGAGTCAGGACCACTGCTGAGCCCCAGGAGGCATCATGGACCTAGTGGGCCCCACAGCGTGCACTGGTGTGGCTGTGGAGGAGCCGGGATGACAGTTCAGAGCCCGTGCACTGCAGTAGGCTGGTTGTCAGCATGGTGAGATGCAGCAGCTACCGCTCCCTGGTTGCTGATCACACCCCGTCACTATGCGACCTCGGTGCTTCTGTTCTCACCACCTCCATGTGGTATGTTTGCCCATTTTATGGATAAGGCAGCTGAGGCTCAGAGATCCTAGAGACTTGCTGACAAGCAGCAGTTAGGAATGACAACTGACTTGGACTCCTAATTGCCAGGCTTTGCCAGGTTATGGGTTGGATTGTGTTCGCCAGGATGGGTGCTTGGGTGCTGGGATGTGTACTGATTTGGAGATGGGTCCTGGCAGATTGAACCAAGCTGGGATAAGGTCACTGGGGTGGGCTCCAATATAACAGGAGTGTCCTCAGAGAAGGGGAAGCTTCGGCACCCACACATATCAGGGAAGACCCCTCAGACAGGCACCAGGTCAAGGTCACGTGGAGTCAACAAGCAGAGTAACATGGCCATGAGCCGGGGAGTGCCTGGAGCCCCCAGGGACTGAAAGGGACAGGAGGGACATTCCCCAGAGCCTGCCGTGGGCATGGAGCCCTGCCTATACCCGGGACTGCAAGGCAGGACATTTTTATTGCTGAATTGCCCTGTGTGAGGTGCCTTGTCATGACATCCACAGGGGACCCGACCCACGGCAGAGTGCTCAGCTCATGTGAACCTCACTGCAGTGAACTGCCCACGTTCTCACTCCAGACGCCCTCAGTCCCAGAGGTGGGGGAGAGGAGGGAGGGCCTACGGCCCAGGGACAGACTCTGAAGCTGTCCTGAGGGGTGTAGAGGACAGCTGCCAGTCCTGGGGTCTGTGGACAGGCCACAGGCACAGTGACCTAGGACTTGGGGGAGGACAGGACTAAGGTCGGCACAGAGCATGGGGCTGCATTCTTTGTCTTGTGAATTTAGAGAATGAAATCCTCAGACACAAAGGCGAGAGCACAGTAACAGGATTTATTAGAGCAATAGAAAGAAGGTCTCCTGTCGAGGGAAGGGTCCCAAGAGGGGGACACACAGCTGTCTGTTGTCCAGGGATTTCTGTGGACTTGATTTGTCCCAGAGATGGAATATGAGGTTTAGAAAGGGGGGCAATCAACTCTATCTTGTCATTTTCAGTGGATCTAGAGAAAAGTGATTTCTAAGCTTTAATCAGCACAAGGGTGGGGGTGAGGGTCTTCTGGTCCAAGGGAAGTGCCTCTGTGGTTGTTCGTGTCTGTAGGCTGCGACCAGCTGCGGTCAGAAGTGAGATATCCCAGTCCTCTCTTTCTCCTTCCCTTCTCTGAGACTGTTTTCCTGGCTGGCTGTGGGTGGTCTAGCTTTCTGTCTCAGTGCTGCCTGAGTGGTGAGCACCCTGCCCCTGGCCCTGGCTGTGGGTGGTCTAGCTTTCTGTCTTGGTGCTGCCTGAGTGGTGAGCACCCTGCCCCTGGCCCTGGCTGTGGGTGGTCTAGCTTTCTGTCTTGGTGCTGCCTGAGTGGTGAGCACCCTGCCCCTGGCCCTGGCCTGTTTCTCCCTGGAAGGTGGTGGTGCTCCACACCATCCCATGAGGCAGCCTGGGTGCCATGCTGGCGAGAGCGTGAAGTGTGGCCAGCACAACTGTGCATCGAGTTTTGAATTTTAGTTATTCTCATGAATTTACATGTGCCCAGGGTGCCCAGTGGTGACTGCCATGTTGCACAAGCACACACCAACCTGGGGGATTGTATTTTGGTCCTCCTGAGTCTACTTTTGATCAGAGAAGGTGATTTAAAGTGGAAGGGGACTAGAGCCAGCATTTTCAGGACAGAGGATCCCATGACAACCACGTTGGTAGGGACAGTTCCTCAGAGCAGGTGGAGAATGTGGGTGAGGGCTTGGGCAGCCAGCGGCGTGTAGAGTGCTGTGTTTCTAGTTACTCCCAGGAGGTAGGCCTACAACGGAAGGAGCGGGCTTCGTGGAATTGAACTTCTCCCAGTCTCAGGCAGCAGGATGACTCCATTCTGCCCTGCTGTCTCCTGGAAGCCCTTCAGAGAGGAAGAAGCCACCCTGGGGCCTGCCTGGCTCCCTCCAGCCCGGCTGGGCAGTGAGTGTGCTCAGCTCTGAGACTGAACACACGTCTTCCTGCGCCCGTGGCTAGTGGGAGTTGTCAGGATTAGATGGAAGCACTGCTTTGAACACAGATTGTCGGCCTTTAGGAACATCAAGGTGAATTCTGCCATTGGCTGTTAGTGATTTCCCTTGATCCTTTGGTTTTGCTGTGTGGAGTTGAGTAAAAAGCTTCTGGTGTGTTCAGAAAGGGATTTGTGATCATGGCAGGGAGTGAGGGACCCTGTGGAGAGAGCCTGGGACTGTGGGGCTTCGTGGGCTGGTAGCAGCTGGGGCAGGTGGGGGTGGCCAGGAGTTGGAACGGGAGGGGTCGCCCTCAGGCCTCCTCTGCTCATCATCCTGCTGCTCCTACAGGAACGAGGGCATGTTGACAGCTGCTGGCTGCTTTCCAGCTGTCCTCCCCACACACTGGCCCAGGACACAGCCCAGGAGGAGGACTCCCTTCAGGTGGGGGAGGGGGGTGTCCTGTCAGACCACCATTGCGTGGCCCTCTGAGTGAGTCTGTTGCCTTCAGAATCCCCTCATCTCCATGGTGGGGGTCCTTACTGCCACGGCGTCTGTGGCTGGGAGAGCCCTGGTTCAGAGGGCCCTGGCACGCTCTCAGGCGGCCACACTGAGGAGGAGGGAGTTGGCTGGGGGCAAGTGGCAGAGCTAGACTGAAGTGGGCCACCGGCACGGACTCCTGAATCCCCCTCACCCACCTGCTCCCAATAACCCATGGCCACTCCACTGTCACCTGTGTCACTCCCACTTAATTTCCATCTGGACACAGCTGTGCCCACGTCAGGGTGGAGCAGGGTGTGTGGCGCCTGGCCTCTGCTCGGCATCCTCTATGTGCTCTGAGGGACGTCCGCTGTGAGGCTGGGACTGAGGACGAGCGTTGGGGTGTGGGAGGGACACTGAGTTCCTTCCTCAGAAATCCGGACCTAGCACAGCCTCCTGGTGGTTCTGCTGGGGTGGGCTGTGGTGGGCCGGTCAGCACTGTCCCCTCTGGAAGCCGGCAGGGTATTGCCCAAGGCAGGTTCTCTGGACAGGCAAGCTTGACCATGGGACTCAGTTAACTTCCCCAGGACACGTGCATTTCCAGTCTGCAGGTGGATCAGCACGCTGCCTTTCTACCTTACAGGAAAGACGTTTCACGTCTTCTGAGGGCGACCAGCTACTGGGCCTGGCCTTGGCTTGCAGGCCCTTCGAAACATGCTGGGAATGGGATGTGCAGAGCCCTCACAGCGGAGTGGGAGGGCAGCGCCATGAGGTCCGAGACCACTGGTTTTCAGCTGTGTGTCGGGGAGGGGAGAGGAGAGAGGGTGTGTGCACACGCATCCTGGCAGGGCGGGGAGAGCAGGGTATCAGGAGTGACAGGCTTGGGGAGGGCATGGTGCCACTATGGCATATCTACTCTGCTACCCTCCTCGTACTCCGGGGGCTGATGACTGAGGGTCTTGCAGGTGCTCACGCTGATCCCACCAAGCCAGGATTTCTGAACGTTAACTTCGTATTGTGCACAGCACTTTGGTTACTAATTTGATGATTGCTTTATTTTACTTTCTGTTAGGGTTAGTCAGGGTTGACAATGGGCAGTGCCATCTTGCGTTGGACAGTAATCTTTAGGAGAGGATTGTTCTTTTCTCAGCATGGGAGAGCTGGAGAGGGATGGAGGAGAAGACCCTGTGTTTTCCTTCATGACGTCTGTGAGGCCTTTCCCTTCTCTGGGCCAGCCTGAGCTGGTTGAGGGCTCCGTCAGGATGGTGCTTTTTTGGGTTCCCGGGCTCCCTCTGCCTGGCAGGCATGGCTATTCTGTAGGTCCTGTGGGCCTCCTGGAGGTGTCTTGTGGTTCCTCTGGGGCTGAGGGATGCTGCTGCCTCATGGCCTGGAACACGTGACATGGAGGTCCAGCCCTGCTCTGGTGTTCTTTAGGAAGCATGATGATAGATCCTCGCCGAGACCTCTTGTGCTGCAGACTTTTGCAGCTGGTGCTTTGCATTGTGGGGCTTTCTTGGAAAACCATCTTCTGTTGTTACCATGCCCGCCTGCCACTGCCCAGCTATGGGTGTGGACACAGCCTTTCTGTTCACACAAACTCATCCCTGATGAAAGTGCCTGGGCTCAGATCCTCAAAGACCTGAAGTGAGGTCCCAGCGAGGTGCCACTTTCAGGCTCTAGATGCATCTAATATTTTAAAAGCCACCATAGAAATTGGCAGGCCCACTTACCTTCTGTCAGCAGCCCCTCGAACACCATTTTGCCATCTCTCAGGAGCACATCCCTGAATGGCAGCCTCACCGTGGAGCATGTGTGGGCCGCACTTACCTGACCACCCTTACTGATGAGAAGTGAATGTTATCAGCACTCTGTGCCACTTAACTTGCCAGACGGTCCTGGGCCTCTGGGCCTGTGGACCTTGTTCAACATTGAACAACCTCATTAGAAAAACGCTTGCAACAGTTAATGAGATGACTCCCTCTGCCCGAATAATAACCAAATGCATTTTATTTATTTGTTTTGAAACAGGTTCTGCCCGGCATTCTGCAGAAGCATTGCTGTGTGCTACCAGACAGGAACACAGGTACCCATTATTCTTCTGATTTGTGGCCACGGGCTGCATGTCTGCGGCAGTATGGAGAGGTGTGATGCCTGACCTGGGTGTCGTGGGCTTTTAGTGCAAGATGATATGTTCACTGAACAAAGCCAAAACCAACATCTCTGTTTGTGCAGTGGGTTGCAAGCGGAGCGCAGAGGTCTGTCTTTGCTGACACAGGACTTAGCAGACTGATGTCCTGGACTTCTAGGGGAAGCTGTGGTTTTATAGAGTGGAATTCATTGGTTTAAAGCTGTTTCGTTCGCTCGTTGTACTTGTTTACTAAGAGACCACTGTTGGCTTGAGTGGGTGTGTTTGAAGCCCACCGTCGTGGGGCCCTTCCTTGGCCATGTTAAGAACTGGCTGCAGGTCATCTCCTGGGGTCTGGGCAGCCACCAGCAGGTGTCCTGGAGTGGGACCTTCCACGCTGTGTCTGTGCAGTCCCTCACTGTGGACAGACCTGTGTGGCTGCGTGTCAGCTGGGTGCTCTAATTGCTCCTGAGGAAACGCGATGGGCATAGAGGGTGTAAAAACCCCTTTGGAAGGCTGTTGTTTCAGTGAGAAAGAGGAGATTGAGTTGGCCTGGGGCAGGTTATCCTGTGGATAGTGTTTTGGTTGCTTGTTTCTTGGAGCTTCTAGTGTGAGTTGTTTTCATCAAAGAAACTGCAGTCTGAGGAAAGTTGGAGTGTGCATCCTCCTCCTTGGGAAGCTGGTTCTGTCTGGTTGGTGTGTGCGGCAGGATACTGCTGTTGGTAAGAAGCAGGTCTGCTGACCTTACCTTACTATTTTCTGACGGACACAGAATTGACCACAATGCGCTGTCGGGTGATGGTCAGTTGGATTTGCCCTACTGTGACATGAGTGGCATCCTGCCCGCCAGCTTGCAAGCGCCGGACTGAGGGGCCGAAAGGCACAGTTAATGTCACGCATCCTGGTGTAAAGTGTAACAGGGAAACGGGGCTTTATCTTTTACTTAGGAATTGGGTGGATTATGCTACCAATCATATTCTTTTAAAAAATATTTATGGAACTGTTCATGTTTGGTTTTTAGCCACTGAAATATCTTGGCTATGAATTTGAGCCTATTTCCTGCTTCTAGAGAAGCAGGTTTAGAATGTGTTTGGGTGTTTTTGAGCCTGTTTATTCTCTGGAAGTCTTTATCAGCAGTGAAAACATGAGTGTGCCACATGCAAAGGACCGAAGATGGCTGCAAACCCTGCTCCCCACCAACCTGAGTCTCACAGGGAGGAATTTGCTTCCAGATCAATCCCATGTTCCAGTCACTGCTCTGATTCTGAGACACATGTGAGCCATGAAGAAGCGCGTCCGTGGCTAAGCAAGGTCCCTTGAGGACGGTGGTGATTCTAAGCACTGCAGTGAGTCCTCGCACTGTGTTTTGTGCAGCACTTCCTGATGCTGTGGAATGTATCACCACCTTGAGGTGCTCTGCTGTCCTAGCCCTCAGGCGGTCAGGCCACCTCCACTGGGGCTTGACCGGGACTCCGCCTAGGCCATTCCTGGACATGCTCTTGTACCATGATGTGCTTCGCCTCATTAGGTTGTGGGAACCTGAGGTTCAGTGTGCAGAGGGAATGAACTGCGTCCCATGGGAAGGAGCAGTTCTGGGTGAGTCGTTAGTCCTCAGTGGACAGGTGAACCAGAGCTTCCGTTTCACCCTCTGATGGGCTCTGAGGTGTGCAGGGCTGTGTGATCACAGGGAACGTTGCTGGGAACCTGTGATGGCCCTGCACCTCAGTGGCGTGTCAAGCTCCTTGGGAACACGAGCAGTGTGTTCGACCCTCCTGATTTCACAGATGAGCTTGCACCGTTGGTTAAGGAGATTAAAAGTTCTGCAGGTGGACGGTGATGACGGCTGCGTGACAACATGACTGTGCCTGATGCCTCCGAACTGTGCCCTTCAGAGTGGTTAATGTGAATTTTATGTTATGTGTATTTTACTACAATTATAAAAAGATCTACTTCTAGATGAGTCGTGGCTTCTATCTTCTGTTTGATTCTTCCTTATTTTAGAAGTGCTGTCTAAGCCCTTAGCTGTATATATAGTATGTGTCCTGAATTAAACAGTGCTGCTTTTGAAAGACACAATCTGCTCCTGGGAGAACTGAGGACAGGCAGGGTCATGCTTCTTTAATGAGGGGGGAGCATGGCTACAGACGCTGTCCCTTTCTTGGAAACACAGACCTAAGTGCAGACAGCTCTCAGAGAACACGGCTGAGGCCTGGATGTGGTTGAAGGTAGTGCACTTGCCTAGCGAGCATGAGGCCTGGGTTTGATTCAGCCTTTACATGCAAACATTCTGCCTTTTCTTCTTCTGGTGACATCTAATTGGCTCCTGTCGTGCCTTGGGACTTGAGCCTGCATGAAAGCCCAACCATGAGGCTGGGGGTGCAGCAGGGCTGTCCAGGAGGCTTGGCTCCTTGGCAACTGGGCTCTGCTGGTGTTTGGGATCCCCTGGTCACTATCTCTGCCTGAACCCAGTGCTAACCATTACTAGCATTGGGTGCTGATGAGTAGTGCTGCTGGCCCATCTCCAGACACTCTGGGCCGGCTATGAAAGGAGGGAGCCTGGGCACTGTGGGGCCGCTCCAGTATCCTGCCTGGCTGGTGGGTCTTGGTGGGCTGGAGGCAGTCCAGGCACATAGCCAATCCCTCTGGATCTGGAAGCATCTGTGGGCAGTGGCTCCCGTGCATATCCTGGGCTGTGGCTGGCTGCTTCCTGGGCTGTGCCCATCCCTACTTTGCAGGCCATTTTCCCTGCAGGCCACTGTGGCCTCCTACAGTTGCTTCCTGGCTTTCCATCCCTACCTTCCTGGGAAGAAACCTCCACTCCTTGGTGCAGAATGCAAGAGCACGTTGATTAATCTCTCCGCCTGGGCTCTTTCATGAGAGGGTGTGTGCAGCTTAGGTATGAAGAACACACCAATGGAACTGCACGTGAGGGACGGTGGCAGACTGTGAGCATGTGTTTCCTGACAAGGAGGTTCACATGGGAAACAGTGTGGATCATTTTGTTCTGAGAGTTTCCGTCTTCCTTGTCTTGGTTGCCAATGGAGTTTGTTTCAGAAGTGCCTGTTGTTGAGGAGTCGTGCTCATAGGAACCTGTGTTGCTTTGCCTTGCATTCAGGCTGCTCTGATGAGAGCGTAGCGGCCTCAGAGCACTTACCTTGTGCTCATCGGGAGAGTGCCTGTCCCCCAGCCAGGAATGAGCGGATAGTGAGCAGGTCAGCCATTCTCTCCTTGCAGACGGATGAGATGAGAGAAACCAAATGACGAGACCTCAGGTAGGTTAAGCATGGGGTGGCACTTGAGTTTTGGAGTGCATTGGGTTTCTACTTGATAGTGGATGCCAGGAGCCCATGAAGCACTGTGTGGTAAAAAGTGGGTGAAAGGTGTTAGTGTTTCCCATGGGTTTGTGGGCCTGCTTGTTGCTTATTTGCAAACACCTGGTAAGCTTACCTGAGACTTGAGCACCACCATCCCAGGCATTGCGTCTGGCTGGGTTGATGTTGGTCAGTGTTGAATAAAACTCCCTGGGGCCAGGTCAGGGAGGGAGGGCAGGACCCTGATTTGTTGTGTTTGTTGGTTTCTGGGGTTTGAATGATCCCACCAGGGTCTGTTTCAAGCTGTGCCATGCTGAATAGGGTGGGTGGTGCCCTTGAGCTGACATGTTAAGGCCACATCCTCACGTTTGCCAGGTACAGCCTTTCCATGGCATGTTCCTGATTGCCTTCTGGGGACTGCGCAAAGCCTTCTCGTACACCAGCTAAACAAACCCTTGACTGAAGTTACCATTGGCAACAGGGTGCTGAATTTTGCAACATCCTCGTAGGTCCTGTTGGATGTCAAGTGCACACACACTATTCCACAGGCTCTGTGAGGCGATCAACCTCATCAGACCTCAGCGAGCAGTAGGGCTGGTGACAGGGAGCAGTGCTTGGGCGGTTCACATATTTGGCTCAAAAAGGCAGAGGATAGTCTTTGTTGAAGTAGTAGGAAGGGTTGCATTTAGTAGTTCTAAAACCCCTGAATTTCTTGTGAACTGAAGATTTTCAAGGCTTTTAATTTCTTGGCAAACAAGTCCAGGAGGATCAGCTAGTGAATTTGCTGGTCTCCACCAGCCTGTTGACAGGGATATGGCTCACAACTGGGCAGGAAGCACTGTGCAGTGAGGCCAAGTGGCAGTGAAATGCCCTTTCATTGATTTCCCTCAGCCTGCAGGTGATTCACAGAGTCTGCAGTAGGTATTATTCCTGGGTCATGTGTGAGCTCTGGCTCTAGCAGCACATGTTCCGTGGCACTCCTGCGGTGGTTCCTGACTACAGGCACCTCACGACTGTGGTGGTGCCCACCTGGTGATGAGGAAGAGACCCAAGGCACCCACTGTACGCACCTATGACTTTAGTGCGGGTTTCTCACTCTGCCGGTCTGTGATACCATGAAGATCCTTACTAAGTTCTTCATTATCCACATGCAACTTGTCTGTCGAAATGGTGCAGGGTGAGGTGATGTGGATGAGGAAGTGATGCTGGTGTGAATGGAGGGGCAGTTGGCTGGCCTCTGTGGCCCAGGACCCCAGAGTCGCAGGCACAGAGGGTGCCATGCTGAGAAGGTGATCCTGTACACAGTTTCTCCACTGGGAAGGTCTCTGTTGGCCATGTGCCAGGGGATGGCATTTCAACTCTGGGCTGAAGTCAGATTTCACTTCTTTGAAAGACTACATATTTCAAGTAAATTTCTTTTTACCCAGATACTGAAGTTATTCATAGACCTTTCTCTGTCCACAAAGAATCAAGGTTGTGCATGTCGAGCGCCATGTGCTGATTCACCAGCCAAGAAAGATGAGGGGTGTCTGGGTTGGGGGAATCAAAGTAAGTGCTCCAGCCACAGGGTCCTTCCCTATGCCCTCTCTGGAGGCCAGTGTCACTTCAAGCTGGTGAACAGAATGCCCTTCATCTTGCTTTCTCTCTGTGGCCCCCAACAGAGGAAAGAAAAACACACGTCTCCTATGCTCAAAAGGGCTTTATTTTTCATAAACTGAAATGACATTATTAGAAAGTTGGTCATGTTATGTGATTACCGCCTGAATGAAAGGTTACGGATCAGTATGTTAGGACCAGAATGGTTCGTTTCTGTGTGGATTCTTCTTATCCCTCAGGTTCCACTTCTAGCTCAGACGGCATCTTTGTGCCAAGTAGAAAGACATGCAGCCCATGGGAAGTGCTGCCAGAATGCAGGCTGCGTCACCTGTGCCCTGGTGCAGTTCCAGCCAGCCCTGTCACCTGACCACAGGCTACCTCATATTCTACTCAGGTTTGTCACTTGTGCCAACTTGATGTGAAGAAGTTTCATGGCTCTAGCTGGGCACTCTGGTGGCTTGGCTCTAGTTGGGCACTCTGGTGGCTTCACAATCCACCCTGGAGCTTGACTGGAGCCCATGACATGCCAGCAAGAGTTGGGGGTCAGCCTGTGTGCTGTGGGCCTTTGGCTTGGCCTGCAGGTTCATGCTCTGGGGTGTCAGGGTGAGTCGATTCCTGTGTGTCCTCAAGTTTCAGGACTCCAAAATGGCTGGATGCTAATCTAGGATTTTGCCTTTAACTGACAATACAGAATGTGCTCGTGGTACAGACAGGACCTCCAAGTTCACGTTACTCCATGTTTTCAAAGCTCTAGGACAGAAAACAGAAGCAGAGACTTGTTCCAGGGTGTCCTTGCATTGAGTGCTGTGAGATTTGTCCCTCCCTCGAGAGCTTGGGCTGAGCCCCTCCATGGAGGCTGTGTTCCTGGCCTACCTCCTCCCGGGGCCCAACTGCTGCTGCTTCTGTGGTATCACAACAGTCATCCTAGGAAACTCACTGCTGGGCTTAGGGTGTTGCAGAGGATCTGTGGTGGGCTGCACAGCCCACCGCTCCCCTGGAATTCCAGAAGAATGTGACTGATGATGCATTCGTCAGCTGCTGGAAAAACAAACACAAACAGCAAAACGTGCGATTGCTTTGTGACATCTCGCATCTATCCACCGCTCTTTCCACCTGCCAAACCCCTGTCCATCCACCTGTCCCACATCTTAAGTTTGGGTGCTTATTAACCACAGCTCTGCTTCACTCTATACCTCTCCTTTCATTTTCCTCTTTGCCCCAATTTTCTCACCCACCTATTTTGTAAGTGCCCTTAAATTCTTTCGCATGTGAGAAGACATGCATACATTCATCTGTGCATAAAATCAATAACAAAGACTTAAGGCGCTGATGGCCAATCTGAGCCTGAACATCCTCCTCTCCAAAGCAGAGTGGAGGGCCTTATGTCACCTTTTATTATTCCAAATAGCATCTAATCTCTAGGGCAGTGGATATGGGAATGATAACCTAGTAACAAGATCCTGCTTCTTGGTTAGTTTTGGTCTGGAAGCCAGGGTTGAGCCCCCAGGGAGCTGTGTTGAGGTCAGATTGAGGGCTGATCATGGATGATATCTGCCCAGGGTCATCTCCTGGTGAGAAGAGCTGGCTTTGTCCTCCTCTGGAGCTCAAGGGTCATGCTGCCTAGGACGGCCATCATGTGCAAGAAGTGATAGACGAGAGGAGATAGACATGCACAAACTTGGCTCTTCCATAGCTTGTCTACTTTAGGTAAAAAAGTAATGAAACCAGTATCTATACAGTCTCAGAGGTGAAGGGCTGAAGGTGTTTGTGACCACCTGTGCCAGCCTGCGGGCGTTTGTGACCACCTGTGCCAGCCTGCGGGCGTTTGTGACCACCTGTGCCAGCCTGCGGCAGTTGTGATCACCCACCCGGATTCCTGACCATTTCCCAACTGTGCAGATTAGGTTGCACGTCATTCCTCATCAAGGATGGGGAATCGTGCCTGCCCACATCCTGGAAGGTTCTTGGGGCTCGCTCTGACCCTGTGTCCTCGCCCTGCAAGTGTGGGCCGCGGGGGGTGAAGAGCTGGCTGTGGTGGGTCTGTTTCAGAGAATCAGGGTGTTAGTCTATTCACTCAGCCCTTACCTGCAGGACGATCACTCCAGGCTTTGTTTCCTTTTCCTTGATGTATTTTAGACATAGATATTTGGGTTAAGATGAGCTAGTTTGAAGATAAACTGAATATATTTTGTAAGTTATTGAAATTATCAAAGCATACTAATTAAAACGTTTTATTGAAGTCCATCTACAGAGTGAGCTTTAAACACTATATTTTGAGAACAAAAAGTCTTAGTATCTGAAAACACATGATTTTATAGGAAATTTATATATTTATATGAAATTGATATTAGGTTGATTTAATGTATGAACAGGGAATAATCCAAGTAAGCAGCACAGAGGAGTGGTACAGATTCTGAAACAGACCAGATGTGCTGCTGGGGTATGTCACCTGCTGGCTGCCGCTGCCTGACTGGGGACATGAGGCTCTGGCGTGTCGTCTTCACCCAGGTGTTGGGAGAGGAGGAGGGCAGCAGAGCCTACTTGCTCGGGGCACGGAAACCAAACATGCCCTGCTCAGCAGCCTTCCTCCATTGTCACCACATGTCGGGTCAGTGTCCCCACCGTGAGGCAGGTGTGCACGTGGGGCCCTGGAGTCCTATGTAGGGGCCCGGTGGTGGGGATGGGATTCGTCCAGCCATCCCACTGACAGGCAGTGGTCTCTGGTAAGACTGGAGAGAAGGTGTCAGACAGGGCTGGGGACTGGGAGGGGTGTGCCTGGCTGAGTTCAGTGTCCCACATGCAGTCCTTGTGCGGAGGGACACTGCAGACTTCCAGTGTGGCATACCTGCAGTGCTAACTTACTCTCTCCTGCCCTGAGATCTTCCACTCAGAAGTGGTGTCAGCATGGAAGTATCTTTATCCATGAGCCACAGTGTTAATAACTACCTTCTGCCCTGGTCTGAAACCGCCATGGGGGGTCCCCAGGACCAGGGTCCAGTGATGCCCAGGAGGGTCCCAGCACCATGCACAATCAGGTCAACGCTGACATCTCACAGTGAAGGGTCACAGCACAGCGAGCACAGGCAGATGTGAGGAGAGGAAGTGCAGGGAGACAGGGCAGTGTCCTGTGTCTCCTCCCGTGGAGTCAGCACACTCTGGGCTGTTCCAGCAGTAGCTGTGACCACATGTGGGCATCACAGTCCAGCAGGCAACCTCACCAAGTCCTGGAGCCCAGGGCTATCACTGGGGTCTCTCCCCATAGACAGCCCGATGTTCAGGATCCCGGATTCCAGGCTCGGGTGGCACCATGGCTGCCCTGCTCACAGGT
Organism: Urocitellus parryii; assembly: GCF_045843805.1. Classification (NCBI taxonomy): domain Eukaryota; kingdom Metazoa; phylum Chordata; class Mammalia; order Rodentia; family Sciuridae; genus Urocitellus; species Urocitellus parryii. The sequence continues at coordinate 66,682,848 of NC_135544.1, read as the reverse complement.
GGCGGGGGCACTGGAAGCCACAGCAGTCAGGGTGGCCCCAAAATCTGTATTCCAGATGCCAGACAAGGCCTGACTTCAGAAGCTTGCCTCTCGGAATGACAGTCTCAGGTCATTCTGCTGTGTCAGCTCACAGGTGTCCGGAAACCAAAAGCAAGTCTATGAGTAAGTATGTCAGTGCTTTGCCAGGTACGCAGGGAGAGCGCCCTGAGGCTGACGGCTGAGCCCTCTGGCCTGTGCTTGTGCTGCACGCCTTGGTGACTAGCACCGCACAGCTCCCACGTGTCGTGTGCTCACTGTTTGGTCAGGCGTCTGTGTGCAGGGATGTCACCCGACTGCCATCTTCATGACAGGCCCCCTGCCTGGCGCAGCTCTGCTCTCTGTATGTGGTGCAGGTTTGAGTGGCTGCCGTCTGGCTGGCTCTCATGGGCTCTTTCTGTCACTCACTATTCTCACCTCCATCTGTCATGTCTCATCTCTTTTCTGCTCATCCCTCTTCCCAGCATCAGTCTTCACGTTTTCTAAGGTGAGGCAGCTCCCTGAATTTCTCTCCTGGTCCCGAGTGGGAGCCTTTCTTGGCCTTAGTGCTAGGTGCTCGTGTGCGTACTGTGTGTCCATGTGTCAGATACATGTGCATATGTGCATGCTCTGGTGGGAAGCACATTGGCTTTTTTTCTTTTTTTAATTGATTTTATTTTTTAAATACATGACAGTGGAATGCATTATCACACTTATTACATATATAGAGCATAATTTTTCATATCTCTGTATATAAAGTATATTCGCGCCAATTCGTGTCTTTCTGCAAGTACTTTTTTTGCATTACAATTCTTAGTACACATACACCACAGTTTTTCATGTCTCTGTTTGTATATAAGGAAGCACATTGTTTTGTTGGTCTTCTATTCATGTAGCTCTCCTGGTGGTTCCTGGAAGACGGGGCACATGGGGTGCATCCGTTCCCTGTGTGTCTGTGTGATGGTGGGGACTCCTCCCTGCAGCACAGCTGTCCCCGGTGGCTTCTCTGTCTTATGGTCTGCCAGCCTCCATGCAGGGGCTTTGCCTTAGGGGGCTTCTGCCTGTTCTGTCAGGTTGCCAACGCCCTGAGCGGTTGGGGCTGAGACCTGGCTCTTCTGGTCTTGTCTCCACCCTAAGGGACTCCTGTGGTGTCTGCTCTTCTTGGGGAGTGGGAGCCTGAAGGAGGACAGTGGAAGGCTTAGGGGAGAGCTGGGTTGCTTGCTACATGAGCTGCTGGCCTGAGTGACATGGGGGTGCTGGCCCGACCTCTGCATGGAAGACGTTCACTGGGGGATGACAGGCTTATTTGTGCAGCTGGGGTGTGGTCCATCTGGGGTGTGGCACAGCTGGACAGGTCCTGCATGGCTGCAGACCTGAGGTTCCCTGGAAATGACTTTGCTCTTGCCACAGGTGACTGGCCTCATTTTCAGGGGTGCAGCGTTTCCACGTGTCCCTCAGCAGGCACTGGCACAGGCTGTGTCAGGTCCGCTAGCCAGGTGGCTCTGGACTAGAGATGGGGGCTCGCTGGCTTGCAGCAGGTCTGTGTTTGGTATTCTGAGAGGGAGGTGCTAATCCCAGTGCAGGGCCGGCCTGCCCCAAGCTACTGGTGGGAATGGCCATAGGTCATTGGAGTTGGGCTGAATTTTGTGATCAGAGATTAGTAACTTTTTAAAAAATTTTTGCAGCAATGCCAAAAGGCATTTTATTGTAAAAATTCTATTCTAAAAGAGACTTTCTAAAAATTATTACTTCATTTTGTCTCTGGTGAAATCAGTTATGGGTTGGGTTTTAAACTAATTGAAAGACATTCCAAAGCACCGCCTGAGCCATGGTCTGGACTTCGTCTTGTGGAGACTGCTCTGAGTTGCCACCTGGCAGGCGTGACTGGTGGAGTGTGGACACGGTGGGCCTCACGGCAGGGCTTGTTTGCTTGGTATGT